>NC_090403.1:23472988-23794654 GCF_036365525.1 Heterodontus francisci | reverse complement strand
GAAAGATTGGTTAGGCGAGGGTTGTTTTCCTTAGAACAGAGGAGGCTGAGGGTGACTTAATTAAGGTGTACAAAATTATGAGGGGCCTAGTTAGAGCAGACAGGAAGGACCTGTTTCCCCTAGCGGAGAGGTCAATTACCAGGGGGCACAGATTTAAGGTGATTGGTAGAAGAATTAGAGAGGACATGAGGAAAAGCTTTTTCACCCAGATGGTGGTGGGTGTCTGGAATGTCTGGAATTCACTGCCAGGAACGGTGGTGGAGGCAGAAACCCTCAATTCTTTTAAAAATTAGATTGGGCGGCTAGCTTTTTCAGCCGGCACGGCTGTAATTTTTCTGTGGTTCTATGGTTCTATATTCCAAAGGTAAGTGTTTATTGGGAGGAAAGGGCACATACTTAATTTAATTGTTATTGCGGGATGGGAAAAGGGCATTAGAATTTTATTCCATACAATTTGGGGGGTAGTTCTTTAAAATTTAAAATTGATCGGCAGGGCTGGATGCCCTTTAAAAATGGCGCCACACTTGTGCACAGGCAGCTGATGCCATTGCCAGGTTTGGACAGCCCACCCTCTCCACGTGATTGGGAGGGTGGGCGTGCCACTCCAGGTATTTAAATGAGCCGCCATGCTGTAGATTGCAGTGGCCCTGCGGCGTGCGGTCCACACATGCAGGCTGCCATTTTTTTGCCCGCCGCCAGAAGTGGTGGTGGGCTCTTAAAATCTAGCCCAACGAATGTAGCTTCAGTGTGAAGGATTAAGAAAGTGAATGTGGGAAGCATCATAATAACTAGTGCTGACATTGTGCCTCCACATTTCTCCCCATCAGTGGCTTCCACAGATTCCCAGCTAAAAGAAAATGGACAAAAGGAAATTTCCTCAAACTGCTTTAAGGCGCTGCTTAGTTACCTCTGCTGAGTATGTGCAGGAAGATGATACAACAACCCTGTGCAGCCCAAATGGCAACACTGTGCTTGGGCCACCTGTCTCCAAGGACTGGAGCTTTGCAAATGAGCTACTGCAACATTTTAGTTGGTAGCGTTCTTTATAAACTGAACTATGAACTGCATTTAAGGAAAGAGTGCACTTTTATATAGTGTATTTCATGACTGCGACGTGACCCACAAGCAATGAAGGACTTTTAAAAAGTGCTCACTGTTACAGTGGAGGGAACAGTTGGCAGTCAAACTTGCCCATTACAAAATCCCAAAAATAGCAATGAAACAGATCAACAGTGATTGTGTTTTTGATGGTGTTGGTTGAAAGAGATGCAGTGGTTTTTGTCGAGGTTCATCCCAAGCAGCTCTGTAATACAGGAGTCTGTGCTCTACGGGCTGTTCCCAGGGACACACACCGAGACAAACATCAACTGCTGCTGGAGGACTATCAACTCGGTGAAAAACGCCCTTTGGTCTGCCCAAAATTTGCTGGTCTTCCAGTGCAAAGAGTTGTCCATGACAGAATGTTGCAGACTGGCACATTCCAAGGTCCAGGACTACGTGCTGAGGGACGCACTAAAGCTTGGGGCAGCTGCAGCAAAGGCTCAATGGGGAAAGACCACAGTGTAAGGTTCCCCCACCAAGCTGAACGGAGGGACTGGATCAATGGGAAACCCCTCGAACTGTATCGGGAAAATTTTCATTTGCTGTAAAATGTAAAAATGTAATTGGCATGACAAATGTGAAATGGAAGGGTTGTGAGGCAACTCATGATTGTAATGAAGCAAATGGACCTCCTTTGCACTGTTTGTATTTTTTGACTTGGTGCTGTTTGAAACTGGTAATGTAATTTTTACAGATTTTTATGAATAAAGTATATATTGGAAATTTAAAAAAAAGTTGGTGGAAAGATAAATGTTGACCAAAACTTCAGGACAATTCACCTCCTCTTCAAATAGTGCCATGGGATCTTTGACATCCACCTGAGAGGGCAGACATGATCTCTGGTAATATAAAGTCTTATTGTGTCTCTCTATTATTTTTCCCTCCATGTTCCATTGTATGGAGAATATCCAATAGTTCATGCCACCAGTAGATCTCCATACAAAACAACATCTAGCCAGTTGGGACTTGGAGGTAGAAAGTTTTGCCTGTTCTCGACAAGCCGTTGGCCTTCTATTCTCCACAATACTTCTGCACCTATTGATCTGTTAAACTATTCCTTCAACAATAATTTCCATTTATATAGCACCTTTAATGTAGTAAACTGTCCCCAGCTACTTCACAGGATATAATCAGATAACAATTGATACTGAGCCAAAAAAGGAAATATAAAGACAGATGACTAAAGCTTGGTCAAAGAAGTATGTTTTAAGGACTATCTTAAAGGAGGAGAGTGGTAAAGAGGCAGAGAGGTTTAGGGAGAAATGCCAGAGGTTAGGGTCTAGATAGCTGAAGGCATGACCATCAATGGCGGAATGAAGGAAGTAGGGAATGCACGAGAGGCCAGAGTTGGAGGAATGCAAAGTTCTGGAGGGTTTTGGGGCCATATTCACTCTCCTGTGTTTATTATAATACACTATGTGTCACTAGAATACTCACTAATATATTACAGTACATAGCCTTTAAGAAAGTTGTGAGAGAGAAACCAGGGAATTATAGACCAGTTAGCCTGACATCTGTTGTTGGGAAATGACTAGAGTCTATAATTAAGCACCATGAACATTTTCAGCTGATCAGAGAGAGCCAGCATGGATTTGTAAAGGGTAGGTCATGCCTGATGAACCTGTTTGAAATTTTGAAGAGATAACTAAAGTAGTGGACAGGGGAATGTCCCTGGATGTTATTTATATGGATTTCCAGGAGGCATTTGATCAAGTTCCTTATATGACACTGTTAGCTAAAGTTGAAGCTCATGGAATTGAAGGCAAATTATTGACCTGGTTAGGAAATTAGCTGTGCGGCAAGAGACAGAGAAAAGGGATAATGAGCAGGTACTCTAATTGGCAGGATGTGACTAGTGATGTCCCACAAGAATCTGTGTTGGGGCCTCAACTATTCACCATATTTATTAACGGCTTAGATAATGAGATAGAAAGCCGCATATCCAGATTTGCCGATGACACAAAGATAGGTGGTATTGTAAGCAGTGTATTTAGAAGCATAAAATTACAAAGAGATATTAATAGATTATGTGAATGCGCAAAACTGAGGCAAATGGATGTCAATGTAGGCACATGTGAGGTGATCCACTTTGGACCATAAAAGGATAGAACAGGGTACATGGTAAAAAGTTAGAAACAGTGGACGTTCAAAGAGACTTGGGAGTCCAGGTACACAGATCATTAAAATGTCATGAACAGGTACAGGAAATAATCACACCTTAGGAAGGATATATTGGCCTTGCAGGGAGTGCAGCATAGATTTACCAGAATGATATATGGACTCAAAGGGTTAAACTACGAGGAGCGATTACAAAACTAGGGTTTTATTCCCTCATCTTTAAAAGGTTAAGGGATGACTTGATCAAAGTTTTCAAGATATTAAGGGGAACAGATAGGGTAGATACAGAGAAACTATTTCTGCTGGTTGGGGAGTCTAGGATCAGGGGACGTAGTCTAAAAATTGGAGCCTGACCTTTTAGGAGTGAAATTAGGAAACACTTCTACATGTAAAGGTGGTAGAAGTGTGGAACTCTCTTCCACATACAACAATTAATTCTAGATCAATTGTTTATTTAAAACTGAGATTGGTAGATTTTTGTTAACCGAAGGTATTAAGGGATATCGGGCAAAGATGTGTTTATGGAATTCAGTCACAGATCAGCCATGATCTCATTGAATGGTGGAGCAGGCTTGAGAGGCTACATGGCCTACTTCTATTCCAATGTTTCTATGTTAGCACCTTGTTCCGCTATGATAGCAAACATAGAAAATATAGATTTCGCCATTCTGTGTATTTTAAGAATTACTGAAAAATTTGTACAGTGATGATGGATCTCCTATTGAGTTATTCACAGTGAAACAGAGGTTATGGATTTCTGGAGAGCTCTGTGTATCTATTGAATTTGAAACACATGCCAGCCTTACCTGTTGCAATTTTAATGGCGGCAATACCTGGTGTTACCATGAGAGCAAGACATGGCACAAGATGTAAAGAACTAAAAATATAAGCCTGCTTGTTAGCCACATGTGGTCCAGACCGTGGTCTCTATCTAGTATAATTTATTCTGTGTTTATTTATTTATTTATTTAGAGATACAGCACTGAAACAGGCCCTTCGGCCCACCAAGTCTGTGCTGACCATCAACCACCCATTTACACTAATCCTACACTAAGCCTACCACATCCCCACCAGACCCTATATTCCCCTGCCACCTACCTATACTAGGGGCAATTTATAATGGCCAATTTATCTATCAACCTGCAAGTCTTTGGCTCTGGGAGGAAACCGGAGCACCTGGCGAAAACCCACACGGTCACAGGGAGAACTTGCAAACTCCACACAGGCAGTACCCAGAATTGAACCCGGGTCGCTGGAGCTGTGAGTACTTAAATGATTGATATGCTTGTGAGCTTAACATGGTGCACAGGAGTTCCACGTAAGTTTCTGACTGGTTCTGAAGCCTCGATGAGCTCATCCAAAACTCTGCTGCTCATACCCAAAGTTGCACCAAGTCTCATTCACCCATCACACGTGCTCGTTGACCTATATTCGCTCTGGAAACATCTCGCTTTTAAAATTCTCATCCTTCTTTTCAAATCCCTTCATGGCTTCGCCTCTCCCTATATCTGTAACTTCGTCCAGCATTACTACACTCCTCCAATTCTGACATTTTGCACACTCCCAATTTTCATTGCTCCACCATTGTTGCCATCCCTTCAGCTGCCAAGGCCCTAAGTTCTGGAATTTCCACCTCAAACCTCTCCATCTCTCTATCTCTTTCCCCTCCTTTAAGATGCTCCTTAAAACCTACCTCGTTGTCCAAGATTTTGGTCACCTGTCCTAATATCTCCTAATGTAGCTCAACATCAAAATGTGTTTGATGATGCTTCTGCCTTGGGACACTTTATCATTTTACAGGCACCACAGGCACTTATTATTGATTGTTGCAGTTGTTGATGGGTAACCCACAGTGTTGTTTTGAAACACAACTGTTAGGATCGACACAGAGGACACGCTCCCAGATTGCGGTGATTTACTGCTGCGGGATTATTACCCTGTGCTTGTGGCTGTCGAAAGACCCATTGAAAAGAAATGTAGCATTGGAGTGGGTAGTGGGGAGTACGGGGTGGGATAGGAGCTCTGGAAACATGCCCGGTGAATAGAAGTTCTGTGACAGCCAGTGAAATAAAGAGAAATGATTGTGGGTGAAATTATGGTACCAACCCTGACTCCTGCTACAAGTACGTCAAACATTCACATTGCCAACCCTTCATAATTCCTTACCCTGTAATTTTAAATTTGGTTTATTTGTTGCTGGAAAATTTGACATAATCAGGTTTTTTTGTATGATAGACACTTTGTATGTGTAATGCAGCACTGTCAGATAAATAGGTATGCAAATACAAGACCAAAGGCAGACTGGTATATAGATAAGCAGAGAGAAAACTGCCAAATAGACATACAGATAGTTAGGCAATAGCCTGGCAGTAAACAGATAGATAGATAGATAGATAGATAGATAGATAGATAGATAGATAGATAGATAGATGGATGATAATAGATTAGATAGATAAACAGCAGACTGTAAGAGGGATAGCTAGATGAGTAGACAAAAACAACAGACCGACAGACAAATAGATAGACATCAGACTGACAGTTGGCACCCAGATAGATAGACATAGTTGCACAGCAGACTGTAAGATAAATGGTGAGGCAAGTAGACAGACTGCAGACTGATAGATATACAAATAGATAGATGCACAATAAACTGACAGTAGATTGTAGATAGACAGATATAGAGATCGAGGTAATATTTGTTGCTGTGTTGCTTGCTAAGGTCTATGATAAATATAATTTGTGCAAGAAATCATGGAGGGGGGAGGGAAGAGGCCATAGTAAATAGCTTCCCATTCCCTCTCAAACCTTCCCCCCTCCTAAATTGCCCCCTGCTGAGGTAATAAAGGTGCCTGTCCTGACAGCTCCTTTCCTCACATCAATGTGAGAGTTATCAGCACTGGCTGCGACTGGCATTACCCAGAGTGGAAGGGGAGGGGATCAGTGACACCACCATTGTTAGTACTATTAATCCTTTTATCAGGCTCACAGTCATTAGAAGCAGGGAAGAAAAGGCCCCTAAAACCCAGGAGATGAAACCTGACAACATGAAAGGGAAACCTTTCAAACAGTGTCAAGCAGGAATTAACAGTTCAGCAAATTAGCTGAGAAAATAGTGAGGAGGTGAAACTTGGCAAAGAAGTTGGGATGTGATCTGCTACTGGTAGGGACTGAACACTCGGCCTTGCTGTAATAAAACAACTAATAAATGTTTTTTTTTAAGCAGAATTTCCACTTTTTAAAAACTTTTCCATAGTTGAAGAGGTTTTTCAAAACTAACATTTTAAAACTACTTGGAATATCTATTCAGAAGGAAATGCAAAAGGAGTAGTTTAATTGACAGAGTGTCCAGACCAGGATTATTTGTTTCTTTCATAATCGCCCACATTTTGCAGTAAAAATAATGATGAGGCTATCAGTGCACCGTTAGTAAAGAACAAACTGAACAACACATTTCTGACATCTAAACGTGCGCAGGTAAATATGGAATGCAGGGAGCTGCTGTTTGAGTGCCCTGCTCCTCCAGAAGCTGCACTACACTGGTACCTCCCCAAGATACTCGGCATTGAAATGTGTTAAATTGGGGTACCTACATGATAGATAGCCACTAAACTTGCCAGAAAGAATTAGGGCTTGTCCATTCCAGTGTAAGTACATTTTTATAGCTTGGTAACTCTTAATTACTGCCAAATAAGCTCACTATCACTGAAAATTAATTTTACAAGAGTAGTGTCTCACTCATTCAGATTTTGAATGTATTGCAAAGTATTTACAGCAGAGAAACAGGCCATTTGGCCCAACAGTTCCATGCCAGTGTTTATGTTCCACATGAGTCTCCTCACACCCTTCGTAATCCAAGCCCATCAACATATCTTTCTGTTCTTTTCTTCCTCATGTGCTTATCTGGCTTCCCTTTAAACGTATTTATACCATTCATCTCATTTACCCTTCACAGTAGTGAGTTCCACATTCTAACCACTCTCTAGATAAAGAAGTTTCTCCTGAATTCTCTATTGGATTATTTGCTTCCAAAATATACTTTATTCATAAAATTTGTAAAAGTACATTATATAACCTTTCAAATTTGACATTACATAAAATGCAATACAGATCAGTTTCTTTCAATACAGTACATGAGGCCTCACTACATTTGCCATTAGAGGTTATATTTACAATTTACATTTAGATTTCCTGTCAAACATCCTCTGGTTCATACAGCCCGAGGGGTTTTACACAGCTTCCAGCCCCTCAGTGTACTATGGTAGGAGAATCTTAGTCAGTGGCCTGTCCCCATTGAGCCTTTATGGCGGCTTCCCCAAACTTTAGTGAGTCCCTCAGCACATAGTCCTGGACTTCAGAATGTGCCAATCTGCAGCACTTGGTCGTCAACAGCTCTTGGCAGTGGAAGACCAGCAGGTTTCAGGCAGACCAAAGAGCATCTTTCACTGGGTTCATGGTCCTCCAGCAACAGTTGATGTTTATCTCTGTGAGCATCACTGGGAACAGCGTTACAGAGCTGCTCGGGATGAACCGCGACGAAAACCACAGCATCTCTTTCCAGACCTGCTTTGCAAAGGCGCATTCCAGAAGGAAGTGGGCAACAGTCTCTTCCCCTCTGCAGCTGCCTCAAGGGCAACATGCGTTGGTGCTGAGACTCTGGGTGTGTAGGAAGGATCTGAAGGGGAGGGTACTTCTCACCACTAGCCAAACTACATCTTGGTTCTTTTTTGAAAGTTCTGGCAATGAGGCATTCTGCCAAATGAGTTTGACAGTCTGCTCAGGGAACCATCTGATGGGATCTACCATCTCGTTTTCCTACAGGGCCTTGAGGACATTTTGTGTGGACCACTGCTTTATGGACTTGTGATCAAAGATGTTTTTCTGTACAAACCTTTCCATAAGGGACAGGTGTATGTGACAATGTAGCCAGACCCATCCTTCGTAACACTGGGGACAGAAAGAACCTCTGCATGTAGTAAGATTTGGTGTTTGTGTACTGAGGGTCTATGCACAGCTTGATGCAGCAGCACACAAAGGTGGCCATCAGGGTGAGGATGATGTTGGGTATATTTTTTCCCCCTTTATCTAGAGATTTGAATATTGTGTCCCTGCAGATAAAGTGGAAGATGGCTCGGGTGACCACCATGGCACAGGAGTGGGGTATGGGCCAGACCTGCGCCATGTGCAGCAACACCGAGAGCGCCTCGCACCTGATGACCAGTTTCTTATCTGCAATGGAAAGGAAGCGTCTCTCCCACATGCCCAGTTTCTGTTTCACCTTGGCCATATGCTAAAGGGAAGCTGCACAAAAAGATTACTGCAATGAAAATTCTTGCAAACTAAAGATCAAGGCAGACAGATGATTCCATAGTGACAGATGTGGTGCTGGAGGCGTTCGTGGTGCAGCTGGGCAGGAGGAGAGGCGCCATGATCTTAAGGGAGACCAGGAGACTTTCAAGGACCACTCTCAGATGGGAGTAGGAGCAAGAGGCCAGGAAGGTCAACTCCTGCAGTCTGGACCTGAGGACCTGACAGCAGTGCCACAAAGAGGTCTAATGACCTCACAAGAGTGATCAATGTCAATGTAAGCATCTTCACATGGCATCTCCTCCCCAGCACAACACCAGCTAAAGGCCTGCTACCCGACCCGAACTCGACGGGACCCGACAACATGTGTTGTGTTCGGATCGGAGCGGGTTGCACTTCTGGGTCTGGCATTCAGGCTTGGGTCAGGCTGGGTCTGACACACCCTATCACAGGTAAGTGGCTCCAATGTTAATTTAATTTTTGGACTAGGAAGGTGGTTTTGTTACAGTTATTTTAAGCTTGTGCAGATCAGATGTGGTGCTGGAGGCGTTCGTGGTGCAGCTGGGCAGGAGGAGAGGCGCCATGATCTTAAGGGGGACCAGGAGACTTTCAAGGACCACTCTTAGATGGGAGTAGGAGCAAGAGGCCAGGAAGGTCAACTCCAGGAGTCTGGACCCGAGGACCTGACAATAGTGCCACAAAGAGGTCTAAGTGAAAAACGGAAGGTAAGTTAACTGATGGTTGGATCGGGTCGGGTCGGGTTTTTTTTTTTGCAGACCCGAGCGGGCCTTTAACACCAGCATCTCACGCTGCTCAATGTACCACACCGCCATCACTCACCCAGCAGCAGTCCCTGGCACTCAGGACTCACACCAAATATCTAGATACTCCACCTCACCCTCACACACCTAGCAATGCTGCCAGCCTTATACCCACCTCTCACTGCCTCCACATAGATTCAGCAATGGCAGGCACATCACCCAAGCACAGTATTACACTATCACGAACATTCTGCCCTCTCCCTTCCAGGACAAGGTGGCACACAACAGAAGGGAGCAGAGAAGAACAGACGGGGAACAAGGATGCCTACATCTCTTGAGCCCTATGGAGGAGATGGTTGTCTGCATCATGGTGCCAACTGCGTCAGGACCTGTAGCATCCACTGTCGCTGAGAACATTGTGGATGATGGCATCTTCCAGCCTTATGCCCCGTCTCAAATCCTAGCACACCCTCATCCTGCTCTCTGGCATGAAGAGCTAGCTGCTGATGGTGTGACCATGGACCTCTTGCTTCCCACTCCAACCCCCTTCCCTCACCCCAACTTTCCCCTTCAGAGTTCCTGCTTTCAGACACCCAGGAACTGCCACCTGCCCAGTCACAGGAGCCCCAGGAGGAGGAAAGTGAGCAACAGCACAGCAATGATGAAGAGGCCCCATCAGTTAATTTGACACTCGTAGCCACCATCTCAGATACTGGCACTGAACAGACCATTGTCATCAAGTCTCTGAGTCATGTGCCATGAGTGGACTGGAAAAAACACCAGGGGTAAAGGGTGGCTTGTTCGCCAGTTCATTGGAGGGAGAGGTGGCAGCCAAGTGCTGCAGGCTCAGATGAGGAGCTTGATGGGGTGGCATGAAAGAAAGCACTGAATGGGCAATCACACTGAGATGCTGGGTTCATTGGCTGGCCTGCCAGGCAGCCTCCTATCACTGTCTAAGAGCACGGAGGACTCCTGCTCCAAGTTGACTGAGGGCGTGGTGCAGAGCTTGCCCTCTCCGCAGCCTCTGCTCCAACTCCCTGTCGTGCTGTAGACCCAGAGTCACTGGCACTGTTGCCCCCATATCTGTTGCAGCCTTTGTGTGCGCAAGTCACCTATTCCTCAGTCATGTGAGGAAGTGGCAACACTCTCTGGCAAATGCAGGGATTCACCAAAACACCTCCAAAAACAATCCAGAGTACTTTTAGACATTTTCTAACAGAAAAAGCTCCAAAAATTTAACTTACCACCAATCAGGGTGCCTGGCCCTTTAAATAATGCTGCTGCAGGGCCCATCTTGCTGTTTCACACCTCTATTTTTATGAGTAGTTAAGGCCAGTGTTGCATGGACCAGCCTTGCCCAAATTTAGGATCCTGGCACCACATCAGCCAGCTGGTCTGTGTGATGTCTGGATAGCGCCAAATCAATGTGTTCCAGTGCATGTAGGGTATGCACCTATGTGGGCCCATATCCTCGGAGAATACCACACAGGCCACGCAAGTAGCGGATGATGGTGCAACCTGCCCCTGGGAAACCCAGGCAGGCCCTACTCGCGCTGCAAGAAGTGGTGCCACACAAATGAATTTCACACCCTGCATGCCTCAATAAGGATTCCTCAATGCGATTGGTTAAGGAAATGTGCAGTTACTTACCCTCTTCACACAGGTCCCAGATCCCCTTTAAGAGGGTGTGGCACTGAAATGGCTTTTTAAACAGAAAGTTCCAGTGCCCAGTGATGCTGAGGCCAACTGTGAAAATAACTTACAATTATAAAGCAGCGAGATCTCAAAGCACTTTACATATAATGAAATACAGTATTGTTACTTAGACCAACACAGCAGCTACGTTTTGCACTGTAGAATCACAGGAGCAACACTGAGCTGAATGTCCAGTTAATGTGTTTTTGATTGAGAGAGAACTGTTGATCGTGTTAACCGGACGGGAGGGTAACCAACCCCGTTTTGAGGCCATTATCTTCCCATTAACACCAGGTGAAGGAAGTGAATATCAATCCCAATTAGTACCCAGGTGAGCGTTGTGCTGTTGTGAATTCCAGACCCACTCTTGGCATCTCAGGTTCTTGGGACAGTTGCTGGTGTTTAGTTGTCAGATGATTTCTATACTTCCATTCATTGCAGGCTGCATCACACATCAACAGTTTAATAATTACTATACCACAAAGTACGCCTTTTCAGGGGAAATGCCTGCATTCCATCACACACTTCTCCCCATACCCCAGAGTTGGAGTCCCCTTCCCATCCTGCAACCCCACCTCCTCACTGCACTTCTCCTTCTCATTCGAAAATCTGACTGCGTTGGCACAAAACACCACTGCCCTTTTACTGTAGTTTGCATTGGCTAGCTCCCGATCTCACCAGAGCTGCTGTGACAGGTGGCAAGCAGAAAGAGGGAGAACTAAATCGGTGTGAGATTTGCTTTCATACATAAAAGATCCTATGGCACTATTTTGAAGAAAAGCAAGGGAATTCTTCCAGGTGTCCTGGTCAATATTTATCACTCAACCAACATCATTAAAACAGATTATCTGGTCGTTGTCAAATTGCTGTTCATGGGATCCTGCTGTGCACAAATTCAAGTCAAAGAGTGGAGATTCCTAAAAAATATTCAGCATTGGCAGTTGTCGTGAGCAACCTCAACATCCAGCAGACCCTCCAAGGTGTAGAAGATTGCAGTCCCTTTAACAAGAGACAAAGAGAACCATCTCTTGTTCCTGTTCAGTTAAATGTCGTGGAAAAAGCAGGTGTAGCTAGGATATTAGTCAACAACAACAATAACTTGCATTTATATAGTGCTTTTAATGTAGTAGTACATCTTAAGGCACTTCAACGAGCATTATTCAACAAAATTTGATACCATGCCACCTATGGAGATCTTAGGACAGAAGCTTGGTCAGGAGGTAAGCTTTAAGGACAATCTTGTAATGAGTTCTTTGTGTTGTCTTATGCAGTACAATGAGGTATGTGGATTCCAGATCATTGGAAATCTCTAACAGGTTTATTAACAGCTAAACAAGTATATGCAATACAGAGCAAACTATATACAAAACCTTTGTCTAGGGTGCCACAGTTGCAGTGTGACTATGGCTTCTAATCACATGACTACATCCTGGTACTTAGTTCATTCGCATACTGAGATCTTAAAGGGACATCACTCTCAAAGTGATCATACAACATGTCTTAAAGGATGAGAGAGAGGCAGAGAGGTCTAGGGACGGAATTCCAGAGCACAGGGCCTAAGCAGCTGAAGGCACGGCCACCACCGATGGTGGAGCAGTGAAAATCTGGGATGCTCAACAGCAATAAGAATATGATGCAAGAGTTCTCCTAGTTAGCCTAGGCCAAGAAGAGTTGTTTAAATACACCTTTGCATAAAGTGGGAAGATAGGAACAGCAGCAGGCCGTTCAGCCCCTCGAGCCTGTTCTGCCATTCAATTGGATCATGGCTGAACTGTACCTCAACTCTATTTGCTCACCTTTGATCTACCCTTACCTGATAATTTTATCTATTTCAGTCTTGAAAATTTCAATTGGCCGAGTATCCATAGCCTTTTAGGTGAGAGAATTCCACATTTTGACTAACCTTTTGTGTGAAGAAGTCCTTCCTGATTTTGTTCCAAAATGGCCTACCTGTAATTTTATGATTGCACTCCATTATTCTGGTTTCTCATACCAGAGGAAATAACTTGCCTGTATCTATGCTATCAAATCCTGTAGTAATTTTAAATACCTCAATTAGATCACCCCTCAACTGTCTAAACCCAAGAGTATACAATCTAAGTTCATACAATCGGTCCTCATAAAGTAACCCTTTAAGCCTCGGGTATCATTCAGGTAAATCTTCATTGTACCCCATCTGAGGCGCAGTTCCCCGAACAGAACTCAATACTCTAGATGGAAGTATGGAAATATTCTGAGCAAGATTTAAGAGAAAAAAGATAAAGATGGTTCACAAACCCATTTAAACACAACTCAAAATTGAGTGAGACACCTCAGAATTTAACTGAAATGAGTGAGACTCATTCACAATGAAGGAGATGTGAAGGGACTTCTTTATCAATCTAAATAGTCCACACAGAATACCTGAGGCGAACAATCACACAGTGCACATTCTCCCTGTGAGTCATTTTCCCAGACAGAGTCCTCACCTGCACTGTGTGTACAGCAGTTCAAACGCAGGGTAAACCATCGTTTGAACCGGGGTTGTTCGAGAATCCATTAGGTTGTGAGGAATCTATTACTTGCCTGTTGTTAAAACACTATAATTTCTCCGGGTCCTTCTGTACTTCCCTGCAACTGTCAGGGTCAAACGCATGAGACACCTGCCCTTGTTCCAGCTGTCTCAGGCTGCACCCTGTTGTTATGCCACCTAATACACCAAAAAAAATTAGCTGGTAAAGCTGTAATCTCTGGGGTTTTACTGACAGTCATAAAGCACTGAAGCTTCGCTCTCACAGTTTATGAAGTCTTTAAAACCCTTTGACTGAAAGGCAGCCTTGTAATCACTGCCAACTGCCTATTATCTGAGAAGATATATACTTTAGGGCTAGTTTAACTTCTTTACAGAGATTAGACATTTGACATAACTGAGCAGCTTGGCTAATGCTAGCTTGTAATTTTAGAGCCTGTCATTGTTTCATGTGTGATCATTTAAAATGGCTGTCCCTCGCAGCACTGTACCAATCTCAATGGACAGTGTTAGGTGTTAAGAGAAAAGAAAACTTGAGCTTCCTTGATGGCTTACTGGGTAAATAGCTCATCTGGGCTGCTGCGGACCAGCATAATTCCTATTCTGTGCTGACTTACCTGGTCACAAAATTGAGGTGCTCCAATTGGCCTTGGATTTGAGAAAAGGGGAACAACCAGAAGGGAGCCTCATTACAGTATTCAAATTGGGATCCTATGAGACACCTAGAAAGAAAGACTTGCATTTATAGAGTGCATTTGACATCTCAAAGTGCTTTACAGCCAACTCATAGAGTGAAAAAACGACTACACCTTTGAGGTGTAGTTATCACTGTAATGTAGGGAAAAGGGGCAGCCAATTTGCACACAGCAAGATCCCACAAACAGAAATGAGTTAAATGACCACATCATGTTGACTGAGGGATGAATATTGGCCAGAACACTGGCGAAAAATTCTGTGCTCTTCCTCAAAACAGTGTTTATGGGATCTTTTACATCCACCTGACAGGGGGAAGATTTAATGTCTTATCTCAAAGACAGCACTCCCTCAATACTGCAGCGGAGTGTCAACCTAGTTTTGTGCTCAGGTTTCTAGAATGGCACTTGAATCCAAAATCATTGATGCTAGAAGGAGTGCAGCCGAACCAGAGTCCTTTTTGTGACTGTTGCAGGTCACTTTGAAAATGGTCAAGCTAAGTTTTGTTTTTAAAGATGTTTCTGGGCCCAGGAGCAACATGAATGCTTCTCCTGGTCCCACAAAAATCTTCCCACACACTGCTGGTGTAACCAAGACCCCCTCCGGCAATTGGCACTTTAACCTCAAACATCAAAAGAGCCATTGGATTCCATATGCCTCGTCCCCGATTGGTGAGCTACCTGTGGGCACTGGTCCAGTGCTCACAGCTCAGCCATTCCGTACAAATGAGACCCCCACCATTAATACAAAAACATGCATTTATATAGTGCCTTTAAATGCAGCAAAACCTCCCAAGGCGCTTCACAGGAGTGTTATCAGACATCATTTGACACCGAGCTACACAAGGAGATATTCAGACAGGTGACCAAAAAGCTTGGTCAAAGAGGTAGTCTTTAAGAAGTGTCTTAAAGGAGAAGACAGAGTCTTGGGAGGGAATTCCAAGCTGAGGACCCAGGCAGCTGAAGTTAAGGCCAGCAGGCATGGAGCGATTACATTCGGGAATGCACAAGAAGCCAGAAATGGAGAAGCACAGAGATCTTGGAGGGTTGTAGGCTCTGGAGGATATTACAGAGGCCAGGAGGGCCGAATCCGTGGAGGAATTTAAAATTTTCACCCTTGATTTCAAAGTGGAGGCTAAAATGGCTCAGGTCTCTCGCTTAGGACATTGGAGGAACGGAGAGGTCCCTGTGCCCACCACCAGCTCAATATCCACCAATCCTGAAAATGGAACTCCCTAAGTATATGTTCGGTGTGTTGAACACCTCCTGATGCTTACAAAGTAGAATTGTCACCAAAGTAAGGTACTCGACAGTTCCTGGTGTTTGAAGGAATATCCCAGTAAAACAAAAGTGAGAAATAAAAATTCAGCCCAGTCTGCCAGTCAGGTCCTATTTCAATCCGTCCATTCTTTATAATTTACCCACACTAACCCCACCTCCATCTACTCTTTGGAATGTCAGACGTCATTTCAATTCTTTTTGAATGCTAATACCAAGTCAATATTTATCAGGCTGGTTGGTAACCTTGGCCATAATGGAAACCACAGTGGCGCAGTGGTTATCATCGCAGCCTCACAGCTCCAGCGACCCGGGTTCAATTCTGGGTACTGCCTGTGTGGAGTTTGCAAGTTCTCCCTGTGTCTGCGTGGGTTTTCTCCGGGTGCTCCGGTTTCCTCCCACAAGCCAAAAGACTTGCAGGTTGGTAGGTAAATTGGCCATTATAAATTGCCCCTAGTACAGGTAGGTGGTAGGGAAATATAGGAACAGGTGGGGATGTGGTAAGAATATGGGATTAGTGAAGGATTAGTATAAATGGGTGGTTGATGGTCGGCACAGACTCGGTGGGCCGAAGGGCCTGTTTCAGTGCTGTATCTCTAAATTAAACTAAATTCAACATCATTAACATTATCTATGCCTTTGAGCAATTCTCCCTAAAGGGGAAGTGAAATCTAAGAAGCATGTCTTCCAGTCAGGTGTCAGCCGTGGCTCAGTGGTAGCTCAAATACTTGAACAGAAGATTATATGGAATGCACAGCACAGAAACAAGCCACTCAGGCCAACTGGTCTGTGCTGGAGTTAATACTCCACATAAACATCATCCCACCTCTCTTCATGGAGACTGACATGGTACAATCTCACGGAGGAACATGAGGGTTCACTCTGGTGACTTAGTCAATATTTATCCCTCAACCAACATCACATTATCTCGGCTTTATCTCATTGCTGTTTGAGTGAGTTTGCTGTGTGTAAATTGGCTGCCTTGTTTCCGACATTACAACAGTGATGACACCTTGAAAATAATTCATTGGCTGTAAAGCACTTTAGTTTGTCCTGAGGTTGTAAAGGGGGCTATATAAATGCAAGCTCTTTCTTTTTATTCATTGCTTTCCCCATTGCTTATTTAAAAAGAAGCATAAAATATTCAACAATTTTTTTGGAAGGTTTCCTACTGTAATGGGTGCCATGACTTTGGATCAATCCAAAAGAAAAGTGAGTAGTTGAGGAAAATAGTATAAGATATTGGGGCGGCACAGTGGCGCAGTGGTTAGCACCGCAGCCTCACAGCTCCAGGGACCCGGGTTCAATTCCGGCTACTGCCTGTGTGGAGTTTGCAAGTTCTCCCTGTGTCTGCGTGGGTTTTCTCCGGGTGCTCCGGTTTCCTCCCACAAGCCAAAAGACTTGCAGGTTGATAGGTAAATTGGCCATTATAAATTGTCACTAGTATAGGTAGGTGGTAGGGAAATATAGGGACAGGTGGGGATGTTTGGTAGGAATATGGGATTAGTGTAGGATTAGTATAAATGGGTCGTTGATGTTCGGCACAGACTCGGTGGGCCGAAGGGCCTGTTTCAGTGCTGTATCTCTAATCTAATCATATGAGGGAGACGGGAATTGAGGGTTATGTTGAGTTAGATGATGAAGGATGGAAGGAGGCTCAACTGGAGCATAAACATCGACAAATGGCCTGTTCCTTTGCAATATACTCTATGAAATTCTATGTAATCTAACACTGGACAATCCAGGAATGACTAGTCGCTAACTGATTATGTGCCTGTAATACTGTGTACAGCTCTGGTTACTGTAGAAAGGCCACTTGATCCTAAAGGAGAGCAATAAAGAGATAAAATATGAGGAACAACAAGAAAGGCCAAGATTCGTCAGCTTCACACACAGACACTTCAGAATCCCTCTTAATGAGATATACAAGGTATTTAACAGGATGGGGGAAGTAAATCTGGGACAATATTTTCAGCTATACCAGGATAGTAGACAAAGAGGACACAGTGTCTTGATGTGAATGGCTTGCTCTTGACAGATTATCACAAGTATTTCTTTACCTAGAGGGTTATCCACAGTTGGAACGGATTGCCTGGAAGGGTGGTTGAGACGACTGGGATCAGGGATGAATCAACTAAGTGTTGTAACACAATGGTAACCAAGTTGGTGTTCTGGAAGTGACTTCTTCATCCATAAACCTAGCCTGCATTCTTCGATGGATATACTGCTTTCGCAGAATTGAGTGATATCACTGGAGCTGCCTACAGACAGAAGACCTAGCATGATGTGGGGGAGGAGGAATTCTGCTATGATAAGATTTTTTTTAATATATCAAAAATATTCTTTTCACTGGGGAAGCAATGAGTTCCTCTGTGCATTCTTTCCTTTTTAACAAATTATTCTACCAATGACCAGTGGTTATTTTATGGAATACATGTGTGCAGTTGGAAACATATCTTTGGGCTCGATTGATCGTTTATTCAATAACAACAATAATTTGCATTTATTTAGCAGCTTTAACTTGGTAAAACATTCCAAGGCACTTCACAGGAGCGTTCTCAAACAAACTATAACACCAAGCCATGTAAGCAGATACTAGAATTAAAGCAAAATATTGCAGATGCTGGAAATCTGAAATAAAAACAAGAAATGCTGGAAATACTCAGCAGGTCTGGCAGCATCTGTGGAGAGAGAAGCAAAGTTAACGTTTCGGGTCAGTTCCGAAGAAGGGTCACTGACCCGGAACGTTAACTCTGCTTCTCTCTCCACAGATGCAGCCAGACCTGCTGAGTACTTCCAGCATTTCTTGTTTTTATTTTATATATTATATAAGCAGATACTAGGACAGGTGACCAAAAGATTGGCCCAAGAGGTAGATTTTAAAGAGCATCGTAAAAGAGGAGAGACAGAGAGGTCTAGGAAGGGACTTTTAGAGCTTAAGGACTATACAGCTGCAGGCAGGGCTGCCAGTGGTGAAAATCAGGATGGTCAGGAGTCTAGAATTGGTGGAGCTAGAGATTTCAGAAATTAAGGGGAGCATCTTAAAAGAGGAGCGAAGGTGAAATTGTCTGGGAGGTGTTTGGCAAAACAGTCTCCTAATCTGCAGTTAATCTATGCAGTGTAGAGGAGACTGCATTATGAGCGGCAGATACAGTCTATTAATTGGAGGAATGGCACGCAAATTGCTGTCTCACATGGAAGGAGCGATTGAGACCCTGGGCAGAGAAGATAAGTAGGCAGCATTGCATCTAATGTGTTTGCACAGGAAGGTGCCAGGTGAAGGGCAGGTGCAAGAAGGGATGGTGGAATTGGTGCACAGAATTGGTGTAAGATGCTCTGACAAATGCAGAGGCTTGATGGGATGGAAAGTGAGGAGAAGCAAGACTGTACCATGAATGCGAGAGGGGAGAAAGGGTTCAAATAACCAGTCAAATTGATAAAACGGCCAGAGCTAATCTATCAGAGCAAGAACAGTGCAACTATTGGTTGGAGCAGTTAAACCACAAGAGCTTGAATAGTCAAACAACCAGAACTAGACTGGTCAAACTGCCTGAAACAAGCATTCAAACTACCAGAAACTGAGTAGCCAAACAAGCAGGGCTAGAACAATCTAATCCTTCAGAATCAAAGGTCACCAGTAATAGACTTCCCATTGCTGGATCTCTCAGTGTGGGACCAACTCAGTGCTGGATGTCCCCAGTGCTCAACCTCCTCAGTGCTGGACCAGTCAAAATGCAAACCACCAACTTACCATGGTTAGCAGCCATGGACCGACTGCTTGCTCTCCTGCTTCTTTGTGGCAGGAACTCAGCTGATGTTATTCATTCAAGAAGCATTATCAATAGGCAGATGCAGGGTCCAGTCCAGGTGGATAAACTACACCTGGAAAAAATGAGCCATCAGGTTCTGACTGGCGTAGTGAAAGGATTCTGACAGGCCAGAAAATAAAGATTAAAGAATGTTGTTGTGTTCTGAAGCCAGGCGTGATATGTCACAGTAACTTTGGAACTATCTGAGCAAAAATAAATAACTCAATGTTACCATGTATCCAACGAAAAGTGTAGAGGCAATTCCTGCTTCAATATTCTTCCCTGTTTCCTGTTTAAGATCTCAGGATGTGGGCAATGCTGGCAATGTCATATTTATTGCCAATCCCTAATTGTCCAGAAGACATGTTTGCTGGAAATTTACTGGGGCCTTCTCCCACTCCACCACCTTAAGCTTGGAAACTCACCGTAGCAAGAGTCAACCGTACATCTGGCACTGAACTCACATGTAAGCCAGTGCTAGTAAAGATGGCAGGTTCCTTTCCCTGAAGGGCATTATTGAATTAGTTTTTTTACAAAAATCTGACAGATTTCATGGCACCATAACTGACCAGATTTAATGAGTTCTATTTCACATCTTGCCATACTTTGATTATGAACTCACAACCTTTGGGTTGCTAGTTCAGTACCATAGCCATTAGGTTACTGTACTCCAGAACGTGCTAACTCTTGCTGGATTTCTATCCACAGGGCCTGGCAACCCTCCAATACCTCACCCAAGTACCAATTTTCCACTGAATGGCAGTCATGAGCCGGAACTCTGGTGGATTTTTTTCACTTCCTGTTTCAAAGAAAGGATACCAAGAGGCTCAAATTGCTGTGCTGGAGGTCTCATAGTTCAAGGCAAACTTGATCCTAGGTGACTCCTACACCAGTAGGCTATTTACCAGTAGATTGTTTAACATAGACTTTTTACCAGTAGACCATTTACCAGTAGACAATTATGACAGCCAGATTAAAGGCCTGCTCGGGTCTGGAAATGAGACTCGACCCGAGCCCGACAGAACCCCATCCGAGCCCGGGCCTGACCCGGCCCGAGTACTTCCATTTTTTCCCGCGCCCGACCTGGCCCGACCCGACCATCAGTTAACTTACCTTCCATTTTTCACTTTGTTCCTTACCTGCACAAGCTTAAAGTAACTGTAACAAAACCACCTTTAAAGTCCAAAAAGTAAATTAACATTAGAGTCACTTACCTGAGGTGGTGATAGAGCGTGTCCTTTCCGGCCTGACCCAACCCGACCCGACCCGAGCCCGAATGCCGGACCCGGAAGGGCGACCCGACCTGACCCGAACCCGACACATGTCATCGGGTCCTGTCGGGTTCGGGTCGGGTACCAGGCCTTTAAGCCAGATTAACACTCTCAAGATTTAGAAAATTCCCAAATCAGTTTGAGAAACACTAAAATACTTAATGAAAAAGTTGAAAATGTTTAAAGGCAGATTATCATAAAGTATGAGGAAAAAATATGTCTGAATCTGTTCGCAGACTAAACCATGGGGAAAGTCTCAAAGCACTTAGGGTTATCAACATCGAGTGGAGTTGGCTGAGAAGAAACCTCATGGAGGCAAACAACAACAGCAACTTGCATTTATATAGCGCCTTCAACGTAATAAAACATCCCAAGGCACTTCACAGAGGCATTATAAAACAAAATATGTCACCGAGCCACATGAAGAGATGGTGGATGACCAAAAGCTTGGTCAAATAGGTAGGTTTTAAGGAATGTCTTAAGAATAGATAAAGTTGATAGTAAAAGTAGATCGTAAATGATGTTGAAAAGGTCATTCTGAAATGCTACATCAGTGGTGGCAATAGGACTAGGGTCAGAAGTGACTGGGGGGAACCAGTGGAAAGCAAACCCAGGACTAATGTCAGGAAATTCTTCCATGTCGAATGGACCACCAGGTAATGTAGTGAAGGAAATCATTTAAGAAACAGTCAGATACTGTGATGGAGACAGTGTCGTTTACTCTCAATTAACAATCTGAGAGATGCCAAATCTATCTTGTGACCACATGATTGAAACAATTCTCTGAAAGTTCTTGAAATTGTCATCTCTTATTGCAGAATGCTGCCTGAGCTTGTACTGAATAACATCTTCCAACAGATGGCGCCAGCGACATGCCTGTCACATCTGGAGCATCTTATCCCAGGACACAGAATAAAATGGCAGTGAATTAAACACTAACTCAAAGCAAAAATACTGCAGATGTTGGAAATCTGAAATAAAAAGAGAAAACACTGGAAATGCTCAGCAACTGTGGAGGGAGAATAAAATGGCCCTTTTCAGAGCCATTTAAACATTTTTTAAATTAAACTGTAAATTGCTCTTGTTTCCAATGATAAAAATGTTTGGCAATAATTATTACAACCAGAATTAGTTTTAAGTTTTAGGTTATGTTTGGAAAAAAAAACAGAGGGGAGACAAGGAAAAATGTTTTGATGCGTGTTGTGATTTGGAAGATAGTGTCTGACAGGGATGGAAGAAGATTCATTCATAACTTTCCAAAGGGAATTGAATAAATACCTGAAAAGGAAAAAAAATTGCAGGGTTGTGGGAAACAGCAAATACAATTGAATAACTCTTTCAAAGAGTCAGCACAGGCACGATAGGCTGAATGGCCTTGTTCAGTGCAGTATCATTCTATGATCAAAGCAAAATACTGCGGATGCTGGAAATCTGAAATAAAAACAAGAAATGCTGGAAATACTCAGCAGGTCTGGCAGCATCTGTGGAGAGTGAAGCAGAGTTAACGTTTCAGGTCAGTGACCCTTCATCAGAACTCTATGATCCACCGGCTCAGAAATTCAGGCACACCAATTTTGTGTGGAAACTGAATGAGGGCATGATTGGTGTGGTGACATGGTGTGCTAAATATCACCAAATTTTTCCAAAAGTGATATTTTATTAATAAAATTTTGCAAAAGTACATTACATACAGTCCAAATTTGACTTTACATAAAGGGCAATAAAGTTCAATTTCTTTCAATACAATATATTGGTATCTGAGGTGCCTCACTACACTTACAATTGTAGGTTATATTGACAATATACATTTACATTGCATGTCAAACATTCTCTGGTGCAAACTGCCCATGGCGTTTTCTACAGAGTTAAAGCCCCTTGGTGTACCATGGTGGGAGGTCTTGCATTGCCCAATCTGACACCTTGGAGAATCAGCTCTTGGGTAGGGTATCAGGGGGCTGGCAGTGCCAGTGGAAATGTACCCCATGATTGAGAGTACCTTCAGGTAAGGATGGGGGGGGGGGGGGGGGGAAATTGGCAAGACAGACTCCTGTTAGCAGTAGTTTTCATTGCTTTGCTAGTTCCATGTTTACCATTAGTACTGATATGCTGCCAGTATAGAAGGACAGACCCCTTGGAACTTACAGATCACTTCCATTTTATTAAATAACCTGATACTTACTGTGTCACTGATTTAGATTTAGCAAGGTAAGGGGGTTGTAGGATTTGGAGTGCCAGCCTCACACCAAATATTCTCTGCCAGTGTCAGTGAATGAGAGCACTGTGTTTATCCTATATCCCATTGGGACTGTTCACAGCCCCAGCAGAGTGGCCATAGATATCCGCCAGTCAGCGATGTCAGGGATCATTGACCATCCCCAAATCTATAAGAAAAATTAGAGCAGGTGAAGCTTGGAACATTTTTCTTTTATTAGTTTGGTCGTCAACAGCAACAATTTGCATTTATACAGCGTCTTTGACATATGTAATATAGATCTTCACAAGCAACCAAACATTGGTGGTGAGCCACAGAGTTATTAAGTGGGGCTTGGTCACAGGGGTAGATTTTAAGAAGGGTCTTAAAGGAGAAGAGGGAGGGGAAGAGGCAGAGCAGTTTAGTGGGATATTCTAGAACGTGGGGTCTAGGTAGCTGAAGGTATGGCCACCACAGGTGGTGCCCAGGAGGTGAGATGTTAACATTGGTGACCTTTTATTTTAAGGTGCCCATTGTCAGGATGAAATGCTCCCAGGTCAGGTTTCTGACGCTTGGTTGCAAAATACCCTGTAATCTGCCGCAGAACTGGGCTTCAGCCCCAATCTTAAAGGAACACAATCTCCAGTGTGGCAATAGTCTGTTCCCTCCCTACCCATCGTATAGCCTTTCTGACTGAGTTGCCAAATTAATGCAAGTTTTGTGCCCAGTAGGGACTGGATTGCGAATGGCCACAACCCTCCTGCCAGAATTTTGGGTAGGGTACAGAAAAGTACAGCGGTCCAGCCAAAGCTGATCCCACCCAAAATTCCTCCCTGCTATTTTCAGTAACCCTACATCAAACAGTCAGGGAAGCCTTTCAAAGCATCAGACTAAGCCAGATTTGAAGACAAGTTCCAGAGGCCAAAGACAGGGCCTAAATCTCTACACCATTCAGTTCCCAAGCATGTCTTTGCTCTTGGAAGGGTTGCCCTGCAGTATAGTAAAATGTATTCTGTACGTCTGCAGATGCGTTGGCCCAGGGTGTGCATAACAGTCAGCAGATAAAGTGAAGGAAAAAAAGTTTCTGGCTGAAGGGGAGAGGAGAGAAAGGGAGAGTGAAAGGTTTGAAAAAAGGATTTTCAGTACCTTGTTTGGGTGAACATTCTTCATGTGTGAACTGAGACCTTGAATGTTGACAGACTATATTTGACCATTGTGGTCAGGCAGAAACATCACAAATGAGCCTAGATTTACCCGCCCTTGATTGATGACTACATGCATACACCAACAGTTGGGGTTACTTCATTGTAATTAGGAACTGGAAGCCTAGCTAGCTTTTTACCATTTCCAAGTCCAGAGAAGCCCAAGGCCAAAGTTACTTTTATACAACAGCCTGGGTCTCGGGAACTGGTGCCTAACTGTGTCGCTCTCCCACATTTACCAGTAGATGAGGCTTGGTCCAGCCTCTGAATCAGAGGAAGGGGTGCTACCACCGAGTCACGGCTGGCACCTGAAAAGCAGCTCAACTCTATCACTGGCCCAAATAAAATCAGCACTAATCAGAGATGGAGTTAGTCTGTATGGGTCAGTAGATAGAGTATGTACTCACTGACTTTATACTTTGTAATTAATCTCATTCTGCCTCTGGCAGGGGAGAGAGGTTCAGATGTGAATCAACATCTCGTGACTCTAGTGTCAAATCCTCAAATCTGTGTGCAGGAGACGTACAGACAGAGCTCACATGAGTGTGAGAGAGTTCACAACAGTACTTCAAAAAGGAGATTGAAATGTTTAGATTTAAACCCTAGTAACAGCTGTAAATGTCCTTTATGTATTGAGAAAGATAGGTGAGAGGATAAGTCAGATGAGGGGTAAGGTGAGATGAGGGGGTAGGATTACGTTGAGGGTAAATTTAGGTGAGGGGCTAAGGTTAGGTGAGGAGGTAAAGTTAGATGACAGACGGTGCAGTAAACCATAAAGAAGTCAGGAAGAAAATGAGTTAAATTAGAAAATGTTTCCAAATCCCTCCATGGTCTCACCCCTCCCTATCTCTGTAGTCTCCTCCAGCCCCACAACCCTCCAAGATATCTGTGCTCCTTTATTTCTGGCCTCTTGTGCACCCATGATTTTAATCGCTTCACCATTGGTGGACACGCCTTCAGTTACCTAGTCCCTAAACTTTGGAGTTCCCTCCCTACTCCTCTCCGCCTCTCTACCTCACTTTCCTCCTTTAAAAGACTCCTTGAAACCTACCTCTTTGACCAAGTTTTTAGTCATCTGACCTAATATCTCCTTATGTGGCTTGGTGTCATATTTTGTTTTATGATGCTCCTGTGAAGTGCCTTGGGATGTTTTATTACATTAAAGATGCTATATAAATATAAGTTGTTGTAAGTTGTTGTAGTAGCTTTAGCCTAGCTCTCTGCACTGTGGAAAGTAAAATTGGTCAGTGTGTTATACAGCAACTGATCTGATCGCATCAGTTTCCCACTGAGAGAGTTAGGTTAAAATTATTCCGGCTGGTGGCTTTAAAAGATTGAAGATGATACAAAGCAGGAAGGACTGAGGGGATAGAGAGCTCAGTAGTTATGAGGTAGCAGGAGAGAATGAGCAAGCACAGTGTGATTTGATCCCAATTTAGCAAGGCTATGTAAAGATGGCAGAATGTGTAGGATTGCATGGGACAGTGAAACCCCATGTGGCACAGTGAGACAGAGGACAAGAGTGGTGAATAGTTGAGGTGGACGTCCAAGTATATGCACAGAAATTAAATGATACTGCCACCTAGGGTATTTGTTCATTTTATACCAATTTCTCTGCCTTGTCCCCTCTGATTTCCTGAGCTTGCTGATTCTGACAAGCACCAGTCCCTCTCAGTATCTTGGCATTCTGCTTGTGTAAGCTCTGGCCTTGTGGCTTAGCTATTTGTCTAGGACAGTAACTAAATGGGTGGTGTTGTGTGGGCTGCCTATGTATCTCCCCACTTGATAGGCACTCCTATTGAACTCAATGGAGCTAAATATCAGGCTGGAGTGGCCAATTCCATACCACCCACTTTCTTCTACTGCCCAAGACAGATATTAGCTCCGGTATGTCAAATGGCTTTTGCCCATGTAGAGTATCACAGCAGACAACAATCCTGTTCTTACTCAGAGGGGAAATTTTTCAGTGGAAATCACTGGATAACAATCCGGGATGGGAACCTTGGCTGACCCGAGGGCACTGACATCGTTTTGTAGCATGCCAACAACTTTATAAAAAAATTTAACAAGCACCAGTGGTCAGTCAGTCACTGTGCTTGAGAAGTTGCCTGGAGCTCTAGTGGCAGGTTGTAAATGCTGTGTTTCAGTAGCTGTGTTTCAAAGCTGTTAGGCAAAGAAAAGCCTGTGAAAAGCTGAAAGCAAACTTGTTCGCAGCCTCCTGTGAGATGTTTCATCATGTAAATAACTTTACTTAGTAACATGTTATACCCTGAGGCAGCAAAGCATTTTACTGTGCGTTTAAATCTGAATGAGGGGCACTTGGACACTACAGTTCTCTACTTTGTGGGCTTGTGTTAATGTTAGTGTGAAATGTAAACAGGGCTCACTTTGAACACAATGCCTGACTGAAGTAGGCCCAATTGTTTTCAGGTTAAGCGTGTCATCCTCTCTCATGTGGTAATGGGAAATATCAAGAAGAACTCTGGGTAATGTTGCCAATGCCACAGGTCAGGTCAGGTGTGCTGATTGCCACTGTTTTCTGTTTTTCTCCACTGCTTTTTGACTGTTGCTGCAAAAACGCCAACCAGCAGTGTTTCACACTGACAGCAGTACCTCCCCCCATCCCCACCCTGTACCCCTCTAGTGTCCACAAGTCTAGGGAATTTGTTGACAAAATTCCTTGCATGATTTAAATTTCCTCACAATGTCCAATTCTCACTGCTGGGAGTTGCTGGGCAAAGCTCGACTGTGCAGGAAAGGCCACGTGATTAGGTGATTCCCCCTGCTCAGGTGACACCTGGCCCAATGTGTAACAGCACACAAGTCACAAGGACAACAACAACGTGCATTTAAATAGCGCCTTTAACATAGTAAAATGTATTAAGGTGCTTCATAGGAGCTTTATCGAACAAAATTTGACATTGAGCCCATATAAAGATATACTAAGACAGGTGATCAAAAGCTTGGTTTTAAAGAGCATCGTGAAGGAGCAAAGAGAGTTAGAGAGGCAAAGAAGTTTAGGGAGGGAATTCCAGAACTTTGGGCTGAGGCAGCTGAAGGCATGGCTGCCAATGGTGGAATGATAAAAATTGGGGATGCGCAAGAGGCCAGAATTAGAGCATTGGAGATAAGAGCGCAGAGATCCCGAAGGTTTTTAGGACTGGAGTTTACAGAGAGAAGAGGCCATGCAGGGATTTGAAAACAAAGATGAGAATTTAAAATATTTTTAATTTTCAAATTGAGGTGTTGTTTGACTGGGGGCCAATGTAGGACAGTGAACATGGGGTGATTCAGTTACAATGCTAGACACTGGGTAAATTCGGGATGCTGAGTTCACCTATGTCAGAACAGCAATTGGATTTTAGTGCATTGTGTGTGAAGCTCTTTGGGATCATTTGGAGACACGATAAGGCACTGTCTAAATGCAAAGTCTTTCTTCTTCTCCATGTTCTTGATCTTCGCCTTCCCTGCAGATATGGAAGGAGTCTATTTGCACACTAGGTCAGACGGCAAACTCTACAATCTATCAAGGCTGAAAGCAAAGACAAAAACACATCACGTCCTGGTCAGAGAATTCCTTTACACTGATGATACTGCGGTAGTTGCTCACATGGCAACTCAGCTACAAGAACTCATGGACTGTCTCTCTTTTCCATGCCTGTAACATGTTATCCTTGACTATAAGCGCCAAGAAAACCGTGGTCATGGGACAAGGTGTTGCATTTCTGCCCCTGATCACAATAAATAACAGCCCACTGGAAGTGGTTAGGAAATTCTGCTACCTTGGGTTCACAGTGACAGACAATCTCTCCATTAACACAGAGCTTTATACATGTACAGGGAAAGCAGCTACCACCTTTGGCTGACACGCAAAGCACGCATGGGATAACACCCTTAGGACCAAGCTGATGGTTTATAAGGCCTGTGATCTCAGCACCTTGCTGTATGGCTGTGAAACATGGGCAACGTACAGCTACCAGGAAAAGAAGCTCAATAATTTCCATCTTTGCTGTCTGTGGCTCATTATGGGTATATCCCGGCAGGACAAAAATCACAAATGTGGCAGTCATCTCAAAGGCAGAGCTCCCTAGTGTGTTGGCACTAATCAAACAGAGGCAGCTTCGGTGGATCAGACACATCCGCAGGATGGAAAACGTTGCATACCCAAGGACCTTCTATATGGTGAGTTGGCTGGGGCCAGATGACTAGTGAGGTGCCCAAAGCTCCACTTCAAGGATGTTTGCAAGCCTAACATGAAGGCCCTAAATGGCGACTCTCACACCTGGGAGTCACAAGCTGGCAAAAGAGGGAAATGGCGACACATCCTGTGGACTGGTGCACTATTGCAACAACCAATTGCTACAGCAGCTTGGCAACAGGCGCCAACATCAAAAGCAACAACTCACAGAGTCACTTGGCAGCTTCACGTGCAACACTTGTGGAAGAACCTGCCTCTCACAGCTATCAACAAAGGTGCACCAAGAGAAGACACCCCACCTAAATGGATTGTTTGCTGCATGTTTATCATTTTTCATAGATGGAAGGATGCCAACCATAAAATGTAAAGTCGTTGAAGGTTTTTAAATGGTATACATCAGCATATACATTATACCTGTGCACCTTTGCAATAAAAAAAGACCTCCTTCATATTTGCAGGCACACATTTTGCAAATACATACAATAATAAAATACAGATAATCTGAACAGACCCGGCCTTGCAGTGATGAGAAAAGTAAAAGCAAGACGATTTACTAATTTGCACACTGGTGTCATCAGGTGTCAACCATGGCTCAATGAGTGGCACACTTGCATCTGAGTCACAATGTTGTGAGTTTCAGTACTTTCACTTTGGGATTAAATCCTGATTGTTACTTCAAAATAAAGGCTGATAGTCAGACTAATTGTTATAAATATAATGTAGTAAAAAGTAAATTTAGATCAGATATAACTATCAGGAAAGACTGAACAAACTGAGACAGCTGAGGGGTGACCTAATGGAGGTACTTAAAATTATGAAGGGGTTTGATAGGGTGGACGTAGAGATGTTTCCACTTTTGGGGGAATCCAGAACAAGGGACCATAAATATAAGATAGTCATTTGATACATCCGCTAAGGAATTCAGGAGAAACTTCTTTACCCAGAGCATGCTTACAATCTGGAACTTTCTACCATATGGAGTAGTTGAGGTGAATAGTACTGATACATTTAAAGGGGAAGTTACGTAAAATCATAAGGGAGAAAGGAATAGAAGGATAGGTTGCTGTGGTTGGATGAAATAGGGTGGGAGGAGGCTCGTGTGGAGCATAAGCCAGCACAGACCATTTGGGACGAGCAGCCTACATCTGTGCTGTAAATTCTAATTAAAAGATATCAGGAGAAGCTGCTTCAGGCTAAGGCTTCTAGACAATGCGATAAAGACCAAAACTTTTGATTTATTCAATATGCAATTGGACACTAAACTGGGAGAGCCAGGCTACTAGAAGGATAAGTGTCAGCTGATCAAATGTCGACTCCTCCTTGGTTTTCCTTATGTCCAGGCTAAGACTCTGGAACAATAGAAGAATCATTATACCAAGGCTGAGAATCTTTGAGCTACAACAAGGTCTACTCCTGCAGCAGCAGAGTATTTACATTGTGAGTTTTCATATTTCTATTTCAATTTGAATTTCATGAAATGTGAAAACTTCTGGTGATTCACCTCCAAGAACTCTGTGTTCCTCCAATTCTGGCCTTTTGTGCATCCCCACCTTCAGCCATCTAGGCTCTAAATTCTAGAATTTCCACCCTAAACCTCTCTACCTCATTCCTTCTTCAAAACACGCCTTTAAACCTATTGCTTTGACCAAGCTTTTGGTTATCTGTACTAAAGTCTCCTTCTTTGGCTCAATGCCAATTTTATTTGTCTGATTATGTTCCTCAAAAGCGTCTTGGGAAGGTTTTAGTATGTTAAAGGTGCTATATTAATGCAATTTGTTGTTAATTGACTGAAGCAATGACATCATAGCCTGATCAGTCTCGTTGCTGTGTTTCTTTTCTGAATTTAGGCAGGTTTGGCTTGATTGACTGCATTCTTGGCTCAAAGTCACTGGGTTCAGGTTCCTGTCCATGACGTGAGCGTATAATCTAGTCTGGCACTTCAGAGCACTGGTGAAGGGGAGCTGCATTGTTGGAGGTTTTTTAAAATTCTTTCACAGGATGTGGGTGTTGCTGGCCAGGCCTGAATTTATTGCCCATCCCAAATTGCCCTTGAACTGCTGCAGTCCATGCTGAGGTGCTGAGACATTAAACCAGGAAGGCCATGCCTGCCTTTTCCAATGGTGGCAGTGTATGTTAAATATCCCATAGCACTATTCACAGATGACAAAGCGTTCTGCAGGCTCCTACAGTCTTGGGTCGCTCATCCCATTGCTCCTTGTGTACATTATAGCTGCCATGTTTTTCTGCATTAGATCAGTGACTGCACTCCATCTTAGTTCACTGTAGGTGAAGAAGTGCACTAGGATGTTTCTGAGAAATGGGAAAAGGTGCTAAGCAATGAGATGTGTTTCATTCTTCACTGCAGTGAATGCCAATCTGATATTATGAACTTTGCCACAAGGTGGCAATCTCAGATTTCGTGGTACATCTCTCTATGACCAGTGAGTCTGAACCCTTGACCTCTTACCTGCATCCATCCTCATATCCCATTTACTTTATCACTTTGTACGTGATGGTAGACCTGATCTTAACAGTAAGATGGCACACTAAACAAGGTGCTTCACCAAAGTTGATGTGTATTGCCCAGAGTTAGCGTTGATCCAAAATTTCAATGCCGACATAAACATTAACTGTTAGAGACAGAAAAGGCCTTACTATTTAGCAGAGGTACCCATTCTTTACTGCAAAGCATTTTTGCTGTGCTTCTGGAGTGAGCCTTTGTTGTTGTGGTAACATTCTCACTTCTTGAATCAGAAGGTGCCAGGTTTGAACCCTACTCCAACAGCCCCACTGAATTCTGACTGGAGCTTTAACTCTGAACCTATATCCCTTTGCAGACTCTTAGTGTCCTCTTCACAACTTGCTTTCCCACCTATCTTTGTATTATCTGCAAATTTGGCTCCAATGCCCTTGGTCCCTTCATTTAAGTCATGCATATAGATCGTAAATAGTTGAGGCCCCAGCACTGATATCTGTGACACTCCACTAGGTACAGTTTGCCAACCTGAAAATGACCCATTTATCCTGACTCTCTGTTTCCTGTTAGTTAGCCAATCCTCTATCCATGCTAATATATGACCCTCAACACCATGAGCTCTTATCTGGTGTAGTAACCTTTTATGTAGCACCTTATTGAATGCTTTTTGGAAATCCAAATATACTACATCTACTGGTTCCCCTTTATCTACCCTACTTGTTTCATCCTCAAAGAATTCTAATAAATTTGTCAAACATGATTTCCCTTTCATAAAACCATGTTGACTTTGCCTGATTGCATTATGATTTTCTAAATGTCCTGCTACTAGCTTTTAGCGTTCTAGTATTTTCTCAATGACAGATGTTAGGCTAACTGGCCTATGATTTCCTGTTTTCTGTCCCCCACCAACCCCCTCCCTTGAATAGAGGTGTTACATTTGCAGTTTTCCAACCAGCTGGAACCTTTCCAGAATCTCGGGAATTTTGGAAGATAACAGACAATGCATCCTCTATATCTGCAGTCATTTCTTTTAAGACCCTAGAATGCAGGCCATTAGGTCCAGGGGACTTGTCAGCCTTTAGTCCATTAGTTTTCCTAATACTTTTTCTCTAGTGATAGTGATTGTTTTAAGTTCCTCACTCCTTGTTGCCTCTAGATTTTCTGCTTTTCTTGGGATGCTTTTTGTGCCTTCTATGAAGGCAGATACAAAATACTTGTTCAAAGTCTCTGCCATGTCCTTGTTTCCCATTATTAATTCCCCAGTCTCATCTTCTAAGGGACCAACACTTACTTTAGCAAATCTCTTCCTTTTTAGATATATGTAGAAGCTTTTACTGTCTGTTTTTATATTCCTTGCTAGTTTACTCTCAAATTCTAATTTTTCCCTCTTTATTATTCTTTTAGTCATCCTCTGCTGGTTTCTAAAATTTTCCCAATCTTCTGGCCTACCACTAATCTTTGCAGCATTGTACGCCTTTTCTTTCAATTTGATACCATCCTTAACTTCCTTAGTTAGCCACAGATGATGCATCCTCCTCATAGTCCTTTTTTCTTAATGGAATGTATCTTTGTTAAGAGTTATGAATTATCTCCTTAAATGTCTGCCACTGCTTCTCTACTGTTTTACCTTTAACTTATTTTCCCAGTCAACTTTAGCCAATTCTTTCTTCATACCCTTGCAATTGCCTTTATTCAAGTTTAAGACACTAGTTTCAGATCCAAAATTCTTACCCTTAAACTGAATGTGAAGTTCTAACATGTTATGATCACTCTTGCCTAGACGATCCTTTACTATGAGGTCATTTATTAATCCTGTCTCATTACACATTACCAGGTCTAAAATAGTCTGCTTCCAGGTTGGTTTCAGAACATATTCCTAATGCACTCTGTGAACTCATCCTGCCGGCTACCTTTGCCAATTTGATTAATCAATCTACATACAGATTAAAATCACCCATGATTATTGCAGTACCTTTCCTACAAGCTATTATTTCTTGATTTATATTCTGTCCTAAAGCATAGCTACTGTTACAGGGTCTATAAACTATTGTCACCAGTGACTTCTTTCCTTTGCTATTTCTTATCTCCACCCAAACAGATTCCACATCTTGATCTTCTGAGCCAAGATCATTTCTCACTACTGTACTGATCTCATCCTCTATTAACAGAGCTACCCCACCTCCTCTTCCTTTTTTCCTATTCTCCCAAAATGTCAAATACCCTTGAATATTTAGTTTCCAGCCTTGGTCACCTTGCAACCACAAACCTGTAAATGACTATGATATCATACCCATTTATTTCTATTTGTGCTATCAATCCATCCATCTTGTTACGAATGCTGCATGCAATCAGATAACAAGTCTTTAATTCTATCTTCTTACCATTTTTGCCTCGTCTGACCCTATTTGCTGGTGCACTCTTATGTTTGTACGTTCGGTCCCTTTCACTCACACTCTGGTTATCATTACCCATATTGCTACCCTGCACTATTGCCTTGTCCTTTCTCACTAACTTTCTAAATTTCCCCTCACGTGAACCCTCTCCACTGCCCCACTATCTAGTTTAAAGCCTTCCCTACAACCTCAATTATATGGTTTGCCAGGACACTGGTCCCAGCACGGTTCAGGTGAAGGCTGTCCCAAAGTTACAGCTCCCTTTTTCCCCAATACTGGTGCCAGTGCCTCATGAATCAAAACCCATTTCTCCTGCATCAATCTTTGAACCATGCGTTCAACTCTCTGATCTTATTTTAACCTGTGTCAATTCGCTCGTGGCTCAGGTAGCAATCGAGAAATTATTACCTTTGTGGCTCTGCTTTTTAGTTCAGCCCCTAGCTGCTCATACTCCCTCAGCTGAACCTCTTTCTTAGTCCTACCTATGTCATTGGTATCCATAAGGACCATGGTAACTGGATCCTTCCCCTCCTACTCCAAGTTCCTCTCCAGCCCCAAGGAGATGTCCTTAGCCCTGGCACTGGACAGGCAACACAGCCTTCAGGACTTAAACTCTCGGCGGCAGAAAACAGTATCTATCTCCCTAACTATACTTTCCCCTACTACTACATTCCTTTTTACCCCTCCCACTTGTATGGCCCCCTGCACCATGGTGCTGTGGTCAGTTTGCTCATCCTCCCTGCAGTTCCTGTTCTCGTCCACACAAGCTGCAAGAGTCTCGAACCTGTTGGACAAGTGCAAGGGCTCATGCTCCTCCGTTGCTACCTTCTGGATCCCCCATACTTGCCTCACTTGTAGTCACACACTCCTGTCCCTGAGAATGGATCAAATCTGAAGTACCTAGCCTAAGGTGTGTGACTGCCTCCTGGAACAAAGTGTCCAGGTATCATTCCTCCTCCCTGATGTATTGCAGTGTCTGAATCTCTGACTCCAGCTCATCAACTCTGAGCCGAAGTTCCTCAAGCTGTAGACACTTAATGCAGATGTGGTTGCAGTGGATCACACTGGTGTCCAGCAGCTCCCACATGCTACAGCGGCAACCCATTACCTGCCCTGCCATCTCTATTATGTTTTATTTAACAAATTAGGTTTCAAGTTTAGAAATATCACTGATAATTTGTAGTTATATTAAGTAGTTTAATTAGTTAAGCTACAAATTTAATACAATACATAGATCTCCCAGTACCAATTTAGCCTGCTGCCCAGTTTAGAAAGGAAAAGAAAACTTAAAACTCACCAACCAATCACCTACATGCTCACCTAATTCATGCCTCTAGGCTTCAGCTCTCAAGTCTCACTGTCTCTCGCTCTCTCTCTTGGATCACTGCTTGTTGGGTAAAAGACCAGAACAGCACCTCCTCCATCTTCTTTCTTCTTCTTTTCTTTTGGGCCTCCTTATCTCGAGAGACAATGGATATGCGCCCCATCACTGCATCGAATTCCCACACTTAATTCCCGAGTTAAGCACTCAGTTGTGCAGCATTCATTCAAGCAGAACTTCGAACTACTTACTTTGTGCATTAGTAAAACCTTCTGTATTTACACTAGCTGGAATTCCAGAGACCTGAGTCAGGCCCTGCTGACTAGGGAACCATCACTAACTAGCTACCTAATCAACTAACTGTGCTGCTGATGCTAGCGGGCAGCTTGTTTACCATTGACTAAGACTGAACATTTAATATTATTATTATTGGCAGGTGAGGATGATTGTCTTCCGTGAGTCTGGAGATGGCTGATGAGGCCAATTCGGGATCTACAGACTTTATGGCATGTAGGATATTTATTGTCATGTGGGACATCTGGTCGTGTATTATTAGTTTGGGGCATGGCTTGTTCTTCATTTTGTCATTGTTGGGTCTCGAAATGCTGGGATCCTTCCCACAGACTCTGCTTCCATCTGGTTCAGTCCAGGGCGATGGTCTCCCAGCAGTTGATGTCAATGTTGTATTTCTTCATGTTGGCTTTCAGCACATCATTGAAACGTTTCTTCTGTCCTCCTCTGGTGCGTCTGCCCTGACTGAGCTGGGAGAAGACGACCTGGTATCTGATAGCCGAACTATATAACCAATCCAACGAAGGTGATGGCGGTTCATCATAGCCTCGATGCTTGTGGTGCCTGCTTGTGAGAGGACACAGATGTTGGTGTGCCTGTCCTCCCACTTGATATGTAGGATCTTCCGCAGGCAGCGTCGATGAAATGATTCCATTGCTTCGAGGTGCCTCTTGTACATTGTCCATGTTTCAGCCCCATACTTCAAGGTAGGGATTACGACCGCATGGTAGACCATGAGCTTGGTTTCAGCTTTGGTGTCGCAATCTTCAAACACTCGCCTCCTCAGATGGCCAAAGGCTGCACCAGCAGATTTCAGGCAATGCTGGATTTCTTCGTCAATGGCTGCCTTCTGTTTTTTTTTATTCTTTCATGGGATGTGGGCGTCGCAGGCCTGGCCAGCATTTATTGCCCATCCCTAATTGCCCTTGAACTGAGTGGCTTGCTAGGCCATTTCGAGGGCATGTAAGAGTCAACCACATTGCTGTAGATCTGGAGTCACATGTAGGCCAGAACAGGTAAGGACAGCAGATTTCCTTCCCTAAAGGACATTAGTGAACCAGATGGGTTTTTACAACAATCGACAATGGTTTCATGGCCATCATTAGACTAGCTTTTTAATTCCAGATTTATTAATTGAATTCAAATTCCATCTTCTGCTGTGGTGGGATTCGAACCCATGTCCCCAGAGCAATACCCTGGGTCTCTGGGTTACTAGTCTAGTGACAATACCAGTACGCCACCTCCAAGAGACTGAAAATGTTTTACATTTTCCAGGCATTCATCACGGAGGACTTTGGTCTTCTGAATGTTCAGTGCAGGTCTCATCTTCTCATATGCCTCAGTAAATATGTCAATGATTCTCTGAAGATCCGTTTCTGACACACCACTTACTGCAGTGTCATCAGCATATTGGACCTCAATGACCGCAGTCAGGGTGGTCTTAGCTTTTGATTAGAGTTGCCGGAGATTAAATTGTTTACCATCCATTCGATAAATAAACTGCACTCCAGCAGGGAGCTCATCTCTAGTCAGATGGAGCATGGCTGCTAGGAAGATCGAAAAGAGAGTTGGGGCAGTGACACAACCTTGTTTAACTCCTGTCTTAACCTCAAGGGGGTCTGCAATGGATCCATTGCTAAGGATCACTGCTCGCATATCATCATGCAGCCGGTGAAGGATGGTGATGAATTTTGGAGGATATTATTACTTCAACAGAATCTTCCAGAGTGCCTCATGATTGACAGAGTCGGAGGCATTTGTCAAGACAAAAAAAAGTTAAGTTAAATGCTAAATGCAAACTTGACTCGATTTTAGAAAGAGATCAACCCTTGAAGTTCCCACATTTAACCAAATTCCCGAGTTAAGCATCCTGTCTTGCAGCACTTAGTCGAGTAGAACTTTGTGCTACTTACTTAAACCGATGTGATGAGTTGTGAAGTTGTTTACTGTAGATCTGTGTGGCAGAAACTGCCCTGTAATATAATTGAGCTGCAGCAGGGTGTTCTGTGACCTCAACCAGCCCTTGGACATCAGCTAGAGGAGAGGGTAAATCACACTCTGGCCTCCCCGAGCACCTCCTCCTGGCTACTTACAAGCTGGAAAAGGCCGAATTCTGGGAGCAGGATTGGGTTCCGTTCCTGATTGCATTCTCCAGAATGAAACAATGTGTAGCATGGGTGAAGCCAAAATGAGAAATTTCCTTTAAGTGACAGATCAGCTGAGCCGTTTGATTGGTGGTGTAGGTATAGACACTTCCAGTGATAAGATCCAATTTTGTGCCTGTTAACTTCCCACATGATGTGTTTATACTGTAAGAATCATTTCACGTGCCTGCTTCTAGTGCTGTGGAATCTGCCCCAGGTCTGTACGTGTCTGATTTCAGTATTGTTGGGCTGGAGGAGGTTACAGAAACAGGGAGGAAGGAGCAAAGGTAATGATTTCAAGCACAAAGATGAGCATTAATAGTTTTAATTACGAATTTTGTTTCCTGGGTTTAAACTGCTGGGGAAACTGTACAAAGATTGACTATGTTTACACATCAAGGTTTCACCCACTGGCCTTCAGTTTTCAACTGCAGCCTGCTGAAAAGGAGGCTGACTGAGCTCGCAGAAGCAATTAGTCATGTTTTATTTATGCTGTAGTGCTGAAGAGGGGACTTCCTGCCAATGTTAACCCCCACTGGTACACTTGCATCAACAGAGATTTTGGAGCAGGTTTCTTGTTACCTCTAGGTTTGACTATTCCAATGCATTCCTTACTGGCTTCCTACATTCTACCATCCATAAATGTGAGGTCATCCAAAACTCTGCTGTCCATGTTTTAACTTGTACCAAGTCCCATTCACCTATCACCCTGTGCTCATTGACCTACATTGGCTCAAATCCATCCATGCTTCGCCCCTTCCTAGCTCTGTAATCTCCTCCGGCCCCACAACCCTTCAAGATATCTGCACTCATCTAATTATGGCCTCTTGAGCATACCCAATTTTAAACACTCCACCATTGGTGGCCGCGCCTTCAGTTACCTAGGCCCTAAGCTCTGGAATTCCCTTCCTACATTTCTCTGCCTCTCTACATCACTTTCCTCCTTTAAGACACACCTTAAAACCCATCTGTTTTTCCTTTCTGCCTATCCTTCCAAAATGTCAACTGCCCCTGAATATTCAGTTCCCAGCCTTGGTCACCTTGCAACCATGTCTCTGTAATGGCTATCAGATCATAACCATTTATTTCTATTTGCACCATCAATTCATCTATCTTGTTATGACTGCTGTATGCATTCAGATTAAAAAGCCTTTAGTTTTGTCTTTTTACCATTTTTCCCTACTCTGACCCTATTTACTGGTACACTGTTATGTTTGCACACTTTGTCCCTCCCTGTCACACTCAGGTTATCATCACCCATATCGCTACCCTATAATATCAATGCAAGTTATTGTTGTTCTTGAACAGGCTGTGATGTGAAGGCCATAAGTATCTTTATAACAACTAGGGTGGTTAGTTCTGTTATGGCCAGTGTGTTTTATGCCAATGAGGGGGAGAGAGCACCCAACAGAGTACCCCACTGGAAGTCTGACGCAGAGGCCAGGATGTTAACCACTGAGTCAAAGGCTCATCCCCTGTAACTAAATGTTAAATAGCATAAACAAGAAGAGAATGAGACAGAGGAAAGTTGACTGTTCCCATGGGATCGAAGCAGCAAGAAGGTTACCTGGGTATCATTATCAGGGGGCTGCTAACAGCCTCTCATGCTGTCAATGGCTATCATCAGGTAGGTGAAAACTACCATTTTTTGAAACTTCCTTTCATGTTGCAGATGAAACAGTAAAAATCAGCTGGGCTCAGAGACAGGACTTGAGAGGACTGGCGTGTAGATAAAATATACATTGTAAAATATGCATTGTGCTGTGGCTGGGAACTTCTCCTTCAAAAAAACATCAAACAAATGTAACTGATGCTCCCCTGGTGGCCTAATAGGTAAAAGCACTATTCATCATGTAATAAAAAGTCACACAGACCAACAGTCCCAGGTTTAATTCCCAATCTGTGCAGAGTTAATTCATTTCATTAGAATTTGATGCAGTACCCCAGGAGAAGGATATAGTTCTGGAGAAAGATGGAGTGGGTCACTTGCAGAGAATGCAAGAGAAATGAAGAAGTTCTCAGGGTGGTGGGTGAGGATAGATTGTTGGTGAATATCATCAATAAAAGGCAATGAGGTTAGATTGGTCATATTCTAAGGCATGAGAATTTGCTGAAAGAGGTGATTGAAAGGAAGATTAAAGGAATGTAAACTGTCATGCAAACCCCCCACCTGCCAAGAATGAGGCATATTAATTTTGTAATATGAACATTGATTTTTAACTGTTGCTGGAGCGAGGAAACGACTTGATATTCAGATCAACCCTGGCTGGAAAAAATATTTGCATACTAACTGACAGTGCTTGGAGGGACATAGGGGCTATTCCCTGTTCCAATTTAACCCACAATGGACTTTGAGCACCAGGTATTGTGTGTAAGAAGAGACATTCCAGGGTCAGCTAAGACAAGAAAATCCACAAACAGATGTGGTCAGACCAGCTAGACGCATGACTAACCTGCTTGGTAACCTGGGTTTTTCTGAATTGTACAAAGAGTTTGAACTGAAGAAAGACTGTTTGCTCCTAGAGTGAGAAGATCTCTCCTGTCTGCTCCCATCTCTTTCTCACAAGCCTCTGGACCCATTGAGGACACATGAACTTCAAGAGAGAAAAGTCTCCTACATCGAACAAGGTTTAACATAGAACATAGAACAGTACAGCACAGTACAGGCCGTTCGGCCCACGATGTTGTGCCGACCCTTTAACCTACTCTAAGATCAAACTACCTACATACCCTTCATTCTACTATCATCCATGTACCTATCCAAGAGTCGCTTAAATGCCCCTAATGTATCTGCTTCTACTACCACTGCTGGCAGTGCATTCCACGCACCCACCACTCTCTGTGTAAAGAACCTACCTCTGACATCTCCCCTAAACCTTCCTCTAATCACCTTAAAATTATGCCCCCTTTCCGCCCTGGGAAAAAGTCTCTGGCTATCCACTCTATCTATACCTCTCATCATCTTGTACATCTCTATCAAGTCACCTCTCATCCTTCTTCGCTCCAATGAGAAAAGCCCTAGCTCCCTCAACCTTTCTTCATAAGACATGCCCTCCAGTCCAGGCAGCATCCTGGTAAATCTCCTCTGCACCCTCTCTAAAGCTTCCACATCCTTCCTATAATGAGGCGACCAGAACTGAACACAATATTCCAAGTGTGGTCTAACCAGGGCTTTATAGAGCTGCAGCATAACCTCGCGGCTCTTAAACTCAATCCCCCTGTTAATGAAAGCCAACACCCCATACGTCTTCTTAACAACCCTATCAACTTGGGTGGCAACTTTGAGGGATCTATGGACATGCCCCCAAGATCCCTCTGTTCCTCCACACTGCCAAGAATCCTGTCTTTAAGCCTGTATTCTGCATTCAAATTCGACCTTGCAAAATGAATCACTTCGCACTTTTCCAGGTTGAACTCCATCTGCCACTTCTCAGCCCAGCTCTGCATCCTGTCAATGCCCCTTTGCAACCTACAACAACCCTCCACACTATCCACAACTCCAGCAACCTTTGTGTCATCGGCAAACCTACTAACCCAGCCTTCCACTTCCTCATCCAAGTCATTTATAAAAATCACAAAGAGCAGAGGTCCCAGAACAGATCCCTGCGGAACACCACTGGTCACTGAGCTCCAGGCTGAATACTTTCCATCTACTACCACCCTCTGTCTTCTATGGGCCAGCCAATTCTGTATCCAGACAGCCAAATTTCCCTGTATCCCATGCCTCCTTACCTTCTGAATGAGCCTACCATGGGGAACCTTATCAAATGCCTTGCTAAAATCCATATACACCACATCCACTGCTCTTCCTTCATCAATGTGTTTTGTCACATCCTCAAAGAATTCAATAAGGCTTGTGAGGCATGACCTGCCCCTCACAAAGCCATGCTGACTATCTCTAATCAAACTATGTTTTTCCAAATAATCATAAATCCTGTATCTCAGAATCCTCTCCAATAATTTGCCCACCACCGACGTAAGACTGTAAGATGTAATTCCCAGGGTTATCCCTATTCCCTTTCTTGAACAAGGGAACAACATTTGCCACCCTCCAATCATCTGGTACTACTCCAGTGGACAGTGAGGACGCAAAGATCATCGCCAAAGGCGCGGCAATCTCTTCCCTCGCTTCCCGTAATAACTTTGGGTATATCCCGTCTGGCCCTGGGGACTTATCTATCCTCATGTCTTTCAAAATTTCCAGCACATCCTCCTTCTTAACATCAACCTGTTCGAGCATATTAGCCTGTTTCACGCTGTCCTCACAAACGACCAGGTCCCTCTCACTAGTGAATACTGAAGCAAAGTATTCATTAAGGACCTCCCCTACCTCCTCCGACTTCAGGCACAAGTTCCCTCCACTATCCCTGATCGGCCCTACCCTCACTCTGGCCATCCTCTTGTTCCTCACATAAGTGTAGAACGCCTTGGGATTTTCCTTAATCCTACCCGCCAAGACTTTTTCATGTCCCCTTCTAGCTCTCCTAAGTCCATTCTTCAGTTCCTTCCTGGCTACCTTGTAACCCTCTAGAGCCCTGTCTGATCCTTGCTTCTTCAACCTTAAGTAAGCTTCCTTCTTCCTCTTGACTAGCTGTTCCACATCTCTTGTCATCCAAGGTTCCTTCACCCTACCAACCCTTCCTTGCCTCATCGGGACAAACCTATCCAGCAGTCGCAGCAAGTGCTCCCTAAACAACCTCCACATTTCAGTCGTGCATTTCCCTGAGAACATCTGTTCCCAATTTAAGCTCCCCAGTTCCTGCCTAATAGCATTGTAATTCCCCCTCCCCCAATTAAATATTTTCCCATCCCGTCTGCTGCTATCCCTCTCCATGACTATAGTAAAGGACAGGGAGTTGTGATCACTATCACCGAAATGCTCTCCCACCGAGAGATCTGCCACCTGACCTGGTTCGTTGCCAAGCACCAAATCCAACATAGCCTCCCCTCTAGTCGGCCTATCTACATATTGAGTCAGGAAACCTTCCTGGACACACCTGACAAAATCTGCTCCATCCAAACTATTTGCACTAAGGAGGTTTAAGAAGAATACTGGGCCCCAATGCAAAGCAAGACCTACCTACAATCAAGTACTTTACAGCAAGTTTGAAGAACAGTAACAAAAACCATCTTCAGATATTGCCTCAAATCTTTCCACTTTATTTCTTCTGCTCTTTCCTGTCTCTATCTGCATATGTGTATCGCATATGCATACTTGCATGGGCACGTCATGTATCCATAGGTTTTAACCGAATTAGAGTTTAAGTTTAATAAAGTTCAACCTTTTTTCTTTAAACCTAAGAAAACCTGTTTGGCTAGTTTCTTTGCCCTATAATTGGAAGTTAATGAACAAGGATTCACTAAGGGGGAGCTAAAAAAAAAACGGTGTGTTGAAAATTAAACCCTGTTACGGTAAGACCAGCTGAAAGCTGAAAGGGAATTCTGGACCCCTTTCTCACCTGGTCATAACAGAAATTTGAGGGCTACTGACCTGGATTTTACCCACAAACAAACAAGAGAAATTGGAAGTGGGAAGCCAAATTATTCCCAATCAAAAAAAAGAGAAAAGATTTCAATACAGGTTTTTTTGTGGTTGTGTGTGCTTGAATATTAACATGTCTGCAACCGAAGCTAGTAGCTCCTCAAGCCAGTGTGAAGTAACTTGGGATAAGTTAAGAGCACTGTCTATGAAGGAGTTGAGGAAAATGGCTGAGCAGTGTGGGAACACTGTATGTAGCAAAGCTAGGATGTCTGAACTCCTAAGGCTAGTGGCCAACCATTTTTCCCTTGAATCTGAAGAAGTAGAACCAGGGTTAGAAGTAGACTCCGGTATTTCTAGCAACTTGAATTAGAAGACAGGGAAAGTGAAAGAGAGAGAGAGAGACAGGAGAGAGAGAAAGGAAGAGCCTTCCGGAAGGAAAGTGAAGACAAAGAGAGGGAGGAAAGAGAGAGAGAGAGAGAGAAAGAACCTTACGGAAAGAATGCGAAGAAAGAGAGCTGAAGCGGCTTGAGTTAACTACGGGGCAACAGAGTAACCCCAGTGAAAGCATGGCCAATATGGAGGCATGTAATTCAGAGCTGGGTACAGAATTTTTAAAACTATGGCCAGCTGAGACCTGGCCTCTTTTATTACAAAGCAAGCTAATCGGAAAAGCCCATGAGGTTTATTCCCTGTTGCCAGATGAGAGTTCATCAAATTATGAACTGACAAAAAATGCTACCCTTGGGGCATATGAATTAGTACCCGAAGCCTATGGCCAAAAAAGTTTAGAACCCTCAAAAAGCAACACAATCAAACTTATCTGGAGATTGAAAGAAGTAAGCAACTGGCTTTTGACCAGTGGCTGGGGGCTCTTAAAGTACAGCTCAGCTATGAGAATCTCAGAGAAGTAATTCTGTTAGAGGAATTTAAACACTCTCTCCGACTCTCCATAAAGACCCATGTAGAGGAGCAGCGGGTTCAGAGAACCCGGCAAGCAGCCGTTCTGGCTGCTGAGTTTGCTTTAATTTATAAGTCGGTTTCCCAGAGGAGAATCTTTCCTAGTCACCCCCACAAATCGGAAAAGGAAAAAGGGTGGGAAGGTGATAGGAGCCCAGGCAGTTCTGGGAGAGAAAGAAAAGCAGGAGACACACGGGGCCCTACTCTAGCCAGAAAGGAAGTTGCAGTGAGCATGAGTGAGACCTGAAGACCTGTGTGCTTCCATTGTAATAAAAACAAGAAATGCTGGAACCACTCAGCAGGTTTGGCAGCATCTGTGGAAAGAGAAGCAGAGTTAACGTTTCAGGTCAGTGACCCTTCTACGGTTCTCTTTCCACAGATGCTGCCAGACCTGCTGAGTGGTTCCAGCATTTCTTGTTTTTATTTCAGATTTCCAGCATCCGCAATATTTTGCTTTTGTTTCCATTGTAATATGGCAGGTCATCTGAAGGCTGTTTTGGAGGTCTACTCTTTCAGTTGAGACATTAACTCAAAGCCCCATCTGCCCTCATAGGTGGGTGGAAAAGATCATATGGCACTATTCCTGGCTAATATTTATCCCTCAACCAACATAATTATCTGGCCATTATGGCTTTACTGTTTGTGGTCACTTGTTGTGCACTTGATTTTTTCTTACATTACAGCAGTGGCCACACTTCACAAGTACTTAATTGTCTGTAAATCACTTCAGGACATTCTGAGGTTGTGAAAAGCACATCATTCTATTTTTTAGATGTCATCTAGAAACAGGATTGGGCAGTTGAATAACCTACTGATAATCACTGCCAAGCCTTGCACATGAATAATAACAACATGGGCAAGGATCTGGATGGAAGGGTGAGTCACCAATTCCAAGGCAGCCAAAACATTCAAGAGAGGCAGGGAGAAGTTGAAAGAGAGTACAAAGCATTGAAACTGAACTTCCCAAATAGGTAAAGGGATCACTGAGGTGCTGCTGAACATTATCAATCAAAAGCTACCAGGCTAGATCACCAACCTGTGCCTTTTTAGCTGCTCTTAACTGGGGCACTACAATTGCCCCCCTGGAAGGGGGAGGGGAGTACAAGAAAGTAGAATCAACCAGGTTACTTATTCTGATAACTACCCAGTGATCCCTGGTGGAAAATGCACTTACAAGTGTTGGATGATGACAGGAATTGGTTCAGCTGTAATTAGATTATCCCTATGATTGAATATCCCACTGGCATTTATAGCATACACAAGTGTGACTAATTAACTGATGTGCCAGAGGTCTATTGCAGCCTATGGGAACTGTATCCCAGTATGAGTCAGTACAGTACTCACAGAAGAGAATACTGAAAAAAGAGATACTGGTATAGACTATGTTTTCTCCAATTATTCAAATGAATCATCATTGCTGACATGTAGATTAGCGTCAGTCAGTGGGATGGTTAAACTGGAGGACGTTTCTTATTTACGATTCTCCAACTCACGCAGGTTTGTACATTTCCTTTTTTTGTGGAATAAATTCAGTATTTAATGCTCAATGATGATCCTGTTTAGACCCCAAATACAGTTCAAAAATTACAGCTTTATAAACAATATAGGCTTTTCCCATTGTAAAGAAGACAGTCCAATTGTGTCACACGCAAGCATTTCCTATGGTGAGATTATACCACATCATACATACTGTTTCAAATGGTAACAGGTCTCACTGAAACTCTCAAATGCTGCAGAATCCATGTCTCTTATATTGTAAGGAAATGGGGTGGGGGAATGCAACATGTCAAGGTATATTCCCCTTCTGCTAATGCAGTATAAAGGTAGCAAATTCAGACTTGCCTCAGTTGTAAGCACTTGGATTGCATGGGTTCGAAGGTTGTAGGTTCAAGCTCCACTCCAGGAATTTTTTTATTTTATTTATCCTTCAATCAACATCACCAGAAACAAATTATCTGTTCATTTATCTTGTTGCTATTTGTGGTATGTGTGCAAATTGGCTTCTGCATTTCCTTAACTTATGACAGCAACCATACTTCAAAAGTGTTTCATTGGCTGTGAAGTCCTTTGGAATGTCCTAAGGTCAGAGAAGGCCCTGTATGAATGCCAATTCTCTTTCTTTTCCTGGCAGCCAGGGCAAACAGAAGCAGTGTATACAATATAAATAAACTTTGGCTATAAGACACCTCTACCTCCTCTAACTGGTTTGCATGTATAGTGGTCAATGGGGTGGGGTGGGGGTTGGTGGTGGGGGGAGTCAAATTCCTCACTCATGACCCAAGTCACTGCTTCCCTGCAGGCTCTTCATAAAATAGGAAATAAGCTTTCAACCAGGACCTCCCACTGCAGTCTGTGCAATGTAGCTGAACCAGCTCCTCTTTCATCTGTAGATTGCTTTTCATATAGACAGTTGAGAAAGGTTGCATTATCAATCATATATCTAGAGTATTAGCTGGAGGGTGAAAGATCTCTGGCAGCTTACTACCATTTCATGCAACTTCTGCAATTTTTCTTCTCCCTCCTTTTTCCACCATTTTTTTCTCTTCTGAGGGTATTAATTCCTTGCAGGTGCCAGACACTCTCCATTTAGTGCTTTTGTTACCTCCATTTCCAGATCCAGCTACTCCAAAACTGCCCTGGTCAGCCTCCCATCTTCCACCTTAAATAAACTTGGGCTGATCTAAAACTCTGCTGCCCATATCCTAATTCACACCAAGTCCTTCTCCCCCAAGACTGTGCTCGATGGCCCTATATTGGCTCCCGGTCTACCAACGTCTTGAGTTAAATTGTGTTCAAAACTCTCCATGGCCTTGCCCCTCCCTAATTCTATAATCTCCTCCAGCCCTACAACCCTCCGAGAACTTTGTGGACCTGCAGGTCTATGTTTTGTGCATCCCTTACTCTTTGCACCCCAGCATTGGCAGCTATGCTTTCAGCTGTCTAAGCCTAAACTCTACAATTTCCTCCCCAAATATCCCTCCACCTCTCCTCATTGCCTTGAAACCTAGCTCTTTGAGCAAACATTTAGTCACCTGCCCTAATATCTCTTTTTTTGGCTCATTGTCAATTTTTGTCTGATTACGCTTCTGTGAAATGCCTTGGGACGTTTTCCTACTTTAAAGGCACTATATAAATGCCTAAATGGCATGTGTAAGCAACAACAGGAAGTTTCTCAATTGGGGGAAGGGTAATAATCACAGTTAGTTTGATCTTGTTCTCGCCTGCATTTGGCAAACACATTGTCCAACAGGGGTCACTAGATAATAATTAGGAGCAGAAACCCAGACTGATTTCCCCCTTTCTGTCTGATAAGCTCATATATGTTTTTCTTTTTCTATCTCATTGGCACTGAGGCTAATTGCAGTGTTATTAATCATGAAATGATGCAAGTCAAGACAAGATGCCAGGAGCTTATGGTTGTAAGAAAAGATGGGCTTGTCCATGTTCATTCAATGACAGATATGGTTGCTATGTGGTGTGTTTTTCTTATAAATTGAGAAATCAATGTGTTGGATACAAAACAATAGAAAAGGCAGCGAGGTTAATCAGGAAGTAGTGAGTGCGTGCAAGAGTGATTATTAAAGCAAGACAAAAGCCTTTCATTTACACAGTGCCTAACCATGTATGAGAAATGTCCCTCGGTGTTTCATATGAATTACTTTTGAAGTGTGGTCACTTGTGATGTCGGCAAATGTTGTCAGTTAAGTTGTGCTCAGTAAGATCCCACAAACAGTTTAAATTTATATATTTATATTTTAAAACTTGTGGAATAAGGAACTTTTGGCAGAAGAGCAAGTAATTCTCTTATTTAAGCTGGGGAAGGATTATCACTGGAAGGCACATTTCAAAGAAGTTACAGGGTTCGGCCAACAATGAAGACCCACTTTTTATTGTGACATACCAATTCCCGCTGGATTCACTAAAGAAAATTTGCATTTATGTAGCACCTTTCATGACCTCAGAACATCCCAAAGTGCTTTCGAGCCAATGAAGTAATTTATAAGTGTAATCACTGTTGCAGTGTAAAACACATGGCGGCTAGCTGCCTTACGGCTAGAGAATGGCACGGCATGGAATGCCAAATTGGGGTCAAGAGAGCTGTTTTGTCAGTACAGTACCACACCCAGGAACCACCACAGTAGCATAAAAGGGCCCACCTGAGGTGGTGGTAATACTACTCCAGGGCGATGAACTGACTACCAATGTGTGGTAAGAAGGTGAGACGGTCTACTTTGTGCTCACTCCCTTAAATAAGATAATTACTTCTAGCTCTGCCAAAGACTCAGTATTCACTAGGCAGCCAAACACAAATTACTTTTTATCATTTGTTCTTGGGATGTGGCCAACATCAGCAAGGCAGTATTTATTGCCCATCTCAAGTTGTTCTGCGGGCATTCAGAGTTAATGATATAGTGTGGGGTTCTCTTCCCTGAAGGATATTAGTGAAACAGTTGGGTTTTAATATTGCAGCTTCCATGGTCAAATTTTTCTTGATCTAGCTCACAAATGAACAGACTTATTGAGTCAAATTTTCAAACAGCCAGAATGGCGGGACTGAGACTGATGGGCCCATAATTTCCTGCAATCAGCCAGTGTGCTGGTCTCTGCCATGACCCTGTCTCCAGGCCATCTTCTTTCTCGGAGGTTTGGAGCTGGTGGGGGTGCTGGGGTGGTGGTGATGACAGTTACCCACCCACAGGCAGCAGGTAGCCTATTAGGCCAATGAAACGGCCTATTGAGGTACTTAGTTGAAGCTGACTGGAATTTTCCAGTTAGCATGCCGGCCCCCCACTGAGGCCAAAACACAGTGTCCTGGTGGCAGAGCAGGTGGGGGAGAAACAGCATTCCATCTACCTCGGGAACTGCACTCCCCCACCCTCCACAGCTGTGGCCGCTGGCCTCCAGTGGGGGGATTGCCCCTCCATCTTGACAGTCTGGCTGTTGTGACTCTTTTAATGATAACATTTTTAAAAATTTCTGCAGAGGATGTCTCCATCTTCTGGCACCCACTCATTCTCCTCCCTACATTGGCAGTTCCCATTTCTGACTGTGGAGCTGCTGATGTGTCATTGCTGGAGGGCCTCCAATTGGCCTTCCCACCTTATGAGCCTGCACGCACCCTGGCCACTAATTGGCCTGCTTTTCAAAAATCATGTAGAGTATCGGGAACCGACATGACCCAGAAATTCACCTGACATTGGGCTCCTGAGCCCAGATCAAAAATTCAGCCCATTTTCACAACTTGCCATTGTAGAACTTGAACTCAGCCTATGGGTTCCTACACCATAAGCATGAGGCTTATGTACCCTCAATGTAAGATTAGCTGGAACTGGCCTTGGAGATGTTGCAGAGGAGATCATAGAACCAAAGAATAACACAGCACAAGAAGCTTTTTGCCCCATTGTGCCTGGGCCAGCTGGCAGAACTATCCAATTAGTTTCACTCCCTTGCTCTTTCCCCAATGTCCTGTAAATGTTTTCCGTTCAATGATTTATCCAATTTCCCTTTGAAAGTTACTATTGAATCTGCTTCCATCATCCTTTCAGGCAGTGCATTCAAGATCACAACTACTTGCTGTGTAAAACAATATTTCCTCATTTTGCCTGTGGTCCTTGTGCCAATTCCTTTAAACCTGTCCTTTGGTTACTAACCCTTCTGCCACTGGAAACAGTTGCTCCTTATTTACTCTATCCAAATAGTTCATGATTTTGAACAGCCTGACACTTCCATCAAATCTTTTCTTAATCTTCTCTGCTGCCAGCTTCTCCAGTCTATGAACATAAGAACACGAGAAATAGAAGCAGGAATAGGTAATATGACCCCTCAAGCCTACTCTGCCATTCAATAAGATCATAGCTGATCTGATCTTGGCCTCCCTCCACTTCTCTGCCTGTTTCCCATAACCCTCGACTCCCCTGTAGTTCAAGAATCTGTCTATCTCAGTCTTGAATATATTCAATGAATCAGTCTCCACTGTTCTATGGGGTAGAGAATTCCAGGGATTCACAACCCTCAGAGAAGAAATTCCTCCATTCTCTCTACATAAGTGACGTCCCTCATTCCTGGTACCATGCTAGTAAATCACTTTTGCACCCTCTCAAAAGCTTTAGCATCCTTTCTAAAGTGTGGTTCCAGAATTGAACACAAAAACCTAGCTGAGGCCTAGACAGTGCTTTGTCAAGGTTTTGCTTGCTTTTGTACTCTCTCTATTAATAAAGTCAAACATCCCATATTCATTTTTTTAATAGCCTTCTCAACTTGCCGTCATCGTGAAATATTTGTGTACATACTCTCACAAGGTCCCCATGTTCCTCCACCCTCTTCAAAATTATACCATTTAGTTTATACTATCATTCCTCTTTCTTTCTTCCAAAATGTATCACTTCACATTTCGCAATGTTAAATTTCATTTGCCACGTGTCTGTCCATTTCATCAGTCTATGTCCTTTGAAGTCTCTTACTTTTCTCCTCACTGTTTACTAGAATGATACCAGGGATGAGGGGCTTCACTTAATGTGGAGAGACTAGAGAAGCCGAGAATGTTGTCCCTACAGCGCAGAAGGTAAATGGAAGATTTAATAGAGGTGTTCAAAAGTATGAAGGGTTTTTGATAGAGTAAATGATGAGAAATTGTTTCCACTGGTAAGGAGGTCGATAATCAAAAGACACATATTTAAGATAATTTGCAAAACAAGATGAAAAGAATTTCTTTCAAGCAGTGAATTGTTATGATTGGGAACGTACTATCTGAAAGAGTGGTGGAGGCAAATTCAGTAACAACTTTTAAAAAGAGTGTATAACTGAAAAGGTCACACTTGCAGGGTTCTGGGCAAAGAGCAGGGGAGTGAGACTAATTGGATAGCGCCTTCAAAGAGCTGGCACTAACATGATGGGTTGAACAGCCTCTTTTTGTGCTACGCTGGCTGATTCTAACTGCACAATATCCTAGCTTTAGTTTAGTGATACAGCACTGAAACAGGCCCTTCGGCCCACCGAGTCTGTGCCGACCATCAACCACCCATTTATACTCATCCTGCACTAATCCCATATTTCTACCACATCCCCACCTGTCCCTATATTCCCCTACCACCTACCTATACTAGGGGCAATTTATAATGGCCAATTTACCTACCAACCTGCAAGTCTTTTGGCTTGTGTGAGGAAACCGGAGCACCCAGAGAAAACCCACGCAGACACAGGGAGAACTTGCAAGCTCCACACAGACAGTACCCAGAATTGAACCCGGGTCGCTGGAGCTGTGAGGCTGCGGTGCTAACCACTGCGCCACTGTGCATCAAACGTAATCAAACATCACAATTCATCAAACGTAAGCCCATCCAAGGAGGCCTGGAAACTTGACCTGCAGCCACAAGACTACGTATTGTATTGTAAATACAGAGATAGAACATGAGAATTTCAGTGGGTCTATCGTGTATTACTGAAAACCAATCATATTTTCATGGAGCTGATCATTTTTCTTTTAAAATTTGACCAAATATGCACCAGTAATGTTGCTAAAATGTAATGTTGGGAATCAGTTAAGAATTTTAAGAACCCTAACACAAGACCCCTTCTCAGCTTCCTGGGTGGGCATTAAATGGAAGATTCTGACAAGTAAGTAGTGTTCTTTGACCATAACTGTCAACAGCATGTTTCAAAAATATTTCCAAATAAAACACAAACTTCGACAGTGCCCAGAGGAGTTGTTTGTATTGTAAATAAAATACCTAAGTCACAGAAAATGAGAACACATTAGTTCAACATGTGGGTTGGAGATTCTCTATCTAAACTGTCATATGCTGGCCCAGTCACTGCTATAAGGATTTCTTAGTTCCATTGAGCCCTTGTTGCATCATGTAATATAGCGATGATTCCTCACTTTGTCATCACAAAGCAGGTGTCATCTTTGGTTCAGTGGTAGGACTCTTTTCTAAGTCAGAAGGTTGTGGGTTTATGTCCCACTCCTAAGAATTGAGCACAAAATCCAGGCTGACACTCTAGTGCAGGGTTGAGGGAGCACTGTACAGTTGGAGGTGCAGTCTTTTGAATGACACTTTAAACCGAGGTTCTCTCTAACCTAGGTGGATGTAAATGTTCCATGGCATTTCTCTCCAAGTTCTCCCCTGTATCCTGTCCATCACTAAAAAAATGATGGGCTGTTCATTATCTCATTGCTGGTCATGGAAGTTTGCTGTATTTCCCACGTTATGTTACATTGATTACGCTGCAGAACTACTTTATTGGCTTATAAGGTACTTTGGGACATCCTGAGGTCATGAAAAACACTAAATAAATGCAAGTTCTTTCTTTCTTACACACCTGAATGAGAATGCTGGAAGGAAGACAGTTCAGACTAAAGTGCAACTATCATTCTGCAACAGGCCATGAAATTTGACAAAGTCTTGGCAATCTCCCTAAAGTATTCTACCTCTTCAAACAGTTAAGAACTGAGAAGGTCAATGCCTATTCAAGTTAGTACTTTTAAATGCCAGACAGACCTGCGGCTGATGACAGAGTATTCACTAACAGAGGGTGGCTGTTTAATACAAAATATTAATCATTAATCGTGCTCTCAACCTAAATGCAAAGATGTATTATTCCTCCCCCTCAATATTTTGTCCTTTTCTCACTCTCCTCGTCCTGAAGGTGGTGACCCTTGATGAACAATGGTTGCATGGCCGGCAGCAGTCCTCTGGACACCTGACACAGGTAACTATTACTTGTGAGAGAACAACATCAGCTGGTGTTGGCAGGTATTCAACTACTGGGTGAGGTGGGTGGAAATAGACAACAGGAACACCCAGGGTTGTAACAGTTTGATCTTGTTAATACCTGATTTTCCCACACGTACACACTTCCCCAGGAAAACCTGGGAAATGAATAGAACTCGGACTAATTTTAGTGCCCCTTTGTCCTGGATTAGTGAGTCTGGCCATTTCCTTTAATGAATACAGTTTCTACATAGTGAAAACTACGACTTTTAAGGGTGTACAGCAACTTATAAAATGGAATTCAAGATTCAAAGCAATCAATTACATTCACATGTCCATGTAAAAATATTAAGGAATGCATTTAGAAAAGCTGTAACCTTCAGTACTCCTAACTGGGTTGATAGTGGCCAATTACAAAATAAAAACTGCCTTTAATTATCCACCCGGAATGGCCATTCTTTTGTTACAAGGAATATTTTCACCCACCCCATTCCGTAAAGAAATCAGGGAAGTTGATAGTTATTTTAAAATAATCACTTCCCTGATATTGCACCCAAAAATGAAAACTCACTAAAAAGGGGGGTGAGTAAGAATGAATGACCCAAATTCAGTTATAAAAGGCACTTCATTTGACATAAAACCAAATGATCATAGACAGCTTGACAATGAAAAAGATGCATATCTCAGCTATGCCACAACCCAGCTTGAAGTTGAGATGCAACATTAATACACAGATTATGTAAAAGAATGAAATGCAATCCTAACCCTTGGCCAATTTCATACCCAAATTACCATCATCCCTTTTATACCACATGCTTCTATTTTGCAAAGAAGTCTGTTGTTATGAGAACAGATTGATCAAATGCCTTTTGTAAGTTCATATATACATCTACTACACCACCTTCATCAACCCTCTCTGTTACATCAAACTGCTGAATCAGGTTAATCAGGCCTGATTTGTCTTTAAAAACTTCATGCTCTCTATCCCTTGTTAACCTATGCTTTTCCAAGTGAGAATTATCTTTGTCCTTGACATTGATCTCTCGTTCTCAGCACTAAAGTTAAACTGATTCACCTGTAGCTACCAGGTTTATTCCTCTGCCCTTTTGGAATAGAGATGCAACATTTGCAATCCTCCAGTCTTTCAGCGCCACTCCAAGATCTAAGTAGGATTGAAATATTGCAGTCAGAGCTTCTGATTTCTCCATCCTAGCTTCTCTTAGGAAGCATCTGGACCAGGTGACTTGGTAACTTCTTTACCACCTCCTTTCTCTTTTTATCCTACACAATATCTCTATTCCCTCCTCCTCTACTCCGACAATAGTTTCATTTTTTTTTAAATGAACACAGAAGCATAGTACATCTTCAGCATCTCAATCATGCCCTCTGCCTCCACAATATTTCCTTTTTTAAAAATCCTTAATCAGCCCTACCATTCCTTTAACTATCCTCGTGACTATTTTACAGTTATGGCCTTTAGTTCTGGTCTCCCCCACAACTGGAAACATTTTAGTCAACCCTATCAAATTCTTTTGTAATCTTGATAAGCTCGATCAGGTCATTTCTCCATCTTTTCTTTTCCAGAGAAAAGAGCCCTAGCATGTTCAATATTTCCTGATGGTTTTAACCACTCAGTTGTGGCATAATTCTATGAAATAATTTTTTGCACCTTCTTTAATGTCTCTATATACTTTTTATAATATGGAGACCAGAAAGGTGCACAGTTCTCCTAAATGTGTTCTAACCAAGTTTCTAAAAAAGTTCAACAAAAATTTGCTTTATCAATTCTCTTTCTAGAAATGAACCCAGTGCTTGGTTTCCTTCTCTCTTTACAGCCTTACTAAATGGTGTTGCAACTTTTAGTGATTTGCGTATCTGTACCCCTAGATCATCTGCTCCTACTCCATTTACCCTTATTTTCCAAGGAGTGTGTGGCCCCCTTATTCTTCCTACCAAGATGTGCCACTTCACAATTAGCTATATTGAAGTATATTTGCCAGTTACATGCCCATTCTACAAGTTTACTAGTGCCTTCCTGTATGTTGTTGCAATCCTACTCCATTAACTACATCCCACAACTTAGTGGCACCTGCAAATTTTAAAATTGTACTTCCAAGTCCAGAGACCAAATTGATGTAAATTGTGAACAGTGGTGTGAGCACTGAGCCTAGTGGACCACCACTTCACACCTTTCAGTTTAAGTAACTAACTTTGACCCCTACTCTTGTAGGCAGCTTGCTATCCATTCTGTGACTTGTATTCTGAATCCACAATTTCCTTCCAAAAGTCTGTATGTACATCTACTGTACACCCTTGGATCAACCTTCTCTATTCCCTCAGAATTCAATCAAGTTAGTCAGACACGATTTGCCTTGAACAAATCCATGCTGGCTCTCCTTGATGCATTCCTTTCCAAATTAAAGTTTATTTTGTCCCTGCGAATGCTTTCCAGTAACTTCTCCACCACCAATGGTTAGCTGACTGGTCTGTAGTTTCCTAGTTTATCTCTGATAAAGCATTAGCAACCCTCCAGTCCTCCAACAAGGATTGAAAGATTGTGACCAATGCCGCTGCTATTTCTACCTTTGTTTCATTCAGCAACCTCAGCTGCATTCTAACCGGACCAAGTGACTTACCAACTTTCAGTATTGCTAATCTTTTTAGTATATCTTCTCTATTATCCTGTCCATAACTTCCCTCTCCTCTTTTAGTGTAACCATCACATCATTCATTTCATTTGTGAAGATCATGCTGAGTACTCATTTAATACTTTTGCCACGACCTCAATATAAAGATTTCCCTTTGGGTCCTTAATAGACCCATCTTTATCCCCAGCGAACCAGAATTGTATCAGTGCAGGAGGCGGCCATTTGGCCCATTGTGTCCCCACTGGCTCTCCGAAAGAGCAATTCACTTAGTGCCATTTCCCCGCCTTCTCCCCATAACGCTGCACATTCTTCCTTTTCATACAAGTCTAATTCCCTTTTGAATGCTTTAATTAAACCTGCCCTCTCAGGCAGCGCATTCCAGACTTTAACCACTCGCTGCATGAAAATTTTTACTCATTTTGCTTTTGCTTCTCTTACCCATTACTTCAAATCTGTGCCCTCTTGTTCTCAATCCTCTCACAAGTGGGAACAGTTTCTCCCTATCTGATCTGTCCAGACTCATGATTTTGCATACTTCTAACAAATCGCCTCTCAGCCTTCTTTTCTCCAAAGAAAACAGTTCCAACTTCTCCAATCTATCTTCATAACTGAAGTTCTTCATCCCTAGAACCATTCTCGTGAATCTTTTCTGCACTCTCTCCAATGTGGTCACACCTTTCCTGAAGTGCGGTGCCTAGAACTGGACACAATACTCCAGCTGAGGCCAAACTAGTGTCTTTAATATAAGTTCAATATGACTTCCTTGCTCTTGTACTATACGCTGTTAATAAAGCCCAGGATGCTTTATTAACCACTCTCTCAAACTATCCTGCCACCTTCAACGACATATGCACATATACACCCAGCTCCCTGTGCTCCTGCACCCCCTTTCGAATTGTACCCTTTATTTTATATTATCTCTCCATGTTCTTCCTACCAAAATGAACCACTTCACATTTCTTTACATTTAACTTCATCTGCCATCTATTCACCCATTCCACCAACTTATCTATGCCCTTTTACAGTTCTACACCATCCTGCTCTCAGGTCACAATGCTTTCAAGTTTCATATCACCTGCAAACTTTGAAATTATGCCCTGTACCCCAAGGTCTAGGTTATTAAAATATCATTTCAAGCAAGGATCCCAACACTGACCCCTGGGGAACTCCACTACAAACCTTCCTCCAACCTGAAAAACATTCATTACTTTATGTTTATTAGATGTTTTATGGCTCAATTGACACTATTCCAACAATGTTCAGTGATTGTAAGCTAATCCTGCCATTTATAAATCATTGATATGATCGCATTTAGAATACGGTGTACAATTTTGGTCACTGCAGTATAAATACGATATTGCAGCAATGGAAAGGATATGGAAGAGAGCAACCAGAATGTTTGAGGGATGGAGGGATTAGATTATTGCATATTCTCACTAACTGAGGTTGAAAAGTGATTTTTTTCAATTAATTCATGGGATGTGAGCATTGCTGGCTAGGCCAGCATTTATTACCCAACCCTATTTGTCCTTGAGAAGGTGGTGGCGAGCTGCCTTCTTGAACCGCTGGAGTCCTTGGGGTGTAGGTAGACCAACAGTGCTGTTAGGCAAGCAGTTCCAAAATTTTGACCAGCAACAGTGAAGGAATGGCGATATAGTTCCAAGTTAGGATGACATGTGACTTGGAAGGAAACTTGTAGGTGGTGGTGTTCCCATGCTCCTGCTGCCCTTGTCCTTCTAGGTGGCAGAGGTCACGGGTTTGGAAAGTGCTGTCAAAAGGACTCTTGGTGAATTGCTGCAGTGCAACTTGTAGATGGTACACTCTGCAGCCACTGTGAAGGGAGTAAATGTTGAAAGTGGTGGATGAGGTGCCAATCAAGCAAATTGTTTGGTCCTAGACGATGTCAAGCTTCTTGAATGTTGTGGGAGCTGCACCCATCCAGGCAAGTGGACAGCATTCCATCACACTCCTGACTTGTGCCGTGTAGATGGTGGGCAGGTATTGGGGAGACAGATGGTGAATTACTTGCTGCAGAATTCCGAGCCTCTGACCTACTCTTGTAGCCACAATATTTATTTCTCTGAGCCAGTTCAGTTTCTGGTCACTGGTAACTCCCAGGATGGTGATAACAGGGAATTCAGCAATGGTAATGCCATTGAACATCAAGGGGACATGGTCATTGCCTGGTACTTGTGTGGCGCAAACATTACTTGCCATTTATCAGCCCAAGCCTGGATGTTGTCCAGATTTTGCTGCATCTGGACGCGGGCTGCTTCAGTATCTGAGGAGTGGTTTTGGGAACTTAAAAGGGACTAGATAATGTAGACCCTGACAAGCCGTTTCACCTTATCCAAAGTGTAGAATCAGAGGACACAAGCTGCAATTTGAAGGGGATTAAATTTGAAACAAAATATGCAGAAAGAATATTTCAGTGAACGAATGGTCAATCTATGGTATTGGTCGCCTAGGGAGATGGTAGAAGCAGTTTGCATTAATTCATTCAAACACAAATTTCTTTCAAAAAACGGTGCAATTTGAAACATAACATGTTCCTCCCAAGCACGCTACATTTGGTACATATGGCATTAAACTTATTGTCCTCAAGACTTTCCTCATCATGTCTGAGTCTGTTGTGTACTAATGAGAGAGATTGATTGCTATGATGAGTCAAGAATTTCATTATTGTAGTATCACACGACGACGAGGGTGGTACAAAGCGAGTAGATGGACCTTGGTTTTTCTTGTCTAGTAATTCTTGTTCCTTCAGTGGGAGAAAATAGGTAACACAGAAAAGTCTTATATTAATTCAGCGACAAGGATTCTTTATTTGAAACAAAAACAGAAAATGCTGGAAATACTCAGCAGGTCAGACAGCATCTGTGGAGAGAAATAGAGTTAATGTCTCAGGTCCGTGTGACCTATCATTTTCTGCTTTCCACATATGTAGAAAATCGCAATGTTAATTTAAGTATGAAGGGACGAAGTAAGCAAAGCGACTACATGTTAGGAAGCACAGCAAATACAGATAGCGTTCATGATTGTAATCATGTGCACCATCACAATAAGATTCCAAATCAACCAAGTAACACAGACCTTATTGTTTGATCTAGTCATATTCCAGGGCAGATATCATGATTATTTTATTTAAAAACTGAAATGGTGATTTGACATAATACACTATTAATTCAGGACTTCCTATCACTTACATTTCAAATCATTTCAGTGAACACGAACAAGTTAAACACAAGTTCTGAGCTTAATGCTAATTACATATATATATTGCGGATGCTGGAAATCTGAAATAAAAACAAGAAATGCTGGAATCACTCAGCAGGTCTGGCAGCATCTGTGGAAAGAGAAGCAGAGTTAACGTTTCGAGTCAGTGACCCTTCATTCCGATATTTCCATGTTTAAGCAACTATTGGTTTTGCTGACTGAAGGCAATATGTATTTGTGAAACGCACTGTCAGAAGGAAGTTTCTTTCACATAAAGGTTTCTGGCTCCGTGGAAGTTGGCTGTCCAAAATGGAGCCAATAGCACAGTGAAATAAGGCAAGCAAAAAGAAAGAAAAACTCTAACCCGAACAACGTGGGGCCACATTCCTTAACCTACAGGGCAAATCTGTCCGTAGATTGGAAGCCAACTCTGCCCCAAGAGGGCAAACTAGAATCGGTCTGCAAAATAATGCAGTTATCAGTGTGTGACATTTATTTTTAACTGTTTAATGATTAATGAACATATGTAATTAGCAATATTTGCAAACATGTTCTCTTCTCCCACCTCCCTCAAACACACCCCACAAAACCCAGCAGGAATTCAGTCTTACACAGGTACAGCAATATGCTGGTATACGTGACCATTTATTCGAAGAGATACCTTTACTATAGTGCATCTCATGACAGGTTTAAAAATATGGTTAAAAACAAACTGATTTTTTTTTTTAAGATTAGAAACTATATTTGCACCCCTTTTGATGTCAGCCTTCATTTGTTCAGAATTTTTTTTTCAAAGCTTCACATTGCCTTTCAGTGTAATGTCTGAATGAAATATCTTACATTACACTGTTTTTCTTTAAACCCCACAACTAAAGTGTAAATAGAATCAGATTATGCTGGAAATGCTCAGGTCTGGCAGCATCTGTGGAGAGAGAAACAGGATGAGTTTCAGGCTGGTGACCTTTTATTAGGTCATCGACCTGAAATGTTAATGCTATTTCGCTCTCCACAGATGCTGCCTGACCCACTGAGCATTTCCAGCATTTTCTGTTTTTATTCCAGATTTCCAGTATCCGCAGTATTTTGCTTTTATAAATAGAATCAGATAATTCCCAACTCACTACTTTCCTTCCATATTGCTACCGTTAACAAGATTACAGTAGGAATAAGGTCACCTTGTAAGAATATCTTGGCTATTTTCAGTTTGCATAGAAGACACATCAGTGCTCACTGGTCATTAATACACAATGAATGTCAATTTGAAATGCATACTACTGGCCTGTACATGATAAATATTCTGACTAAACCCAAATGATCTAAAAAATTGAAGAGTTTTCAAATTTCTTTAGGTAGAAATGTCAGACTTTTGGAGAGATTTCCGAGAAGCCAAGAGTGTGCAATTTTAAATTCCCACCAACCAGAAGTTTAATTTCAAATATTTATTAATGAAGATCCAGGGTGCTTTTAAAGACACTTGAGTCTGTAGTGTTGTTGCAGGCAGAGACACTGAACACTTTTTTGGGGGGCTAGGCTCTTGGTACGAGCAACAAAGGGTTACATGTGTTATTTATGCATTTGATGCTTCGCCCCCTCCCCTGTAGTAAATACATACAAGTGTCACTCAAAATCTTTACAAAACAGAGGAATGGGAGCAGCCCCCTCAGTAACCTCCACACATTATTTAAGTTGCAGGATTCAAGTTTCTACAAACCCATAAAATTGCACCATTCAGTGCAGACTCGCCTGTACATGGGCATAATTCCTTTCCATTCTTTGCAGAGTCAAGAAAAAAAAAGGAATCAGAACAAGTGAATGATTTCCCTGGAGAATAATTGATTTTCACCTTTCCCAATGTCCCCCAAATTTTTATGCATGCAAGCACAATTTAAAACCAGCCTGCACTATGCAGGTTCAGGCCAACAAAAAGTTAGATGAGATTGCAAAGCAAGGTCTGCAGTCCTGCTCTCAAATTCTACAAGATTTGCTGGAGATCAGGCACATTTCCTCTACTCCCCACCACAAGTTAGAAAAAGAGCCATAAAATAGCATCTCATGGTCCTAATGTTTGCAAATTGCTAACTGCAAATTGATTTTAGGCCTGCAAGTTATTACTGGTAACTATTCCAAAACTAGAACCATTCATTTGTAATGGCAAAATATTTTCACAGTTCTTCATATCAGTTTAGATAAGCAGTGTCCCTAACCCTTCTGTATTATAAAAGGCACATGGTGAGGAAACTGCTCCCACTCCACACTTTATACACACAAGCACACAGCCGCATGTCGGTCATGTGGAGGCATTCAGGAAGTGGAATGGATCACTTGTGACTCCTAAGTTGACTAGCCAGCCAATGGAGACCTTCATAAAGACCATCGCCGCTGGTAGCACATGTCGCCTGGATATACCAAATTCTATGGTGGATTTGGTGTAGGTTCAGTTTATCTGTGATTTCTGCAACATTCATCGCATTGGGCAAATCCTGTAAGAAAGAGAATTTTGAATGAAACATCAGAATTGTTTTCTAGTTCAATAACAAGACTGTCATTTACTTTGAATTCAAATCACCTCAAAATGGTCCAATATCACACCACTCTATTGTCTGATTTTCTGCGCTCATCTAGCAGCCTCTCCTCCACCATTTTAAAATATGTTATCGCTGGAGAAGAATTCCACAAGTACGGGGGCCTTCTGGTACTCCTTGCAAGTGCCCATCCTTCCTGCGAGGCTCGCCAGCAGCTATCAGACTACATAATTTGGGGCGGCACAGTGGCGCAGTGGTTAGCACCGCAGCCTCACAGCTCCAGCGACCCGGGTTCAATTCTGGGTACTGCCTGTGTGGAGTTTGCAAGTTCTCCCTGTGTCTGCGTGGGTTTCCTCCGGGTGCTCCGGTTTCTTCCCACATGCCAAAGACTTGCAGGTTGATGGGTTAATTGGCCATTAGCAATTGCCCCTAGTATAGGTAGGTGGTAGGGAAATATAGGGACAGGTGGGGATGTGGTAGGAATATGGAATTAGTGTAGGATTAGTATAAATGGGTGGTTGATGGTCGGCACAGACTCGGTGGGCCGAAGGGCCTGTTTCAGCGCTGTATCTCTAAATTAAACTAATAACCACTGAGGGCATTACAAGTGAGCTTGCTCTTGCCAATTTACAGGGGTCACTGGATAGTTATCAGAAGTGGGAACTGTGGCTAATTTACTCTCCTCACCCCCACCTCCCCCAAGCCAGGGAAACATAGGCCAGTTGTAGAACATGAATACTATTTGGCTATCAAATAGCTTAGCAAACAGGGAACCAGAAACGGACCCTGTGATATCAGTGAAAGTGCCTTTACCTCAGGGATACTGCTCAGTTAGCTTTTCTAACAGTACTTGCTAAATTAAAGAGAGTTCAGTAAGTTGATTCCAAGTCAAATGGAATACAAGTCTTACTTTAGTCCATAGTTAAGCATCCAATAACCACTGAACAGCAGACACTTAGGAGCAAGGCAAAGAGGGGAAAAGAGATTGGAGGGGACAACAAAAGTCAAGCTAATTTTTGCCCATTCTGAAAATAAAATGAGTCTAAAAATGCAACTCCTGGTAATTACAGTGATATTTATACAACCTTGATATAGACAAGGAATTCCAATCAACCCAAATTAAGGCAAAAGCAACACTTTCAGGCTAGTTTTTCCATCTCAGTATAAAGCATCTTAATAGACGATCAACAATCTCCCTCAACACAATGGTTCAAAGTAACTTGTATATATTTCAAGGCACTGGGTAGCCCACAATGCATGTGCTTCTGCACAACATGTGACAGGAATGCAGATCTTCCACAGTCACTTACTTTCCTTTCTTTAAGAAGGACGTTATAGTCAAGTCCAATCCTTTTCAGTCAAACATACACTTTCTAGCAGGGATGCACAGATAACAATCAGAAATGGGAAACCCGGTTTTCTTTCCTCTTTGTAGTCCAAAGGCAATGAAGACAATTAACAAGCCATTTCTTCAGTTGAGCTTCTTGGTTTACGCAAGCCTGGCATTTAACTATTAACTCAGACTGGACAGATGTGTTTACAAAAGCATTAATGCTATGGGCTACTAGTAAATGGTCAAATTGATTGGCTATGGTGGAACAGATTGAGTGAAAACTCACGTGCCTTGACTTACCTGCTTATTTGCATAGACTAGTAACACAGCTTCTTTCAGCTCTTGTTCATTTAGCATTCTATTTAATTCATCCCTTGCCTCATTGATGCGCTCTCGGTCATTGCTGTCAACAACGAATATTAAGCCTTTAAGAAGAAAACATGTTGAGATTCCAAGATGTATTAAGTGTGCACCCAATAACAGAAAAGTAAACCTTGACTTCAGGGTCTGTTATAAAATGACACTCAGAATACATGCACTTGTTAGATAAATATTTCAAAAATAAGAGGATTGAAATAGATCTACAGCAGTGGCACAGAATAGGAGATGTTTTACACCCCACTCGATTTTCATTTCCATAGAAATCAATGTAAAAGAATATCAGGTGGAATGTAAAACAGGCTACCAATTTGTTATCGACCACTTCGTGCTACCGACGAAGATGAATTTCACCCAAGCGCTTTAAAGTAGGTATGGGTAGGGGACTCATTGGATAGCTCTTTCAGAGACAGCGCAAGTGTGATGGCCAAATGGCCTCCCTTGCGATACGATTCAATAACTGTCTCTGCCTTTTGCGAAAAACATTAACTATCGTTACAAAGTCCGTGCAACTCTCAACGCCGGTGAAATTTACTGTTTGTGCAACCAGACCTGACTCTGGAGTCCCAATTTTAACCTAACTTGCCTGGAAGGAGTGGGTAGTTTGAGTCAGACATCTGTTTTAGACCACACTTCATTTTACTCTCAATTGGCTTCACTGGAGATTAAAGTCAGATTGGGTATAAATGGACTAAGACCCAAACCCCCTCCATTCCTACCCAGTAGGTTAGGTTAAAATTGGAGTTTAGGTCTTGAATTCACGCTCGATCATAGATTTAATTAAAACTACCTGATTTTAGCTGAAACATCTGCAAGGAGGACAGCTGGAGTTGCCTGAAGGGCAACTAATCTAAAAGTAGCAGTGTTGAGTGAAGATGCAAACGTAATTGCACGATACTATTGCTCCAACTCAAAGTTAATTGAGAATAGTTTCCGCTATAGTCTTGTGAAGGCATCATCTTAGGCTCAATGATAACACTCAGCTTACTAAGTTAGAAGGTTGTGGGTTCAGGCCCCGTTTAAGATTTCAGATTTAAACTCAAACTTCAATGCAGCGTAGACGTGGCATTTTTCAGATTAAAACATTGAACTCAGGTGGGCAAAGATGATCCCATATCAATTTATTTCCTGTGGACATGGAATGTTGCACACTCAGATCGTGTGCCAAAGGGTCTGGATTAGAATATTAGAAGTAAAGGCAACATGTAGGTGTAACTAGAAATGCTGGATTCACTCAGCAGGTCTGGCAGCATCTGTGGAAAGAGAAGCAGAGTTAACGTTTCGGGTCAGTGACCCTTCTTCGGTTCCGAAGAAGGGTCACTGACCCGAAACGTTAACTCTGCTTCTCTTTCCACAGATGCTGCCAGACCTGCTGAGTGAATCCAGCATTTCTTGTTTTTGTTTCAGATTTCCAGCATCCGCAGTATTTTGCTTTTATATGTAGGTGTAACTTCCTGGTTGGAAAATGGGTTCTATGAATATGACAGAACAACCCAAATAGCAAAGAATTGAACTTTATTCCTACTTGATACACACCTGTTGGAAATTACAATTCATACCTTGTGTATTCTGGAAATAGTGACGCCAGAGGGGTCTAATTTTATCTTGACCACCCACATCCCATACTGTGAAGCTTATATTGTTGTGTTCTACTGTTTCCACATTAAAACCTGCAACAAAATAGACATGAAAAATAACTATTCTACCGTACATACTAAACTTGAATCAAAGCATACAAAAAGTACACTAGGAAAAGTAGCAATAATCATTCACTATGATATGCAACCTTTCCCAACATAAATTGTTTCAGAAGTTAAAAGTTTAATTGCCTTTAGCTTTGAAAATGACTCAGTTAGGATGCTGACCTTCATTGCAGCCGTGCTGTTGGAGAGGAACCAAGTAGACAGAATGACAAATTATGAGCCACCATAGATCATATTGTGCATTTTCTGCCCTCCTGATCAAAAGAACGCAGAAATTCATTGCGCCTTTTTGTTTTAAAAAAAAAGTACTTTAAGTTCAGTGGAACTATTATGTTTACTCAGATTGCAAAGCATTTGTTGCACTTATTAGCTGGTCAAGAACTGAAAACCAATTTTGACTATTTCAAACAAGACAGACATGCATTTGGTTCAGATACCAACAATCGTCTCCAAGCTGTATCAACATAGTATTAAACTTCTACATTTTCTGGACTCAGGAAGTTTAAGCATATTTTGTCAAAGACCAACAGTTTGAATTCATTTAACTTCAACAGTAACTAAAATTTAATTTGGATTGAACAATTTTTACCTCGTTAGCTCCAATACATGGAGAAAAGCAAGACTTATGTTTATATAGTGCCTTTCACAATCACTGGACATGCCAAAGCGTTGCAGAGCCAATTAAGTATTTTTGAAGTGCAGTCACTGTTGCAATGTAGGAAAACAGCAAACTCCCACAAACAGCAATGTGACAATGGCCAGATAATGTGATTTTGCGATGTGATTGAAAGATAAATTTGGTCAGGTGACCAAGCATAACTCCAGTTTTTCTTTGAAATAATGCCTGGGTTCTTTTGCGTCTACCAAGAGGGCCAATGAGGTCTCGGTTTAACACCGCATCCGAAAGATGGCACCTCTGACAGTGCACTCACTCACTACTACACTGGAATATCAGCCTTGATTTATTTCCTCAAGACTTGGAGTGGAACTTGAACCCACAACCTTCTGACTCAAAAGGTGAATGTGCTACCAACTGAGCCAAAGCTGACACACAATGAACAGGATACAGGCAGTCTGAGTGCAAGCTGACAGCGACCCTCAACAGTGCTGTGGAGCTGGGTTACTCCTGTTTTTCCATGCTTAGAGAGGAAGTAAAGAAAGCACTTTCCCTACCACTTCTTCAGCAACTTCCAGCAGTCCCTTTAATTTGCACTGTAGAACTGGCAAAACTAGCCAGCGCGTGCATGTTCCACTTAGTTTTTCGCCAATCATTTTGAAGAAAGGTCCTGCAACAGGCTCTAGACCCTTCTTTGCATTTTAAAATTGATCCAATGTTGTTTCAGGCAGCCGCCAGGTATGCCTGGAAACAGTGAACAACTGTAAAGGCGGCTGCCATGCCACTAGCGGAAATTAGGAGCAAGATCTTGTGTCCAGAAATTGGTATACATGGTGCTTGTTTTACATCCAAAAAATGAGCAAATTGCACAATTTCCACCTGGTGCATGCAATTAACATTTGTCGAATGTGTGGCCCAAACTAAGCGCCAGGATGTTGGATCAGGCCCACTCTGTAGATTAAGTGTCATCCTGCACACTGTTGAGGCTAGTATCTCCATTTCTTGAGTTAAGATCATCAGACAAGACTTGCATTATCCTGCACAGAACACATCTTGCCTCGAGTTATCATAACTCCATTATTCAGAAAAATATCGGCCCTTACCAATGGTGGGGATGGTGGTTACAATTTCCCCAAGTTTGAGTTTATATAGGATTGTGGTTTTTCCAGCTGCATCCAGTCCCACCATAAGAATACGCATCTCCTTCTTTCCAAACATAGACTTCAGCATGCTTAGAACACTCCCCATGGTGTCTTTGTTTTTTTAATTAGTCCTAAAAAAAAAGTAAAAGCAGTTTAACGTTATACTACAGTGACTATGAGTATTGCACTCCCTCCATGTGTGTGGTCTGTGCCAACAAGATGCATTCAATCATGCCTCACCATCCAAGATGTTTGACACCTTGGTTAGCTTACAACACTGTTAGCAATATTATAAGAAATAGATAAATATACAACAGACCAATTTTGCTCCTAATTTTTCAATAAATGGTGAAGGCACCAAAAGTACGATTTAAGCTAAAATTGCATGAAGAAAACGGCATTTCCAAGGTTATTATTGGCTGCCATTACCATGAGTCAGCATTAGAATACTTGGATTTACAGCTTTATAGCTTATGTATGAATACGGTGAAGGGGGATAGTGGACTTGAGTCATTGAACACTTGTTATTTTAGTTGAATTTTAATACTGTTGGGTGCATAATCTCTCACTGCTGCCACAAACCCTGCCATTTAAATAAATATGTTGCCAACTACAATAATTGATCATTGTACGAATCTGGAGCAGCTGAGCTGGTCCAAAACACAAATTTGTTGGCAAGTTTGACAATAAGCAAATAAAACATAAGTTCAATAAAATGCCATGTACATTAATACTGGATGACAGCTAGCTATAAAGCACTAGGATTTCTACCGCGCATAATTTTATTGTAAAAATGCACATCTTTCTAATCTCAGTTGAAGTGTTCACAGCAAACAAAATATAGTCTCCATGCATTTACTACTGCCAGATTACAGATCAGCATTTTTGATATATATTCATGACCTGGGCTTGGTATACAGGGCATAATTTCATGCAGATGACATGAAATTCAGAAATGTAGAAAATAAAGATGGGGATAATTACAAGTTCCAGGAGAACAGACAGACTGCTGAAGTTAGCAGACATGTGGCAGATGAAACTTAACAGAGGTGTGGAAGTGATATATTTTGGTAGAAAGAATGAGGAGAGGCATTATATGAAATAAATGGTACAATTTGAAAGGAATTGAAAGAACAGAGACACCTGGGGGTGTGCAAATACAAGTCTTCAGAGGTGGCAGGATAGGCTGAAGTGGCTGTTAAAATTGCACACAGAATCCTTGGTTTTATAAATAAGAACATGCAGTACAAAAGTTAGTTACGTTAAATCTTTACAAAACACTGGTTTTCCCCAGCTGGATACCACACTTTAGAAAATATGTCAAGGCAAAGGGAAAGCCGAAAGAAATTGGGATTTTTCTCTATGGAGCAGAGAATGTGAAGGGGAAATTTGAGAGAGATCTGCAAAATCATGAAAAGTTTTGATAGAGTAAATAATGAGAAACTGTTTCCTGTGGCAGAAGGGTTGGGTAACCAGAGGACACACACACAGGGTGATTGACAAAAGAACTAGCGGTAACATGAGAAAACTTGAGATGGGTTTTAAGGAGTGCCTTCAACAAGGAGAGGATGATAGTGAGACTAAGATGGAATCCCAAAGGTTTAGGGCCTGGATGACTGAAAGCACAGCCATCAATAGTGGTATGAAAGAAATGGAGGAAGAGAGAGATCTAAGAGTTGCAGGACTAGAGGAGGTTACAGAGATAGGCAGGGGTGAGGTCATGGAGGGATTTGAACATGAGGATGAGAATTTTAAAAATTATGGGGTTAGTGGTCCGGGAGCCAACCTAAGTTAGCGAGCATAGAGGTAACGTATGTATGTTAGGATATGAGCTGCAGTTTTGGATGAATTCAAGTTTATGAAGGGTTGAAGATTGCAGGTAACAAATGCAGAGTGAGGATTTCAGCAGCAGATAAGCTGAGGCAGTGACAGGCGATGCTACAGAGCTTTAAACAGATGGTGTTGGAGAGGATCTGTGATTGAAGCCCATCTCAGGATTAAATGGGACATCACTTTTGCCACCCTAAAGACAGAAGCCAAAGAGAAGATGGAATAGTGAAGATAAACTACTTTCCACCAATATTACAAATCTAACATAAAATGAGACCAGGAACTAAATTTACAGCTGCAGCAAGATTAATGGTTTTAGATTTTTGGGGCTCATTTGCACCAAATTCATGCAACATATTTCATATGAAACTTTTAGTCAGAAATATTTAACTTGTGTAAAACATTAAAGGAAAGCAACATCTGATACTTCATCCAAGTGGCCATTATTCATGTGAATCCTGACAGCCTGTTGATAGACTATTCAACTCGTCATGGCCTCACTACAAAGTCCCATCCTACCACTATCTTTTTTTTAATTTCCAAAATATACTTTATTCATAAAAATATGTAAAAATTACATTGCCAGTTTCAAACAGCACCAAAAAATACAAACATTGCAAGGGAGATCAGTTTCCTTCAATACAATCATGATTTGCCTCAAAACCTTTCTATTTCATTGTCATGCCATATACATTTTTACATTTACAGCACACAAAATTTTCCCGAAACAGTTCAAGGGGTTTCCCATGGATACAGCCCCTCAGTTCAGCTTGGTGGGGGTCCTTACACTGTGGTCTTTCCCCATTGAGCCTTTGCTGCAGCTGCCCCAAGCTTTAGTGCGTCCCTCAGCACGTAGTCCTGGACCTTGGAATGTGCCAGTCTGCAACATTCGGTGGTGGACAACTCTTTGCGCTGGAAGACCAGCAAGTTTCGGGCAGACCAAAGGGCATCTTTCACCGAATTGATAGTCCTCCAGCAGCAGTTGATGTTTGTCTCGGTGTGCGACCCTGGGAACAGCCCGTAGAGCACAGACTCCTGTGTTACAGAGCTGCTTGGGATGAACCTCGACAAACACCATTGCATCTCTTTCCATACCTGCTTTGCAAAGACACATTCCGAGATGTTTGTGGAACCTTCTCCAGTTAGTTGTTTAATTGTCCACCATTCACGACTGGATGTGGCAGAACTGCAAAGCTTTGATCTGATCTGTTTTTGCAGTTTCTCCAGTGCTTCTATATCCTTGTAATAGAGACACAAAACTATGCATAGTGCTGTTTAAGTGCTCTAAGGTTCTGTGTAAGTTTAATATACCCCTCTGGTTTTGAATTCTATTTGTCTACAAATGAACCTCAGTGCTTTGCACAGTGACTTTGATAACCTGTATTGCTACTTTTTAATTATTTATGAATTAATATTCCCATATACTTTTGTGCCTCCAGCTCATTCAGACTACACACCCCTCCCCCCCCAGTGTAAGTGTCCTTATTCCTCCTACTAAAATATACCACCTTGCACTTAACTATATTGGAATTTGTTTGCCATTTATGCACCCATTCTGCAAGTTTGCTGATGTCTTATATTTTGTCACTGTTCTGCTCAGTATTAACTGCCTAATTTGGTGTCATCTGCAAATTTTGAAATTGTATTTCTGATTCCTAAGCATTTATGTAAATTAGTGAACAACAGTAGTTGCAGCACTGATTCCCTGACAAATAGCACTTACCATTTTCCACCAGTCTGCCCATCCTACCACTATCCTGACACTAAGAGAAAAGGTGTGGTGGGGACACTGGAGAGTCATGAGGATCTGGAACATTTTATTTTCCCCTCCCCATCCAACCACTGTCCAAGCTGACTGAACTACCTCAAAACCACGCTTGTCTATGTGGATAGCAAACTGACTATGAAACTGGAAACAGTAGGGGTTAAAGGTAGTTAACTCAGACTGGTGGAAAATGGGAAGTGCTATTTGTCAGGGAATCAGTGCTGCAACTACTGTTGTTCACTAATTTACATAAATGCTTAGAAATCAGAAATACAATTTCAAAATTTGCAGATGACACCAAATTAGGCAGTTAATACCGAGCAGAACAGTGACAAAATATAAGACATCAGCAAACTTGCAGAATGGGTGCATAAATGGCAAACAAATTCCAATATAGTTAAGTGCAAGGTGGTATATTTTAGTAGGAGGAATAAGGACACTTACACTGGGGGGGGGGAGGAGGAGTGTGTAGTCTGAATGAGCTGGAGGCACAAAAGTATATGGGAATATTGATTCATAAATAATTAAAAAGTAGCAATACAGGTTATCAAAGTCACTGTGCAAAGCACTGAGGTTCATTTGTAGACAAATAGAATTCAAAACCAGAGGGGTATATTAAACTTACACAGAACCTTAGAGCACTTAAACAGCACTATGCATAGTTTTGTGTCTCTATTACAAGGATATAGAAGCACTGGAGAAACTGCAAAAACAGATCAGATCAAAGCTTTGCAGTTCTGCCACATCCAGTCGTGAATGGTGGACAATTAAACAACTAACTGGAGAAGGTTCCACAAACATCTCTATCCTCAATGATAGGGGAGTCCAGCACATCAGTGCAAGAGTCAAGACTGAAGCATTCACAACCATCTTCAGCCAGAGGTGCCAAGTGGCTGATTTATCTTGGCCTCTTCCCGAGGTCCCAGCATCACAGATGCCAGTCTTGAGCCAATTCGATTCACTTCATGATATTAAGAAACGGTTGAAGGCACTAGATACAGCAAAGGTTATGGGCCCCAACAACATTCCGACAGTAGTACTGAAGAGTCGTGCAGCAGCACTAGCTGCACCCCTAGCCAAACTGTTCCAAGTGCAGCTGCAACACTGGGATCTACCCGACAATGCGGAAACCTGCCCAGTTATGGCCTATCCACAAAAAGCAGGACAAATCTAAATCAGCCAATTACTGCTCCTTCAGTCTACTCTCAATTATCAGTAAAATGATGGAAGGCGTCATCAACTGTGCTATCAAGCGACACTTACTGAGCAATAACCTGCTCACCAGTGCTCAGATCGGGTTCTGCCAGGGCCACTTGGCTCCAGACCTCATTACAGACTTGGCTACAAGACCAGGTCAGAGGCTGAGAACTCTGCAGCGAGTAACTTACCTCCGAACTCCCCAAAGCCTCTACCCCATCTATAAGGCACAAGTCAGGAGTGTGATGGAATACTCTCCACTTGCCTGGATGAGTGCAGCTCCAACACTGAAGAAGCTCGATACCATTCAGGACAAAGCAACCCATCCACCACCTTAAACATTCAGTCTCTCCGCCAGAGGCGTACAATGCCAGCAAGGTGTACCAAAAATAACCACTCGAGCAACTCAAGCCTCTTTCAATCGCACCTTCCAAATCTGCGACCTCTACCACCTAGAAGGACAAGGGCAGCAGACACATGGAAACATCACCACCCGCAAGTTCCTCTCCAACCCACACACCATCCTGACTTTGAACTACAGAGCCATTCCTTCACCATCCCACCCTATCAACGTGGACTGCAGCGGTTCAAGCCAGCGGCTCACCACCACTTTCTCAAGGACAATTAGGATGGGCAACAAATGCTGGACTTGCCAGCGACGCTCATATCCAACGAAAGATGCACACATCCCATGAAATAACAAAGAGAGAGACACAAGGATGATACCAGAACTGAGCAAGTACAATTTCCAGGAAAGACTGAATAGCTGGGCTCGTTTCTCTAGAAAAGAGAACAGGTTACCTGATAGAGGTCCTTAAATTAAGGTGCTTGATAGGGTAACTGTAGAGAAGATGTTTCCACTTGTGACAGAGTCAAAACTGAGGGCCATAAATACAAGATGGTCACCTGCAAATGCAATGAAGAATTGATGACAAAGTTTTATGGTGAGAATGTGGAACAGAGTTAACGTTTCAGGTCGATGACCTTTCATCCTTCTGGTGCTGATGAAAGGTCACCAAGCTAACTTGGTAACTGTTTCTCTCTCCACAGATGCTTCCTGACCTGCTGAGTATTTCCAGCATCCGCAGTATTTTGCTCTTATTTAAGCAGATAAAGATTTTTACGACAGACAAAAAGAGCTGAAGTGATCAGCAGGAACAGTGACCATTAAATGGAATTAATGACCCTCTGAATATGTTTATTCCAAGGTCTACATCAGCATAGCTGAAGAATTTAACTATGCTATGCAATTACATACATAGTTTCCAATATAAATGGAGACACAAGAATTAAGAGCAGAATGTATGATTGTAAAATGAGGACTAAATTCATCTGTGCAACCCATGCAAATCTTTCCGTCCTATAATTTTTTCCACTCCTTGATTCATTAACTAGTATAAATTATACTGCTGGTGTCTTTTATGTTAAATGTGAAAGTTGGCTGTTTCTGTTTTAATATAATTAAGCTGTTCAGTATAAAGTATGTTCTTAAAGTTTTGTGAGAAGTACTTAGAGTAAGTGTGTATGTTTTGAAACGTTTATTGTGTGGGCATTAGGATGTTCTACGTAAAGTTTTTAAACATTTAAGTGCTGTGAATTTGCAAAGGATTCATTAGCTTTTGGACAGATTATAATCTGATCCTCCTTCATCATTTTAGGAAAAATGTTTCCTTTCTGCTGCCCAAATGAAAAGCATGTTTGAATATGTCTACTAGATAGTTAAGGCTTTTGTAGATGAGTTGCATTGTTTTGGAAAATTACAATGGGAAATTCTGGAATTTTTGGAACATAGGAAAAGTAGCTAATTCAACCCCTTGAGTTCCAGATTTCTACTATGCTTTGTATGAAGAAGTGCTTTTTCACATAACCCCTGAATGGCCTAGCTCTAATTTTAAGGCTATGCCCCCTTTGTTCTGGACTCTTCACACCAGTGGACATAGTTCCTGTCTCTAAATTGAGTAGCAAATTTGTATTTGGAAAAAAGAATTTGGGAGATGGGTGGGCCAGATTAGAAAATCTTGTCTGCTTTGATTGCATTAACAGTGAATTTTCAAAAAATACTGTAAAGCTGTTTTAATAAAATTTGGTCCAATTAGTTTGATATTGTGCAGATTGGGTTAAAGGGTCGGCACAACATCGTGGGCCGAAGGGCCTGTACTGTTCTATGTTCTATAATGCCATGTCACAAGAGTGTACATGTGGACACAACTCCTGTCCAACACCACGGGAGATCAACTAGTAATATTAAATTTGCTGTATGTCAGAACTGCTTATTTAGACATCACCATTGTGACAGTTAACGGCTGCAGCTTTGCACTGCAAGGTCCCCATAACTATATCTATAGTATTGCTATTGCACAGAGGGAAATTTGCTCTGTCCCAACTTCCTATGGGGAACACCACAGCATTAACTGCACGAGAATACATTCTTCTAAAGCTACAGGCTCTGATTTGAGTTAGAGGGACATTAATGCCAGGATACCAGAGAGAACACAGAAATCAGACTGAACTGAGAAAATGGAAATGAATTCAAAGTGGAAAGAGTTCAGAAAAAATTAAAGGCAAGAAAACTAACAAGATAACCGTGGGAAGATTAAAGTCTCATCATGCGAACAAAGTCAAGACAAAAAGGGGTCAGGTACAGTTCTCCTAGGTATGACAAGAACAATAACATACTATATGAGAAGACATGAACACCTAGGGTATAATGCAATAATGGACGACTTGAATCAATTTAAGAGGACTAAAAGTAACGAGGGGATAGGCAGACTTCTAAAAGGCAAAATGGCCCTGAAACTGAAGATAAAATTACAACATTTTCTGTAAATACTGAAATCATTGAATTCTTTGACAAGGTAACTGAAAAGGTTGATCAAGGTAGCGCAGTAGATGCTGTATATAAGGATAACCTGAAAGCATTCGACTGTCCGCACAAAAGGTTTATTAAGATGGAAGTCCATGGAGTTAAGGGGAAAGTAGCAGTATAGATACAAAATTGGCTCAGTGACCGGAAGAATACTGTAGTAGCAGATGAATGTTTTTCAGACTGGGAGGTGGTCTGCAGTGGTGCTCCCCAATGGTCAGTTTTAGGTCCATTACTCTCAAATTTTTATAAATGACCTAGACTCAGGGTAGGGAAGTAGCATTATTAAGTTTGAAGAGGATACTAAACTTGGCAAAGATGATCATGATGAGGATAGTTATAGGTTGCAGGATGACAGAATGGTGAAATGAGCAAAAGCATGGCAGATGGAGTTTAATACAGAAAAGTGAGTGAAGTAATGCACTTTGGGAGGACTGATACAGAAAGACAGTATACTATAAATGGCATGATTTTATAAAGTATAGATGAGCAGAGACCTGGGTGACTAAATATGCATACATCCTTAAAAAGGTGGCAAAAAAAAATCATTGGGTTACTTGGGTTTACAAATAGAGGAATAGAATAGAAAAGCAAAGATCATGCTAGAACTGTATAAATCACTTATTAGTCCTCAGCTGCACTATTGTGGACAATTCTGGTCTCCACACTTCAGGAAAGATTTAAAGGCGGCACAGTGGTTAGCACCGCAGCCTCACAGCTCCAGCGACCCAGGTTCCATTCTGGGTACTGCCTGTGTGGAGTTTGCAAGTTCTCCCTGTGTCTGCGTGGGTTTCCTCCGGGTGCTCCGGTTTCCTCCCACAGCCAAAAGACTTGCAGGTTGATAGGTAAATTGGACATTATAAATTGCCCCTAGTATAGGTAGGTGGTAGGGAAATATAGGGACAGGTGGGGATGTGGTAGGAATATGGGATTAGTGTAGGATTAGTATAAATGGGTGGTTAATGGTCGGCACAGACTCGGGCCGAAGGGCCTGTTTCAGTGCAGTATCTCTAATAATAAAAAATAATAATTAAAAAAAGAGTACAGAGGAGGTTTAACAGGATGTTACCAGGGATGAGAGACTTCAGTTATGAAGAGCTTGGAAAAGTGAGAACTTTCTCTGTCTCAAATAGAAGAGTCAAGAAGTGACCCAATAGGTTTTCAAGATGACCGCTTTTCAGAATAAATAGGGAGAAAATATTCCCTCTGACAAGTGGGTCAATAACCGGAGGTTAAGGATTCAAAAATCAGTGAAAAAAATCTCTCATCTCCCCTTCTAGATACAATCCATTGCCAGGATCTGGAACCGTCTACCTGAAAAGGTGGAGGAAGCATATTCCATAAATAATTTTAACAAGGGAGTTGAACAGGTACTTGAAGATGAGGTACTTTCAAGGTTACCAACAAAAAGCAGGGATGTGAGTCTACGCGCAAATGCTTTCAAAGAGCCAGCACAGGCACAACAGGACAAATGACCACCTTCCGTGTTGTAAGTTTATATGATTTCTAACACTAACACACATCGTAATCAATGCAATACTCCATATTAGGTAGCATTGAGACTGAGGTCTGTATTGCAGAGATAATTAGCAAGTTATATCATATATAAATGATTCAAGCCTTACAAAGACATGTGATTAATGGAAACTATTTCAACAAACAGGCAGGAGAATTTCTGTAGATCAACAGTCAGCATGGATTTAACAAAGCGAAGGTCTTGCCTTTGAGGCCATTGCAGGTGAAGTAGCAAAACTCAATTTTATCTGGACTTCTCCAATGAGTCACTGAAACAAATAAAAGCAACAAATATCCCAAGTGGATGGGATCCCAAATGAGAAGAAATTTAGTACAAAATGTGGCAGCTCGGATCAATTTATGGTACTCTTTGCCTCTGGGTCAGAAGGTGGGAAGGGTCTTTATACAAATAACTTCAGCTCAATCTATGCTGAGCCTTCAGTAATGTACTTAGGGAATGTCATCCTTTAGTTGAGACATCAAAGTGAGGCCTGTTCTGATGGATGTTAGAAGATTCCATGACATCATTTAATAAGGAATAGGCAGTTTGCAGGTGTCCTAGCCAACATTCCTCTATTCACCAATACCAATTAAAAAAAGACTGGTCATTTATCTCATTGTGTTTTGAGACATTTTGATAAATGCAATATGGTTGATGTGTACAATACCAATTGAATGTAAAAGGGATAAGCTATGAGGAAGGGCCAGAAAGATGGTTAATATTGGGCCTCCTGCACAAAATTTCAATATTTATGTTGTGGACACTAATGAATCTCCATGTTCTCATTAAGGACTTATCCACCAATAAAGCTAATACTAAAAACAGCCTTTTCCAAATCTCCAAGCTGATGAAATTCAAATATAAACCAGCAAATAAGCACAAATAGGACTAAACTGCACGGAGTTTGAGGGCAATTTTTGAGGCTGATGTATTACTTTTAAGTTTCCATGATATTAAGGTAAACTGATAGGATAGAGAACTACTTCCATTGTCTGGGCAGTCTAGGACTAGGGAACATAGCCCAAATGTTAGTCAGGCCTTTCAAGAGCAAAATTAGCAAATACCTCTATGCACAAAAGGTGCTTGCAGTTTCGAACTCACATCCACAAACAGCATGTGTTGCTCGATTAATTGTGAGATTTAAAATCTGAGATTGATAAGATTTTTATTAACCAGAGGGATATGGAGAAAGGCAGGTATATGGAGTTAAGTCACAGATCAGCCACAATCACACTGAATGAAAGAGACTTGAAGGGTGAATTGACCTACTCTGATGTTCCTATATTATTGAAAATATTCATAGTTTCCATCCATGACAGTTGTATCTTTTTGGTTGTCTGAGAGCTTTCACTTTCAATGCAAGTTATCTATTTTGGTCTAAACCAGATTAAACAAAAAGCAATAGCAGGGAAAGAAATACAAAAAAAAAATTAGTTTTCAAATGCATTTAAAGTTAATAAACTGAAGAGATTGTTCAAAAATACAAAAGCTGGAAAATAAAAAAAAAGCTAGACTAGACAATGTTACTCAATTCTAATTAGAATAGAACATCCTTGTTTGAGATACAATGCTTTAAGCTATCTGCAGTTACTGGTAACCCAACTACCAGGAGAACATTTCCAAATTAATTCTCAGCCCTCAACACGCTGCATCAATACATTCTATTTATCCTTGAATAGAAGACGTTAATCTTGCAAATTATTTGTCACAAACTGATTTAAATGCAAGTAGGATTTAGCACTGTCCACTTCTCATGGGCTAAAGGTGTTCATATCGGAGAGTTTTTTGGTGCTACTTGAATTTTCTAACTTTTTGCCTCCTCCACTCCCAATCATCAAGGTTCTGAGACTTTTGGCAAGCACACATTTTCAACAATTTAGATTTATGCAACACCTTTAATGTAATAAAAGATCCCAAGGCACTTCACAGGAGCATCATAAAACAAGGTATGACACCGAGCCACATTGGAGATATGCGAGATGACCCAAAGCCAAAGAGGTAGGTTTTAAAGGAATGTCTTATAGGAGGAAAGAAAACAGAGGCAGAGAGGCATAGGGAGGGTATTCCAGAGCTTAGGGCCAGGGCAACTGAAGGCACGGCCACCAATGACCGCAGGATTAAAATCAGGGACACACAAGAGTCCAGAATTAAAGGAGCACAGATATCTTGGAGGGTTGTGGAGCTGAAGCAGATGACAGAGATAGGGAAGGGCAAAGCCATGGTGAGATTTGAAAACAAGGATGAGAACTTTAAAATCAAGACATTGCTTGACTAGAAGCCAATGTAGGTCAGTGAGCACAGGGGTGATAGACCAACAGGACTTTGTACAACTTAGGACACGAGCAGCAGAGTTTTGGATGACGAGCTTAGAGGGTAGATTGTGGGAGACCAGCCAGGAGTGCATTGGAATAGTCAACTATAGAGGTAACGAAGGAATGAGGGCTTCAGTAACAAATGAGCCAAGACGGGGCCGAAGTCGGGCGACATTAGAGGTGGAAAAGGGCAGTCTTAGTGATGGTACAAATATAAGGTCAGAAGCTCGCCTTGGGATCAAATGTGACACCAAGGTTATGAACAGACTTGCTTAATCTTCGAATGTTGCCAGGAGAGCGATGGAGCCAGTAGCTACAGAACAGAGTTTGATGTGGGAACCAAACGCAATGTCTTCAGTCTTTCCAATGTTTAATTGGAGGAAATTTCTGCTCATCTAGTACTGAATGTCAGAAAATCAGTACGATAATTTAGCAACAGTGGAGGAGTCAAAAGAAGTGGTGGCGAAATAGAGCTGGGTGTCATCAGCGTACGTGAAAACTAATGCTGTGTTTTCCAATGATGTCACCAAGGGGCAGTGGAGAGGTGTTGGGAGGAGGATGGTGTGGTCAAACGTGTCAAAGGCTGCAGACAGGTCGAGAAGGACCAGGAAGGAAAGCTTAACTTTATCAGTCACATAGGATGTCATTTGTGATTTCGCTAAGAGCTGTGTTGGAAATGCTGCAGAGGCAGAAATCCAATTGGAGAGATTTCCTAAAACATTTCAAAATACAGCCCCAGAATCTGGGCAGACCAGTTTTAAGGGTGGGGATATATGGGCCTCCCTGGTTGCCTGGAAGGGCTGGGTCAGTTGGCAATTTTTAGATTTTTAATATCTCCAAACCAGCCTTCTCTAAATCCATTTTAAGGTCAGCTTAGGATATCCAGCCTCCTTGGAACAGATTATCCTGACTTGGAACTATATGACTGTTCCTGGGTCAAAATCCTGGAACTCCCTTCCTAACAGCACTGTGGGTGTACCTACACCTCAAGGACTGCAGCTGTTTAGAAGGCAGCTCACCACTGCCTTCTCAAAGGCAATTAAGGATGGGCAATAAATGCTGGCCTAGCCAGCAACACCCACATCCCATGAAGGAATAAAAAAAGGATTCCTGGCTGCTAAGTCAAATCCAAGACCCCCACCTCGCACCAAGCTTTGGCCTGGGGTTATGAGAGAAGCTAGATCACCCACACAGGCAGTTGACGCTAACACTTTAAATGACGACAGAGCCCTTCTTTTCGTGAAAACACGCCGCCTGACTCAAGCCACAGGCCCTCACAGAGATATCCAGGAGGGGCCAGGGCAGCCGGCAGTGCACTCGGACCGGCTCTTCATTTCCGCTTCCATACGCCTCTGTCGCATCCTGTCCATGTTTTAGACTGAGGCTGGAAAGGGCCACTCGACGTTATTCCCCTTTCTCAACCTCTCGCTCGCTCTCCCCAACCGACCGGCCTCAGGAGCAGCAAGGACATTTACCGAAGATTCACTCCCTCCCGGGTAAAATGGCCACCGGCTCCGACACCCTCTCCCTCCCGGGTCCGCATTCACTCACTCTCCCTCCCGGGTCCGCATTTACTCACTCACTCACTCACTCTCCCTCCCGGGTCCGCATTCAGTCACTCATTTACCCTCTCCCTCCGGGATCCGCACTCACTCCCCCTCCCCCTCCCGGGTCCGCACTCACTCACTCACCCTCCCTCTCCCTCCGGGGTCCGCACTCACTCCCTCTCCCCCCCCCTCCCGGGTCCGCACTCACTCCCTCTCTCCCCCCCCCCCCCGGGTCCGCACTCACTCCCTCTCCCCCCCTCCCTCCCTCCCTCCCTCCCTCCCGGGTCCGCACTCACTCCCTCTCCCCCCCCTCCCGGGTCCGCACTCACTCACCCTCCCTCTCCCTCCCGGGTCCGCACTCACTCACCCTCCCTCTCCCTCTCGGGTCCGCACTCACTCCCGACTTCACTTCCAGATCACTAGCGTGCTTTACGTGGCCGCGCCAGCGCGTGAACCTTCCACTCGCCCCGCCTCCTGCAGATGATGGACAGCCCGGGTAGCCACTCAGTGAGTGACTGTGAAAGCCCTTTGGCTTTCTGCCTTCCTGCGGGCGGTGTCCATACCATTCACTTTACTCATACAGGTTGCAACAGGGGGAGTTGTCGGATATGCATTGTTGGAAGAAGAAAGAGACCAGTTCTACTGGCTGAATTTATGTCCATTGTAACTCTGTACACAACTTTTAAATATTGATTTCACTTTTGGAATTTTGGGAAACTTATAAACCAAGTCTAGGCCAGTTTCAGAAAGACCAGCCTAAAATATAATGGAATAATATTACAAATATAGTAATTCCACTTTACACAATGATCACGGAGGCAGATGGAAGAGAATAAATAACACGTTTAACTCAGCCCTGACATTCTTGGTTCTGAGTCACAATGTCTTTAACTCCTGTCTCGACTTGGAGACTAGGACACATCATCAAGGCTGAAGGAGTGTAGCATTGGCAGAAGTACCATTTTTCAAATGAGATAGAAGGTCCATCTGCCCTCTAAGATGGTTTTAAAATGTCAATGGCACCATTTGAAGAAGAACAGGGAAGTTCTCCCCAGTGTCGAGTGAACATTTAGCCCTTAACCAACATCACCAAAACAAATTATCTGGTAATTTAAAATAAAAACAAAGTGCTGGAAAAACTCAGCAGGTCTGGCAGCATCTGTGGAGAGAGAAGCAGAGTTAATGTTTCAGGTCAGTGACACTTCTTCAGAATTGGCAGATATAAGAAATGTAAAAGATTTTAAGCAAGTAAAGCAGGGGTGGGGCAAGAGATAACAAAAGAGAAGGTATTGCGAGGACAAGGGCACAGAATAGCTGACCAGAAGGTCATGGAGCAAAGGCAAACAATGGTGTGCTGAAAGACAAAGCATTTGTACAGCTAGGGTGTTAATGGACTGAAAACTGAACAGCCATAAGCACAAACATGAAAAAGAAACAGTGGGTAGGCATAGTAGAAACAAACTAAAATAAAATAAACACAAAAAATAAAAGAAAAAATAACTAAAGATAAAAGTAAAATGGGGGGCCAGTCATGCTCTGAAATTATTGAACTCAATGTTCAGTCCGGCAAGCTGTAGTGTGCCTAATCGGTAAATGAGATGCTGTTCCTCGAGCTTGCGTTGAAGTTCACTGGAACACTGCAGCAATCCCAGGACAGAGATGTGAGCATGAGAGCAGGGGGGAGTGTTGAAATGGCAAGCAACCGGAAGCTTGGCACTGAGGAAGGAGATGTGGCTGTGAAAATGAGTTCTGGTAGACACTTTATCAAATACCAGGAGGGAAATAGAAAGCAATGAAGGTGAACAAGGTAAAAGAGACAAATGAAAATCCCGTCGGAGAGAAGAACAGAACTTCTTCAAGGTAGTCTTCTGGTATCTGGTAATTTACTTCATTTATATTTGTGCGATCTTGTACACATATTGGCTCCCACATTTCCTTGCATTATAACGATCGCACTTCAAAAAAGTGCCATGAGGCATCACATAAATGTAAGTTCCTTTTTTGTTGTTTCAGTTTGCCTGAAAATGTAAGATGATTTTTATGTACCAGAAATATTAAACTTAACTAAACAAACACGATGACTTGAGTTACCCTCCACATACCAAGAATAACCTGAGTCTTGCAATGGGGGAATGTTGACCCTCAAAGCTTTTGTTGTCATGGTTATTTTCACTCATGTACATTCCATATCTGAAGTTCACATTGGATGGAGAGAATCTATGACAGACTTAATCTATTCTATGAGGGACTTCATGAGGTCTTCGAGAGGATTTAATAGAGCCTCTTTCATGTGGGATTACATACAGTATGTACCTGAATATATACCAATTTTCTGACTGGTGGTAATGTTAACATCTATTTACCGTAATGCAGTTTGTGGCAGGAAATTATTAAATAATATTTATATTTGGTTTACAAATTACAACATAGGTTTAGAATGCCAGCAGTATAATTTTAGTAACAGATCCAGTTAATTCTAGTAATGCTACAAATTTCAAATAAGTGTTTGGTTCCTGAGCCAATCTGTTCTGCCAACCATGCTGAATCAAACTGGTAAATATTGTCAAAGGTGACAATAGGTGTTATCAAACAGCAAATGGACATGGACATTGTCAATGCTCAATGCAACCTATTCTCCATCCATAAACTCTAGGGTAGTGGCAGGAGTGGTGTGAAAGGGTCAGCAGAGAATCATAGAGGGTTAAATTAGTAAACACGTGAAAATGGGCACAGGGACGGCGTCCATTGATTGAAATGCAAGCAGGTTGCCAAATTTGTACCGCCTGCACATTACCATTATTTCTGTGTTTAACCAGTGCACCCGTGCTTGTTCATTAGTTGCATGCATCAGCAAAGGGATGAATATTGTGAGTACCTAGTGCTACTTAAAGCTAGCCTCTTAAAGGGGAGGTGCAACATAACTGCTGGAGGTGTGGAGATCATTGGGAATAGTGTGCTGTGCAACAATCAACGATGGCTGATCATGGGAGAGCGTGGGTACTAAGGTTTTGGACACTGCACGGGAGGTCTTGGTTGACAAACTGGAATGGAGGAGAGAGGGCAGGAGGCCCTTCAGGCACTTGCTCAGAAGGCTGTGACAAGAGATAGCCATAGAGATCAATGCCGGAAATATAGCTCCAAGAACATGGATGCAGTGCAAGATAAATTTAATGCTCTGACACAAGTGTGAGTCAAAGTCAGTGAATGCATCTCCAAATGCCATATCTACTAACTACACCACTAGCCTCAGCCACTGCTCAATTCACCACACCCATGTCACTGACTTACCAATAATCTCTATCAGTCAGGACTCATACCTAACATACATACACTTCACATCACTTAGCACTTAGCACAAGCCTCAAACCCATATTTCACAGCTTGCACATACTGGCAGCTATTGAACCATGACAGTCACATTGCCCAAACAGATTGTACGACACCCATTGACACATTTCACTCTCTTCTGCAGGAACTAACTGGAGGTGGAGAGGAGCGGCTGTTTGTTCTAACCCCAATAGAGGAGACAATGCTGACGATTATGGGAATGCCCATTGCTGAGGCTGAGGCCACTGCTGGAACATTCAGCCTGTTGTGTCCATGCCAGCTCTCTGGAAAAGCATCTCACCTAGTCCCGCTGCCCTGCCTTTTCCCCGTAGCCCTGTAAATTTTCTCATTTCAGAAATTATCCAATTCTCTTTTGCAGGCCTCGATTGAATCTGCTTTCTCCACACTCTATCAGAGCATTCCAGATCTTAACCATGCACTGCGTAAACTTTTTTCCTCATGTTGCCTTTGCTTCTTTGGCCAATCACCTTAAATTGGTGTCCTCTGGTTCTTGACCCTTCTGCAAAATGGAACAATTTCTCCCAAATACTCTGTCCAGAACCCTCATGATTTTGAAAACCTCTCTCAAATCTCCTCTTAATCTTCTCTTCTCCAAGAAGAGCAGCCCCAGCGTTTCTGATCTATCCATGTAACTGAAGTTCCTCATCCCTAGTGAATCTTTTCTGGACTCTCTAATTCCTTCGCATCCTTCCTAAATTATGGTGCCCAAATGGGGCATAATACTCCTGTTGAGGCTGAACCAGGGTTTTATGCAACTTAAACATAACTTCCTTGCTTTTGTACATATGTCCTAATTTACAAAACCCAGGATTCTGCATGCGGTGGGGAGGCGGTGGCTTACTGGTATTGTCACTGGACTAGTAAACCAGAGACCGAGGGTATTGCTCTGGGGACATGGGTTCGAATCCCACCACAGCAGAAGGTGGAATTTGAATTCAATTATTAAAAAATCTGGAATTAAAAAGCTAGTCTAATGATGGCATGAAACCATTGTCAATTATTGTAAGAACCCATCTAGTTCACTAATGTCCTTTAGGGACTCCAGACCCACAGCAATGTGGTTGACTCTTACATGCCCTCTACTGAAATGGCCGAGCAAGCCATTCAGTTGTATATAACCACTACGAAGTCAATAAAAAGGAATGAAACTGGACGGACCACCCGGCATCGAAAATGACCACGGAAAACCCAGCCCTGTCGACCCTGCACAGTCCTCCTTACTAACATCTGGGGGCTTGTGCCAAAGTTGGGAGAGCTGTCCCACAGACTAGTCAAGCAACAGCCTGACGTAATCATACTCACCTGACAGACAATATCCCAGACACTGCCATTACGATCCCCGGGTATGTCCTGTCCCACTGGCAGGACAGGCCCAGCAGAGGTGGCAGCACAGTGGTACACAGTAGGGAGGGAGTTGCCCTGTGAGTCCTCAACATCAACTCTGGACCCCATGAAGTCTGATGGCATCAGGTCAAACATGGGCAAGGAAACCTCCTGCTGATTACCACCTACTGCCCTCCCTCAGCTGATGAGTCAGTACTCCTCCATGTTGAACACCACTTGGAGGAAGCACTGAGGGTGGCAAGGGCACAGAATGTACTTTGGGTGGGGGACTTCAATGTCCATCACCAAGAGTGGCTCGGTAGCACCACTGCTGGCCGAGTCTTAAAGGACATAGCTGCTAGAGTGGGTCTGCGGCAGGCGGTGAGAGAACCAACAAGAGGGAAAAACATACTTGACCTCATCCTCACCAATCTGCCTGCCGCAGATGCATCTGTCCATGAGAATATTGGTAGGAGTGACCACCGCACAGTCCTTGTGGAGACGAAATGCCGCTTTCACATTGAGGATACCGTGCATCGTGTTGTGTGGCACTATCACTGTGCTAAATGGGATAGATTTCGAACAGATCTAGCAATGCAAAACTAGGCATCCATGAGGCGCGGTGGGCCATCAGTAGCAGCAGCAGAATTGTACTCAACCACAATCTGCAACCTCATGACCCGGCATATCCCCCACTCTACCATTACCATCAAGCCAACTTTGGTTTAATGAAGAATGCCGGAGGGCAAGCCAGGAGCAGCACTAGGCATGCCTCAAAATGAGGTGTCAACCTGGTGAAGCTACAAGCCAGGACTACTTGCGTGTCAAACTGCATAGGCAGCATGCGATAGACAGAGCTAAGCGATTCCATAACCAATGGATCAGATCTAAGCTCTGTAGTCCTGCCACATCCAGCCATGAATGGTGGTGGACAATTAAACAACTAACTGGAGGAGGTGGCTCCACAAATATCCCCATCCTGAATGATGGGGGAGCCCAGCACATCAGTGCGAAAGATAAGGCAGAATCATTTGCAACAATCTTCAGCCGGAAGTGTCGAGTTGATGATCCATGTCGGCCTTCTCCTGAAATCCCCAGCATCACAGATGCCAGACTTCAGCCAATTCGATTCACTCCGCGTGATATCAAGAAACGAATGAAGGCACTGGATACTGCAAAGGCTATGGGCCCTGACAACATTTCAGCAATAGTACTGAAGACCTGTGCTCCAGAACTTGTCGCACCCCTAGCCAAGCTGTTCCAGTACAGCTACAACACTGGCATCTACCCGACAATGTGGAAAATTGCCCAGGTATGTCCTGTACACAAAAAGCAGGACAGGTCCAATCCAGCCAATTACTGCCACATCAGTCTACTCTCAATCATCAGTAAAGTGATGGAAGGTGTCATCAACAGTGCCATTAAGCAGCACTTGCTTAGCAATAACCTGCTCAGTGATGCTCAGTTTAGGTTCCGCCAGGGCCACTCAGCTCCTGACCTCATTACAGCCTTGGGTCAAACATGGACAAAAGAGCTGAACTCAAGAGGTGAGATGAGAATGACTGCCCTTGACATTAAGGCAGCATTTGACCGAGTATGGCATCAAGGAGCCCTAGCAAAACTGAAGTCAATGGGAATTGGGGGAAAACTCTCCACTGGTTGGAGTCATACCTAGCACAAAGCAAGATGGTTGTGGTTGTTGGCGGTCAGTTGCCGAATCCCCCACTACCAATCATCTGAGCTCTAGGACATCACTGCAGGAGTTCCTCAGGGTAGTGTCCTAGGCCCAACCATCTTCAGCTGCTTCATCAATGACCTTCCTTCAATCATTAGGTTAGAAGTGGGGATGTTCACTGATTATTGCACAATGTTCACCACCATTCGCGACTCCTCAGATACTGAAGCAGTCCGTGCAGAAATGCAGTAAGATCTGGACAATATCCAGGCTTGGGCTGATAAGTGCCAAGTAACATTCGCGCCACACAAGTGCCAGGCAATGACCATCTCCAACAAGACAGAATCTAACCATCTCCCCTTGACATTCAATGGCATTACAATTGCTGAATCCCCCACTATCAACATCCTAGGGCCTCCATTGGCCACAATTGGAGTAGCCATATAAATACCATGGCTATAAGGGCAGGTCAGAGGCTTGGAATCCTGTGGTGAGTAACTCACCTCCTGACTTCCCAAAGCCTGTCCACCACCTACAAGCCACAAGTCAGGAGTGTGATGGAATACTCTCCACTTGCCTGGATGGGTGCAGCTCCAAAAACATTCAAGAAGCTCGACACCATCCAGGACAAAGCAGCCCGCTTGATTGGCACCCCATCCACAAACATTCACTCCCTCCACCACCGACGCACAGTGGCAGCAGTGTGTACCATCTACAAGATGCACTGCAGCAATGCACCAAGGCTCCTTAGCACCTTCCAAACCCACGACCTGCACCAACGAGAAGGACAAGGGCAGCAAATGCATGGGAACACCACCACCTGCAAGTTCCCCTTCAAGTCACACACCATCTTGGCTTGGAACTATATCGCCGTTCCTTCATTGTCGCTGGGTCAAAATCCTGGAACTCCCTTCCTAACAGCACTGTGTGTGTACCTATCTCACATGGACTGCAGCAGTTCAAGGAGGCAGCTCACCACCACCTTCTCAAGGGCAATTAGGGATGGGCAATAAATGGTGGCCTAGACAGCGACACCCACATCCCATGAATGAATAAAAAAAAGCTTTCTCAATCTGCCTTGCCACCGAATTAGAGTTTAAGTTTCAGTTTTAATAAATTTCACTTTTTTTCTTTAAACTTAGAAAATCGGTATGATCTGATAGAGTCAACATGATTTTACAAAAGAGGAATCATGTTTGACAATTTTATTCGAGTTTTTTGAGGATATAACTGGTAGGGTAGATAAGGGGATGGCAGTAGATATAGTATAGTTGGATTTCCAAACGACATTCCATAAGGTGCTTGTTGCGACCAGGTAAGAAAGGTGTCTCGGCTTTCTCAGCCTTCATCTGGTCTTATTTTGATAGGGTTTTAATTTTAAACACACTGTGTTTTGAGCTCCCCCTTGGTGAATCCTTATTCACCACTTTCCAATTATAAGGCAAAGAAATGAGCACAAACAGGCTTTCTTAGGTTTAAAGAAGAAAAGTGAAATTTATTACAACTTAAACTCTAATTCATTTTGTGCACATATACCTCCAAGTCCCTCTGCTGTTAAACCCCCTTTAGAATTGTACCCTTTATTTAATGTTGCCTCTCCTCATCCTACCAAAGTGAATCACTTCACACTTTTTTGCATTAAATTTCATCTGCCGCTCGTCTGCCCATTATTCCACCAGCCCTAAGTCCTCTTGAAATTTGTCACCATCCTCCCACACTGCCCATTACTTTCAAGTTTTGTGTCATCAACAAATTTTGAAATGGTGCCCTGTTCACCAAAGTATATGTCATTAATATAGATCAAGAAAAGCAGTGGTCTAAAAATCAATCTCTGGGAAGCAGCACTTATATATCTTCCTCCAGTCAGAGCCCACTAAGTGTTGTCTTTCAGTCCAACCCCACTATACGTCTTCCTTCAGTCCCAACAGCATACTTCTCTCCAGTCAGAAGAACGTCCATTCACTGCTGCTCTCTGCATCCTATCCCTTAGCTAATTAGGTACCCTGGTTACCACTGCCCCTTTCATCCCATGTGCTTCAATCATCCGAATATGTCGGTATGTTGTATTTTATCAAACCCCTTTGAAAAAACAAAAACACCAACAACTTGTGTATATGTATCTCCAGTGCAATAAAACATCCTAAGGCACTTCACAGAAGCATTATCAAATAAAATTTGACTCCAAGTCACATGAGGAGATATTAGGGCACATGACCAAAAGCTTGGTCAAATAGGTAGGTTTTCAGGAGCATGTTAAAGAGGAAAGAGAAGAGAAGTGGAGAGGTTTAGAGAGGGAATTCCAGAGCTTAGGGCATTGACAGCTGAAGGTCCTGTTGTCAATAGTGCAGTCATTAAAATTGTGGTTGTCCAAGAGACCAGAATGGGAGGAGTGCAGATCTCAGAGGGTTATGGGGTTGGAGGAAATTAAAGAAATAGTGGGGTGCAAGGCCATGGAGGGACTTGAAAACAAGGATGAGAATTTTAAAATTGAGGTGCTGCTTAACCAGGAACAAGTGTAGGTAAGTGAGGACAGGGGTGTTGGGTGATCAGGACTTGGTGCAAGGTTTATAATGTTGTGAAGAATAATAGTAAGCCTAAGGATTGGGAGAGCTTTAGAAACCAGCAAAGGGCAAACAGAAAATTGATAAAAAGGGGAAAAATAGAATGAGAGTAAACAAACCAGGAATATAAAAACAAATGGTAAGAGTTTTTATAGGTATGTAAAAAGGAGAGTAGTTACCGTAAATGTTAGTCCATTGGGGGCAGAGACAGGACAAATTATCAAAGGGAATGAGGAAATAGCAGAAACATTGAACAAATATTTTGTGTCTGTCTTCACAATGGGATACACAAATTACATACCAGAAATAGAGGGTAACCAAGGGTCTAATAAGAGTGAGCAACTTAAAGTAACTAATATCAGCAGAGAAAAAGTATTGAGGAAACTTAAGGGATGAAAAGCTGCCAAATCCCCAGGACCAGATGCCTACATCTTAGGGTTCTAAAAGAGATAGCTGCAGAGATAATTGATGGACTTGTTATGATTTTCCAAAATTCCCTAGATTCTAGAACGGTGCCAGAGAATTGGAAGTTAGCAAATGTAGTACAGTTATTCAACTAAGGAGGGAGACAGGGAACCATAGACTAATTAACCTCACACCAGCTGTCAGGAAAATGCTGGAATCTATTATTAAGGAAGTCTTAACAATGCAATTAGAAAATCAGAGTATGATCAGATAGAGTCAACATGATTTTACAAAAGAGAAATCATGTTTGACAATTTTATTAGAGTTTTTTGAGGATCTAACCAGTAGAGTAGATAAAGGGATGGCAGTAGATATAGTATAGTTGGATTTCCAAAAGACATTCGATAAGGTGCCACACAAAAGGTTAATGCACAAAATAAGGGCTCATGGAGTTGGGGGTAATATATTAGCATGGATGGAGGATTGGCTAACAGACAAGCAGAGGGGAGGCATAGACAGAGCATTTTCAAGTTGGAAGGCTGTGACTAGTGGAGTGCTGCAAGAATTAATGCTATGGCCTCAGCTATTTACAATCTATATTCATGACTTATTTGAAAGGACTGAGAGTAATGTATCTAAGTGTCCTGATGATACAAAGCTAGGTGGAATGTAAGCTGTGGGGAGGACAAAAAGAGGCTGCAAAGAGATTTAGACAGGTTAAGTGAATGGGCAACAAGGTGGCAGATGGAGTATAAAGTGGGGGAAGTGTGAGGTTATTCACTTTGGACATAAGAATAGAAAAGCAGAATATTTTTAAAAAGGTGTGAAACTCCTAAATGTTGAGAGGCTTGGGTGTACTCGTACAAGGAACACAAAACGCATGCAGGGACAACCAATGATTAGGAAGGCAAATGGCATGTTGGCCATTATTGCAAGGGGATTGGAGTACAAGAATGAGGAAGCCTTGTTACAGTTGTAAATGGCTTTGGTGAGACTACACCTGGAGTACAGTGCACTGTTTTGATCTCCATATCTATGGAAGAATATACTTACATTAGAGGCGGTACGATGAATGTTCCCTAGATTTGTTCCTGTGATGAACGGGTCGGCCTATGATGAGAGACTGAGTAAATTGGGCCTATACTCTCTGGAGTTTAGAAGAATGAGAGCTGATTTCATTGAAACATATAAGATCCTGAAGGGCTTGACAGGGTAGACATTGAGAGGTTGTTTCCCCTGACTGGGGAATCCAGAACACGTAGTCACCATCTAGGGGTTGATCATTTAGGACTGAAATGAGAAGACATTTCTTCACTCAGAGGGTTGTGAATCTTTGGAATTCTCTACCCCAGAGAGTTATGAATGCTCCATCGTTGAGTATATTCAAGGGATAGGAACATAGGAGCAAAAGTAGGCCATTTAGCCCATCGAGTCTGCTCCGCCGTTCAATACGATCATGGCTGATCATCCACTTCAATGCCTTTTTCCCACATTATCACCAAATACCTTTATGTCATTGGTATTTAGAAATCTGTCAATATCTACATTAAACATACTTAATGACTGAGCTACCACAGCCCTCTGGGGTAGAGAATTCCAAAGATTAATAACCCTCTAAGTAAAGAAATTTCTCCTCATCTCTGTCCTAAGTGGCTTCCCCCTTATTTTGAAATTGTGTCCCCTGGTTCTAGACTCCCCAACCAGGGGAAACATCTTAGCTGTCTATCCCTTTAAGTATTTTGTAGGTTTCAATGAGATGTAGGTTTCTTCGAAACTCTAGAGACTACAGGCCCAGTTTCCCCAATCTGTCTTCATAGGACAGTCCTACCATCTTGGAACAAGTCTGGTGAACCTTTGTGGCACTCCCTCTATGGCAATAATATCCTTCCTAAGGTATGGGGACCAAAACTGCACACAGTACTCCAGGTGCGGTCTAACCAAGGTTCTATATAATTGAAGCAAGACTTCACTACTCCTGTACTCAAATCCTCTTGGAAAAAGGCTAACATACCATAAGCCTTCTTAATTGCTTGCTGCACCTGCATGTTAGCTTTCAGTGACTTATTGACTAGGACACCCAGGTCCCTTTGTACATTTACACTTTCTAATCTCTTACCATTTAAGAAATACTCTGCACATCTATTCCTCCTACCAAAGTGGATAACCTCACATTTTTCCACATTATATTCCATCTGCCACATTCTTGCCCACTCACTAAGTCCATCCAAATCCCCTTGAAGTTGCTTTGCATCTTCCTCATAACACACATTCCCACCTACTTTTGTGTCATCTGCGAACTTGGAAATATTACATTTGGTCCCCACATCCAAATCGTTGATATATATTGTGAACAGCTGGGGCACAAGTACTGATCCTTGTGGTACCCCACTAATCACAGCCTGCCAATGCGGGAATTACCCATTTATTCCTGCTCTCTGTTTTCTGCCTGTTAACCAATCCTTAATCCATGCTAGTATATTACCTCCTATCCCATGTGCTTTAATTTTGCTAACCAACCTCCTGTGGGGGATTTTATCAAAAGCCTTCTGAAAATCTAAGTATACTACATCCACCGACTCCCCTTTATCAATTCTGTTAGTAACATCCTCAAAAAACTCCAACAGGTTTGTCCAACATGATTTCCCGTTCATAAACCCATGTTGACTATGCCCAATCAGATCATTATTATTCAAGTGTCCATTTATCACATCCTTTAGAATAGATTCTAATATTTTCCCAATGACTGATATGGGGATACGGGGATATAGGGAGCAGTCAGGAAAGTGGAGCTGAGGCACAAGATCATCCATGAGCATGTTGAATGGTGGAGCAGGCTCGAGGCACAATATGGTCTACTCCTGTTCCTATTCTTATGCTCTTATGTTAGGACATAGGCACCAGAGTTTTGGATGACCTCAAGTTTACAGAGAATAGAACATGGGAGGCCGGCCAACAGTGCATTAGAATAGTGGAGTCCAGAGATAACAAAGGCACGGATGAGGCTTTCAACAGCAAATGAAATGAGGCAGGGCTGAATTGGATGATGTTACAAAGGTGAAAATAGGCAGTCTTAGTGGTAGGGAAATCCTAACGTCAGTGGTAGGGAAATTATTCGGGACAGGATTTACTCCCATTTGGAAACAAATGAACTTATGAGAGGCAGCATGGTTTTGTGAAGGGGAGGTTGTGTCTCACTAACTTGATTGAGTTTTTAGAGGAAGTGACAAAGATGATTGACAAAGGACGGGCAGTGGATATTGTCTATATGGACTTCTGTAAAGCCTTTGACAAGGTCCCTCATGGCAGACTGGTACAAAAGGTGAAGTCACACGGGATCAGAGGTGAGCTGGCAAGATGGATACAGAACTGGCTCGGTCATAGAAGACAGAGGGTAGCAGTGGAAGGGTGCTTTTCTGAATGGAGGGCTGTGACTAGTGGTGTTCCGCAGGGATCAGTGCTGGGACCTTTGCTGTTTGTATTATATATAAATGACTTGGAGGAAAATATAGCTGGTCTGATTAGTAAGTTTGCGGACGACTCAAAGGTTGGTGGAGTTGCGGATAGTGATGAGGATTGTCAGAGGATACAGCAGGATATAGATCGGTTGGAGACTTGGGTGGAGAAATAGCAGATGGAGTTTAATCCGGACAAATGTGAGGTAATGTATTTTGGAAGATCTAATACAGGTGGGAAATATACAGTAAATGGCAGAACCCTTAGGAATATTGACAGGCAGAGAGATCTGGGCATACAGGTCCGCAGGTCACTGAAAGTGGCAACGCAGGTGGATAAGGTAGTCAAGAAGGCATACGGCATGTTTGCCTTCATCGGTCGGGGCATAGAGTATAAACATTGGCAAGTCATGCTGCAGCTGTGCAGAACCTTAGTTAGGCCACACTTAGAATATTGCGTTCAGTTCTGGTCGCCACACTACCAGAAGGACGTGGAGGCTTTGGAGAGGGTACAGAAGAGGTTTACCAGGATGTTGCCTGGTCTGGAGGGCATTAGCTATGAGGAGAGGTTGGATAAACTCGGATTGTTTTCACTGGAACGACAGAGGTGGAGGGGCGACATGATAGAGGTTTTCAAAGTTATGAGCGGCATGGACAGAGTAGATAGTCAGAAGCTTTTTCCCAGGGTGGAAGAGTCAGTTACTAGGGGACATAGGTTTAAGGTGCGAGGGCAATGTTTAGAGGGGATGTGCGAGGCAAGTTCTTTACACAGAGGGTGGTGAGTGCCTGGAACTTGCTGCCGGGGGAGGTGGTGGAAGCAGGTACGATAGCGTCATTTAAGAGGCATCTTGACAAGTACTTGAATAGGATAGGAATAGAGGGATACGGTCTCCGGAAGTGCAGAAGGTTTTAGTTTAGACAGGTACCAAGATCGGCGCAGGCTTGGAGGGCCGAATGGCCTGTTCCTGTGCTGTACTGTTCTTTGTTCTTAGTGGTGGCATGAATATATGGTTGGAAGCTGTTCTCCGGGTCATGTATGACACCAAAGTTGGAAGCAATCTGGTTCAGACTAAATCAGTTTCCAGAGAGGGGATGGAGTCAATGGCAAGGGAACAGAGTTTGTGATGAGCACCAAAGACAATTCCTTTGGTCATCCCAATATTTAGTTGGAGGAAATTTCTGCTCATCCAGTACTGGATGTTGGACAACTATTCCAATAATTAAGACACAGTAGAGGCATCAAGAAGGTGATGATGAGGTGGAGATCAGTGTACATGTGAAACTGACGCTGTGTTTTCAGATGATGTTGCCAAGGGGAAGCATGTAGATGAAAACTAGAAAGGAGCCAAGGATTGATCCTTGGGGATACCAGAGGTAACAGTGCAGGAGCAGTAAGAATAGTCTGTGTAGATGATTCTTTGGCTATGATTGGATGGATAAGAATGGAACCAGGCGAGTACAGTCCCAGCCAGCTGGATGATATTGAGAGGCATTGGAGGAGGATAGTATGGTCACCAATGTCAAAGGCTGCAGATGGGTTGGAAAGGATGAGGAAAGATGGTTTAATTTTGTCTCAGTCTTGTAGGATGTCATTTGTGACTTTGATACTGTGGCAGGGGCAGATAACTGCATGGAGGGATTCAAACATGGAGTTTCGGGAAGATCGGCATGGATTTGGGAGGCGGCAGCAGATTCAATGACTTTGGAGAGGAAGGAGAGGTTGGAGATGCGGCAGTAGTTTGCAAGAATGAGGGGGTTAAGGGTAGGTTTTTTGAGAAGAGGATTGATGATGTCAGATTTAGAGAGGGTAACAGTAGCTGAGGAGAGACAGCCATTAATAATATCAGTGAAAATTGGAGCTAAGGAGGGAGGGTGGTCAGCAGTTTAGTGGGGATAGGGTCGAGGGAGCAAGAGGTGAGTCTCATATACAACATCGACTGCACTACCTTTATCAACCCTCCCTGTTATTCCATCCAAGAACTTAATCAAGTTAGTCAGACATGATTTGCCTCTAACAAATCCCTGCTGCTTGTTCCATATTAACCTATGCTTTTCCAGATCAGAATTAGTTTTGTCCTTGACAATCGTCTAGACTAGTTTTCCCATCACTGACCTTAGACAGACTGGCCTGTAGCCACCAAGTTTATCACTCTCCCATTTTTCAAATCGGAGTTTATAACAGTTACAGTCCTCCAGTCCTTTGGCACCACTCCCATATCCAAGAAAGATTGAAAGCTTGTGGTCATGGCTTCTGCTATCTCCACCCTTGCTTCCTTCAACAACCCTAGAATGCATTCCATCTGGACCGGGTGACTTGTTAACTTTGAGTGATGCTAATGTATTTAGCACCTGCTTTATATCTATTTTTATCCTATCCAATATCTCTACTCCCCCCTCCTCTATTGCAACATTAACCTGATCTTCCCTTGTGAAGACAAGATGTAAAGTATTCATTCAGTCCCTCAGTTATGCCCTCTTGAGCACAAGAAGAAGAAGAGTTCCACAAGAAGAGTTCATTTTGTGTCCCTAATAGACCTCACCATTCCTTTAACTAAGCTTTTGTTTTGTCAATGATTATTTTTTAAAAATTGGGTTCACTTTTACGTTACCCATTAATCTTTTCTCATGTTCTCTCTTTGCCCTTCTTATATCCTTTCTTAATTTCCCGCTACATTCTCTGTATTCTGCCTGGTTTTCTATGGTATTCTGTACCTGGCATTTGTCATAAACCTTTTTATGTTTATTTAAATTTCTATTTTCTTTGTCATCTAGGGAGCTCTAGCTTTCGATGTCAAATCTTTCCTCCTCATGGTTAGTTTGTACCAAACTATCTCTGCCTTGAAGAATATAATGTTTTCTTGGCCAACCTTTGGTTCCAGTCCACCTACGTTAGAATAAAAGCAAAATACTGCGGATGCTGGAAATCTGAAATAAAAACAAGAAATGCTGGAAATACTCAGCAGGTCTGGCAGCATCTGTGTAGAGAGAAGCAGAGTTACTGTTTCAGGTCAGTGACCCTTCTTCAGAACTGCGTTAGATCTCTTCTCAAATTACTGAAATTGGTTCTTTTCTAATAGAGTATTTTGACTGTTGATTTTTCTTTGTCCCTTTCCATAACTGCTAAAAATCTAATATTATGATCACTATTACCCAGATCTCCCACTGACACATACTCCACTTGCTCTACTTCATTCCCCAAAACTACCTCCAGCACTGCTTCCTTCTTTATTGGCCTAATTAAGTAAGGTCCCCTATACATATTTTAGGAATTCTTCACCTCCCTTGCCCTTTACACTGGATAATTGAGGATTATTTATTCGGACAATTGATGTCCCCTGCTGTTACTGCTGTATTATTTTATATTTCTCTGAAATTTGCCTACCAATTTGCTACTGTATCGCCTTTTCACTATTTGGAGTCTATAGTAAACACCCAGCAATGTAATAGCTCCTTTTCTATTCCTTAACTCTGACCAAATAGATTCAATCTTTGACCCTTCCAGTGTTTCGTTCCTATGTAGAGCTGTAGAACTTCCAGATAGCTTTCGATAAGGTTCCACATAAGAGACCATTAACTAAAATTAATGTTTATGGAATTGAAGGCAAATTATTCACCTGGAGATCGGGTCAGTTGTAGAAGAGAGCGAAAGTAGGGGTAATGGGTATGTACCTGAATTGGAAGGAAATGGCTTGTGGTGTCCCACAAGGATCTGTGCTGAGGTCTCAAATATTCACTATATTCATTAATGATTTAGATAATATATTTAGAGAGCCATATTTCCAACTTTTCCTCACTCAAAATGGCTCCTGGCCTGGCAGCCCCCTAGGGAGCTCCTCTGCTGTGCATCTCTTTCCTTGGCCATCCATTCCCATCCTTCAACCTTTCTTTCCCAATCTCCTGTCTTCCACTGTTTAAGTTCCCCTGCGTATAATAGTGGGTGCATCTTAGACATAACTTAGACATAAAATTACGTGGGCTCATGGTCCACTGCTCATTGGGCCATGCCTGCTCTTTGTTTTCCTCAGTGAGCACTGGATCTTTGCTCAATACAAAATACCCTGGATGCTGGAAATACATAGCAGGTCTGACAACATATGTGGAGAGAAAAAATTGGGTTAACATTTCAGGTCAGAGCTGGGAAAAGTTAGAAATTTAATAGAGTTTGAACAACTGAAAGGGGAGAAAGGTGGGAAGAAGAATAAAAGGGAAGGTCAGTGATACGGTGGTGGGCAAGAGAGATTAAATAAGAAAATGTTTCATGGTGCAAGGCCAAAGGGAGTGGTAATGGGATAAGTAAAGAAACAAAAGGTGTGTCGAGGGGAGGTGTGAATGGCAGGATCCAGAGTAGCTGCTGTTTGAAAGCGAAGAAAAGGGAAATATGAGAAAAACAAGAGAAAAAACAACAAAGAAAAATGAAACAAAAAGGGCACAGAGATTACGATCTAAAATTGTTGAATTGAATGTTGAGTCCAGAAGGCTGAAAGGTGCCGAGTCGAAAGCTCTATTGAACTTCATTGGAACACTGTAGCAGGACAGAAAGGCCAGAGTGTGAGCAAGATGGAAAAATAAAATGACAGGCGACTGGAAGCTCGGGGTCATGCTTGTGGACTGAATGGAGGTGTTCCACAAAACGGTCACCTAGTCTGCGCTTGGTCTCCCCAATGTAGAGGAAACCATATCTTTTGTTTTACTCGTTCAAGGGATGTGGGTGTTGTTGACTAGACGAGTAATTCAAGTGCTGTATCTCTAATCTAATCTAATCTAATTATTGCCTATCCGTAAATGCCCTTGAGAAGGTGGTGGTAAGCTGCAGTCCTTGGGGTGTAGGTACACCCACAGTGCTGTTAGGAAGGGTGTTCCAGGATTTTGACCCAGTGACAGTGAAGGAATGTCAATACAGTTCCAAGACAGGATGGTGTGTTGTTTGGAGGGGAGCTTGTAGGTGATGGTGTTCCCATGCATCTGCTGCCCTTGTCCTTCTAGGTGATAGAGGCCGTGGGTTTGGAAGATGCTGTCAAAGGAGCTCTTGGTCAGTTGCTGCAGTGCATCTTGTATATGGTACACACTGCTGCCACTGTGTATCGGTGGTGGAGGGAGTGTGTCGGTGGTGGAGGTAGATGGGGTGCCAGTCAAGTGGGCTGCTTTGTCCTGGATGGTGTCAAGCTTCTTGAGTGTTGTTGGAGCTGCACCTATCCAGGCAAGTGGAGAGTATTCCATCACACTCCTGACTTGTGCCTTGTAGATGGTGGACAGGCATTGGGTAGACAGGAGGTGAGTTATTTGTTGCAGAATTCCCAGCCTCTGACCTGCTTTTGCAGCCACAGCATTTATGTGGCTGGTCCAGTTCAGTTTCTGGTCAATGGTGACCTCCAGGATGTTGATAGTGGGGGATTCAGCGATGGTAGTGCCATTGAACATCAAGGGGAGATGGTTAGATTCTCTCTTGTTTGAGATGGTCATTTGTGTGGTCACTTGTGTGGCGCGAATGTTAATTGAGCAGCAGATACAGTAAATTAAAATAAAAGGAGTACAGGTAAATAACTGTTTGAGGCCTTGGATGGTGAGAAGGGAGGAAGAAAAAGGGCATGTGTTGCTTTGCCTTCACTTGCATAGAAAGGTGCCATAGAAAAAGAAGGGGGTGTTGGGGCAACTGAGGAGTGTGTTAAACTCCAGAAAGCTTGTTATGGAAGGATATTGCTGGAGCCTATCTTTACTCAGTTTCACATTTATTATACGGAGTAAAAGGATTACAAACATGTAACTCCTCACTCAAACCAGGGAGAGGCACCAACATGTTGCACCACAGACATTTGACAAAATTATTCACTCAACCACAGACATGGGGGCAATTAATTTGTATATAAAGTGTATAGCCAACCTAATGCCATCAAAACACAGTATGAATTAAAACACATTTCTCCCTATTTAGTGAGATACCTGGCGTTGTTTTTGCTTGCACCATTAGTCAATGTCTGCCCGCACACTTGATGCAGCGATGCGGAGAATCCAGATAGATTTCAGGTGTTATCTTGATCTCTTTCTCTCTCCTCTCGCTCCCTCTCTGTGTCAATCCTTGTCCCCTCTCTGTGTACATCTCTCCCCCCTCTCTCTCCCCACCGTGTCCCTCTCTCTCCCCTCTCTCTCTCTCCCTCTCCCCCCTCTCTCTCCCCCTGTGTCCATCCGTCTTCCCCTCTCTCTCCCCACTCACTCTCTCCACCTCTCTCTGTGTCCATCTCTCATCCCTCTCCTCTCTTCCCAACTCTTTCTCCCCAACTCTCTCTCCCCCACTCTCGCTCTCCCCTCTCTCTCTCTCTCCCACGCTCTCTCTCTCCCACGTTCTGTCTCCCCTTCTCTCTCCCCATCTCTGTCTCTCTATATCCCTCTCTCACCTGCTCTCTCCCTCCCTCTCCCTCTTCCCTCTCCCATTATCTCCCTCTCTCTCCCCCTCTCCTCTTCCGTCTCTCTCCATTTCCTCTCTCCCTCTTCCCTTTCTCTCCCTCTCTCCTTTCTCTCCCTCTCTCTCCCCTCTTCCTCTCTCTCCCCAATTCCTCTTCCCTCTCCCTCTCCCTCTCTGACAGTTGCAGAGAGTGGGAACTCTCTCCAGAGTAGCTTTGTGATTAGCCAGTTTTTAAAAAAAAATCACAGCTGACAGGCGCTGGGAGCAGGAACAGCGGCTTCCGAACTCAGGACAAGTTTGGGGTCCTCGGCGGGCGTTTAAAAAAAAAATCAGAACCCACCAGAAAAACTGGAATTGTCCTGAGTTTGTAAGCCACTCTTCCCGCTCCCAGCACCTGTCAGCTGTGAAACTGAAATTGATGGCGATGAATTTTTTTTAAAGTCGGTCTTGTCTGGAAAGAAGAGGTCAATGGGAAATTTCTCATTCCTGAAATTGTCAGTCACAGACCTCAAACTTTTTACCACAGACACTGGCGTCCATGCACATTGCCAATCCCTGACTCAAACCCTCCACCAGTCTCAGTAAGTGTCTGCTTATTAGTGCTCAAGTAAGACCCCAATTAATACCATTTACCTGCATATAATAAACAACTGATAGACAATTAACAGATTAACAAATTCCCTTCTTTCTTTTATGATACAACATGGATTAACATGCTCAAACAACATTTCAAAATAAATTCCTTATTATGTACAAATTATTACATTGTGAGATGCCCCTCCTCTAGCTGATGACTTGCATCTATCTACCCATTTAAGTTTGGAGATTTCCTTTCTCTCCAGCATTTGTTTCAATCCAGGAAGGTCAATACTTAGTCTTTTCTCACTCACACCTTTTGTCGAGTGTACATTGTCCCACAAAGAACGATTATCCACATAATATTCAATGGGTATCCTATCTTCGATATGTCCCTTGTTCAGAATTTCACCCGAAATATTTGACAAATAGAACCCCATGTCCACTGCCTCCACAAGACCCAGTGTTTCCGCAGCTAACGTGTTTTTAATAACCCGTTTATTTTCTTCGCCTCCCAAGCTAAAGGACAACATTTCCCATTTTCACCCATCAGAAATATGAAACCAGCTGCACTCAAATACCCATCAGCAAGATTAGCATGTGAGGCATCACTAAAAATTATTAGCTTCATATTCTTGGGGTCACCTAAGGATAGGAACTTCAGTACATAATTCTCCATATTTAGTTTTTTTAGTATTTTATTTGCCCACAAAACATTCTCAACTTTTGGATATTTCATCATTGTGCTTAACTCCAGAACATCAAAACTAGCATCAGGCCTGGTCTGAGAGCACAACCAGTTTAATTGAACAATCAAGCCTCGCAATTGCTCAATCTCTGCTTTAGATATATCATCATCTTTCTATGATGACCTAACATGATTAACTGGGATGGGAGTAACACTCTCTAAATAGGATTGTTGATTTAAAGTTTTTCCAGACTTAGTCTGCTTAATATCTAAACCAATATATTTAAAGGCCCCACAAGCCTGACTCCCAATCTTAAATTCTGCCCTAATCTTAATAACATATTTCTCAAAATCTGCAGTACCACCCCATAAGAAATCATCAACGTGCATCATGAAAATGCCTGAAAGTTGCCCTTTCTAATGCCAATAAAACATTGCAGGATCTGCTTTTAGTTGAACACAACCAATTATCAACAAAACAGATCTCACTGAGAAATACCACAGCCTGGAAGCATCATTAAGGCCATAGACACATTTGTTCAGTTTTCATAGTTTTCCTACTGCATCTTCTGCCTCTTTGGGTAGTTTCAGAAACACTTCTCTCTGCAAATTATCAACCTGCAAAAATGTGGCTTTTATGTCAATGGATCTGCACTCCCATGAATATGTGGCCAAAAGAGCTAAAAGGATTTTCAAGATTACTTTTCCAGCTGTAGGAGAGTCCACTCTAACATCTGAATCACCCAGTCACTCTTCAAAATCCCTTGCAACTAGCCTTGCTTTAGCCTTATAAGTTCCATCGAGAAGGTGTTTTTCAGTACAAATCCATCTATGTGATAAGGCTGGCTGTCCCCTATCTGGTACCTCAGAATAAACCCCAAACTCTTTCCAACTCTCTAACTTCTCTTATTAGTTTATCCTCAAGGTTATTGGCGGCCACGAAAACTTCACGGTCATGAGGACTTCTGCTTCTAGTTCTATTCAGAGACTGCTCTCTAGCCTTCGTTTCATTCTGGAATCTACTCAAGCTATGGCCTCTATTAGCACTTTGATGTCTTTCGGGACTACTGCTAGAAGATCTCCCTCGCACATTATTGGAGACTCTTTCTCCCGTATGTGATCACTTCCTTACGCAAGAGTCACTTCCACACCCACTATTAGAACTTGCACTGTGCTTTCTTTCACCCCATTCTGTCAGGCCATGGACCTTGCATCTTGGTCATCATCTTGAACATTTAACCAATATATAAATAAAAGCAAAAACTGCAGACGCTGCAAATCTGAAACAAAAACAAGAAATGCTGGAAATACTCAGCAGGTTGGCAGCATCTGTGGAGAGAGAAACAGAGTTAACGTTTCAGGCCACTGAAGGGTCACTGACCTGAAACGTTAACTCTGCTTCTCTCTCCACAGATGTTGCCAGACCTGCTGAGTATTTCCAGCATTTCTTGTTTTTATAACCAATATTTAAACTTGCCTGTAGATTTTCCTGCACACCCCACAATTGTTGCATTCCTCCATCTATTAGACCCATCTGGTACCTACTCGGGGCAATTGTTCTTTAGATGCGATAGCTCTTTGAGCGTCATGATCACTCACATTACTATCCAACCCTTGATCTACCTCATTCTGTTCCTCAGGACCTTCATCACAAAACACATGAGTATTTGAGATATAAGGTGCATCATTTCCCTCTATCAACTACTCAGATTCTGAGATTTTATAATCAACCCCGATCAATGAACCTTAACAGTTTGATTTCCATCCTTGATAACTACTGTTTTACCATCACGACCAATCACATTACCAGGGCCCTTCCATTCCCTACGACCGTCTCTTTTATAATACAACAAATCTCCTGAATTAAATTCCACCTCAGTTGGCCTTATACGATGCCTCAGAGCTCTCCAAATTTTCTCAGAGACCTCAGCCTTGACGAAGGCCTATCTCCCTGCATGTAAAGCATTCAAATGTGCAGAAAAAATTGAACTAATTTAGTACCTTCTAGAGCAGGAGGATTGTCACACAGCACAAAAGGCAATTTGGGATTCTTCCCACAGACCAATTGATAGGGGCTATATCTTCCAACCATCTGAAGCGAATTCTTTGCATGAACCACTCATGCCAGGGCAGTTGTCAACTTACAGTTTGGCTGGTCAGCTAAGTTTTATGCAGCATTTCATCAATCACTGCATGATTCCTTTCACAGAGCCCATTGCTGCAAGGACTTTCAGCTGCTGTATTCCTAACCATAATGTTCATGTGTTCACACATGTCTCTGAACTCGTCATTAGAAAATTCCCCTCCATTACCAGTCAGAAACTTAACTGGTGCCCCAAGTCCAGTCCCTATCCATTTCTCTATAATCACCCTTTTGTCCTTGCTATTTATTGTTGTAGAAAGACTAAATTTAGTTGCTATGTCTATAAAATGTAGAATGAAAATATTCTGTCTTTATCCCACACCTTTAAATCCATAGCAACAACCTCATTAAAGTCACATTCCAATGGAAGGCATGATGGTGTCCTCCGACACTTTTTACAGATTTCACATTTTTCACTAATCTCTTCTATTATTCTCGTATACTCTTCATCAATCACACCTGCATCCTTTAGCAGAGTTTTTAATCTCTGCCAAGAAGGGTGAGCAAATTGTCTGTGTAACTTTAAGACAATTTGTTTTTTATCTCTCTGATTCTTAACACCTGATGCCATCAGTACGTCTCTAACACTCTGACGAGAAACATTAGGTTTTGTTAAAGGTATATAATGATGCAGCGACTGGGTAAATTGCAAATTCACTGACTTTCCAAAAACAATTGCCTTATCATGCTCCATATCAAGTTTCATTTGTGCCTTTTTCTTTGAAGGATTACTCAACAGTAAAGGAATCTTACTAGGGACTACATCAGTACTGATAAAGTGGCTTACCCCAGCTATTTTACATGGAATTACTACTGTCTTCAATGACTTCAATGTGTTGTCATCACCAAACCTAAAGCTGGTAGTACTTTTATATTCCTTAGCCTTGTGTCGATCCTCACTACTAAGTGAATCCAGATAACATTGTAACCAATCAGTTCCACATACTGTCGACGTGCAAGCAGTATCCCAATACAGCACATTTGAACAAATATGCAACACGACTAAAACTCCTTGTGACTAGTACAATTCGTTCAGGCTCATCAGTTTCTTCCTCTTCTGCCTCAGAACTCTATGCGTTGTGTGTTATTGCATAATGATACTTAGAGTCACATCTGAAGCACCTGTTAACTGTTCCTTGGGCATTCTGGATTCATTTGCCTATAATTGCTGTTCCAATTCTATCTTCCACTATAATAGTCAGACCTGCTAAAAGTACATTCATCCTCATTCCTCCTGTCTTTAACTCTTCCAATGTACTTATGCCTGCTTCCAGTATCTGGACCATTTCAAAATCTAGTAAACATTGAGTCCTCCCATTCTTTGTGTCACCACAGAATGCCCTGTTTGTTCTACCAGGGCTGCAGGAAATGACTGTCTCCCCAGAAATTTCTTTAAGGCAGCAGACACTTGATCCAACAGGGAGTCTTTGTCCAGGAACCGAACCCCAGTTAGAACCGTGAGCCTGTCCATATGCAACACCCTATCACAATCGAGCAATTAAAAATTGCTAGCACTGAACCAGGGATCTCCAAATTCAATTTCCTGTATCTGCCATACAGTCTTAAACTCCATGATATATTCCTGCATTGAATAGCCATCTGTTTTCCAACATCTATCAAAGTCTGGCTATGCTTCATATGCACTCAATAAGTCACATTTCTTGTAAATTTCATCCAAGAATTCTAACAGAAGATCCAAACCTTCATCAGTATCCAACTGATGAACATCCAGTTCACAAAACTCTTTACTTCTGATTTTACTTTTGGTAGGAAGTGACAACGCCAAGGCCATATATTGTCTTCTCTTTGGTGGAAATGTAACCTGTGTCCACATATCCACTTCATTCTTTCACTGGTCATATGGTTCCAACTCAGAGAACATTGGAGGGTACCCTAACAATTTGCATAAATAAAAGCAAAATACTGCAGATGCTGGAAATTTGAAATAAAACAGAAATTGCTGGAAATAATCAGTAGATCTGGTAGCATCTGTGGAGAGAGAAGCCATACACTTCTGCCATATTTTCCACAATAACCCATGAGATTTTAGTTTTCTATGTAAAAAAAAATCCTAGTTTCCAAACTTCAGCTTTAGGCAACCATCCTCTGCTACCATGTTAAACTTGAGAAAGCTCGTTATAGAAGGATAATGCTGGAGCCTATCTTTACTCAGTTTCTTATTTATTGTACAAAGTAAAAGGATTACAAACATGTAGCTCCTCACTCAAACCCTACAGCAGGCTCAGTAAGTGTCTGCTTATAAGTGTTCAAGACCCCAATTAACATCCTCCACCTGCATATAATAAAACAATTGATACTTTTGTTCTTGTGTATTTAATCTGATTAGTTAAGTTTTCTTTAAAGTTTTTGGGACTTTTTCTGTTGCAGTGTATTAGTGATGCCCCTTTCAGAAGGGCACTTAGTTCCTTTTTATTGGCAACTTTCTAGTTGGTCCAATAGAGGTATAAATAGACACTGACCTAAATTATGGTTGTTGGGCTAGGAGGTGCTTGCTTGTAATCTGTAACTGTGTAAATAAATACTTATGAAAGTGTGTAAAGATTGGCTCCAGTTATATCCTTCACCAATTGGCTTGCTGGAGTATAACACCAGTCAGAGTAAGCACTTTGAGGAGAGGAAGAGAGAAAATGGGGGATAAAGACAAGGTTAGGTTGTGAAATGATCATCAATAAGCTGCACAAAGGGGAAATTGGAAAAGGAAATCCCAATGGCCTTAGTGAAAAATAAAGCATTGTTTGAACCTGTTGAAAGCAAACAGAATATATGGCCCTTAAGTCTGATTTTCATAAAACATTGGTGTCTGGTGTAGCTCTGTGAGTAGCACTCTTACCTCTAAGTTAGAAGGTTGTGGGTTCACATCCATGCCAGGACTTGTACACAAAATTAGGCTGACACTCCTGTGCAGTACTGAGGTTTTTTTGTACTATTATAGGTGCTGTCTTTTGGATGAGTCATTAAACTGAGGCCCCATCTGTCCTCTCAGGTGAATATAAAAGATCCAATGGCGCTATATTGAAGACAAGCAGGGGAGTTATTCCCAGTGTCCTTGTGAATATTTATCCCTCTATCAACATCACAAAAACAGGTGACCTGGTCATGACTACATTGCTGTTTGTGGATGCTTGTTGTGCACAAATTGACTGCTGTTGTCCATACATTACAATGGTGACAATACTTTAAAGAAGTAATGCACGTTAAGACATCTGGCTGGCATGAAAGGTGCTATATAAAAGCAAGTCTTTCTTTTTTTATTTTACAGGCGTTTTCATGTACTCTCTTATTGAAATCAGCTGGATTGCTGTGGCATCTTTCGGCCTGCAAAGACAGATGGACAAATGATCCTATCAAAGGCTCAGTTGCTGTTTAAAGTCCATCAATTTGTTACATAAATAAGAATAAGATCATCAGCTTTAAACAGTGACATAATCTACCCACAAAATGTCATGGCAACCATTGCGGATTTAACTGGTACAGAGGACTGAGTGAAGGAATACAAAAGAACTAAAAAGCAATTTTACAGTGAATAAATCTTGCATGGAGAGTAATATAAGGAAAATAAATAACCTCTGCCTGAAGCTGTAACCATTTCGTTCATTGATTTATACTCTTACATTTTCTGATTTAAAACAGCTGTGAAGTGAAACCAATGCTTGTTGGAAGAAATTAAGGTTTGAATTCTACTGTTTCTGTGAGCTGGGAGTTATGAGGTGACTATTTTAGATGAAATTCTGTTATTTACCATTTTGGAGTGCAGTATACCACTGTACAATCGTGATATGCAAATGTTGTGAAACTGAAATTAAAAGGTTTATTCATTAATGAGATGCACCAATGCAGCAGAGCTGGCTTTCAGAATGTAATGAACTGCTGCAATGTCTGAAAGAAAGATATTTGCATTTACATTGCACTTTAACACTTAACTTTTGCAACCGAGGTCATGCTCCTTAACAATTGTTAGCATGTCCAGCTGCCCTAGTGTTTCCTTCAGCTTCTATATCTACTGCGACAAGATGTTTTGAACTGTATTGTTAACCCAATCACCCAGAGTAGAAACAGGAGAGCTGTTCATTTACTATTACCTCAGGGAATAGACTGGCACATTCTTGTACCGTTCAGAAAAATAAATCGAAAAGTTCAAAATTCAGCAGTGAAGAGAGATTTGGCATCAAAGCAGGTGCTGATTCTGAATGATGTGGGAGTTTTTAAAATGGCACCATAAAAATCAAGATTTTCATCCATCCAGGAATGGATCAGTGCAGTTTTAGAATGGGGTGGACTGGGGGGGGTGGTGGGGGGTGCAATTTTAACCTACCTCACTAGGTGGGAAGTCCACAGGATCAGATGGAACTCTGATTTTACACGCCACCCAATATTACGCGTTGACTTCAATGGAGAGTGAAATTGGGAGGGGTGTAAAACCGACATTGCCCCCAATCCCATCAGTTTCCCAACTGGCGGGATAGGCCACAATTGCCATCACTGGGTGGGTTGTAAAATCAGCATTCCACCTGATCTTGTGGAGTTCTCACACATTGAGTTAGGTTGAAAATGCTTCCATGATGTCTGAAAAGATGTAAAACATATATATTAAAAGACTGCCTTCTAAAATAAAAGCAATTGTTTTTTTCACATGTCTGTGTTACATAATGTCTAAGCATCAATTATCGAGGTCAAGATTTTTTGGATAAGTATGCATCAACAGCAAGCACAAGCCTCTGAACTCAGGTGATGATTTCTCTCTTGCTCCCCACCATACCCCAATTCTACCTTGTTTGGCATTGGACTTAGCAAAAGGTGGATAGTCTAATAGCAAAGAGACAAGTGATACATTGGCTAATAACATTTTCATGTTCTTGCTACTATCTTTAGCATAATTAAATCACCCACAGCTTTGTCTTCCCTACTTTAATTTTTAACTCCTCAAATTTCTCCCTGTAACTGTTACTCTCCTAACAGTGTTTTAACAAAAGATGTGTAGTTTTGTCTAGTTTTAGTTTGTGGCTCTCGCTATACAACCAGTCACTTACGTAAGCAGTTTAAAAGAGAGCAACTGCAATTCAAATCCCTGTACTAAGCTTATTTTTTTACATACATTGCAAGGTCAGTTTGAACTAGTTTTCAAGCTATGGACTTGCGATTTGTTTAGCTAATTTCATGACAGCCAGTTATTTTGAATCTGACTAGGTTAAAGAAAGAACTTGCATTTATATAGCACCTTTCACTTTCTCTGAACATCCCAAAAGTCAATGAAATGGAGCCACTGTTGTAATATAGGCAACATGGCAGCCAATTTGTGCATAAGCAGGCCTCACAAACAGCAATGAGATTAATTCTATTTTAGTAGTGTTGCTGAAGGACGAATGTCAACCAGGACACCCCTGCTCTTCTTCAGAGAGTGTTATGGGACCTTTTATGTCCACCTTAGCAAGTGGATGAAACCTTGGTCTTAGACAAAAACTAGTGCAGTACTCCCTCACTACTGTACTGACATTATCAGCTTGGATTATATACTCAACTCAACAGACTGGGGCCTGAACCCACAACCTTCTACCTCAGAATCAAGAGTGCGACCACTGAGCCAGGGCTGACAGTTGTGAAAAATTCAAACAACCTATAGCAACTGGTGAAAGTATATTCAAGTGGCTGAATCTGTTCACTGAGTTATCTGTGGTAGGCGAACTAACTGGAAACCACAGAAAATTATATGTTAGACTAGCCCATGCTAATAGTCAAGATAAAGCTTAGAAAAAGTTATCTGGCTCCACAGGATAATCATATTTATATACTTCCTATATGCTCCAAGCATGTTTTTAAAAATTCACAAGGGAATGCACATTCTGCATTGTGGGTGTTGGTGAGGAACTCTGAATGCAGCAGCCATAAAAGGGCAAGTGGAGAGTATTCCATCACACTTTTTACTTGCGCCTTTTAGATGGTGGACAAGCTTTGCAGAGTCAAAAGGTGAGATACTCGCTGCAGAATTCCCAACCTCTGAGCTTCTCTTGTAGCCATAGTATTTGTGTGGCTGGTCCAGTTAAGTTTCTGGTCAATAGTGATCCACAGGATGTCAATGGTGGGAGATTCAGCGATGGTAATGCCATTGAATGAAGATAAGGGTGAGGGTTCAGGTTATCAGGTTGTAATAGTACTACAGAAGAATGACATCCATGGAGGGACTCAAGGGCTGCCTTTAAGAACAGGTCCAGTGAATAAATCCTTGATGTGCTAATTTGTTTCATCTTGCATCAGCTTAGCCACTTCTTCCTCTTCATTTTGCAGCCAAGGCTGCAGACTCATCTTCCAAACATTCTCACTACCTGCCTTCCGCTTTCCAGATGGCCAAGCTATGCAGCACACAGTTGGTACATATGATCCTCAAGACTTTATTGTGATTACAGTTTAGGATCCCACCTGATCTGCCCAGATATTAAAAGTGCTGCTTTATCACTGGAATCCTTTATTCTGCTAGAATTTGTGTCGGTGTACGAGCTTCATTGTTCTGACTAATAGCTGGGATAGCAAGGGGGAGCCCTGACTCCCCAGCAGATATGGTTCATTCTGCCTTTTCCCTCAAGTAGTTGTGGCACCTTGGACTGTCTCATTGTGGCAGAATTGTGGCTGCTGGAATGTTATCTTACAGTCATACAGTGGTCTGGGGTCACCTGCATGTTTATTGAATGAAACCCTTTGTGATTCATATGTGCATTAACGTTATTGCATGGCCCTTTGATGACTACATCAATTAGGTCCTACACATTTTTGGAACCCAGTCACCTGGTACAAGTAAAAGCAAAATACTACGGATGCTGGAAATCTGAAATAAAAACAAGAAATGCTGGAACCACTCAGCAGGTCTGGCAGCATCTGTGGAAAGAGAAGCAGAGTTAATGTTTCAGGTCAGTGACCCTTCATTCCGATGAAGGTTCACTGATCCGAAACGTTAACTCTGCCTCTCTTTCCACAGATGCTGCCAGACCTGCTGAGTGGTTCCAGCATTTCTTGTTTTTACACCTGGTACAAGTGCTAGGCCCTCTTGTGTTTTTCCCTCCATTTTGTTGGAACAGTGACTAACCTGTTGTGTTAGGGTCTGAAGTTCTGTGAATGGATGATAAATACCTGGTAGTTCAAGATAATAGGGTGAATAGGTGTTGGGTGTTAATTAGTTAATTGTATTCAAGTGTATATATAAAGAAGAGCCAGCCAGCACTGGCTGTGGGTGTTGTTAGGAGTGCAGATGTAAGTTCTGTGGCAAGCAATAAACAATCTCCACCAAAGCATCCTAGTCTCAGTGCCTTCTTCACAAACAGGCTTGGAAGTTTCTCTAACATTGGTAGAAGACAATGGCTGCCTGAAAGTGAAGATTGGAGACTAGGATTTGTTTTCAGACAGGAGATTAGAATTGGAGGTTTTTTTAAGAAGGCTGTATTTGGAGTTTTTTTGATGAAAGATGACTGAAACCATGTGTAAGATGGTGGGATAAGATTTACCACTGCTGTTTTGTGAAGCCGAATCTTATGATCAATTGAAGAATGAAATTGATCTATGGACATGAATTATGTCTTTACCTAAATGGAAGCAAGGAATAGCCCTTGCACTTTCACTTCCTGCCAGAAGCAAGATCAGGGGCAAAATGTTCTCTGAGCTTGAGGCTCATCATTTGGACAATGAGGAAGGTTTGGACAATCTCTTAATATTTATGGATAAAATTTATATGAAAGATAACTTATTGAGTGCCTATGAGGTGTTGGTTGGATGTTGATAAATTTAGAAAAATGGAAGGTTCTTCCATAGAAGAATATATGTTGGAGCTTAACTGATTATATGTAAGAACAAAGAACAGTACGGCACAGGAACAGGCCATTCGGCCCTCCAAGCCTGCACCGATCTTGATGGCTGCCTAAACTAAAACCTTGTAGTGATTTTGTTTGGAAATTCCTAGATTAGTACATGCCTTCAAATTGTTGGATTGTGCTAGGATATCGAACATGAATAGGCTCTTGGTATAAACCAGAGTTAGATTCAATGAAAAAGATATGCTGTTTGATCAGATGTCTGGTGCCCTAAAGAAATTGTTGGGAAAACATTCCTTTCTGGCTGCTTTCATGGCGTAGATGGGCTCTTCAGTGGTGACACCAAAGGTGGAGGATACAATGCAAGCAGCATTTCAAGGCCATTCAATTTGGGAGCCCAAATGTCAGTACAAAAGAGGAAATACATACAACAGAACAAATGAGGATAGAAACCCTTTTGGCAGCTATAACAGACAGCAGGAACTGGGTAATTATGGCAGACGGATGAACCCCATGAATAACCAAGGGGTGGTCAACTGGTGGTTCCGATGTGACTCAAAGTATCACTATGCGTTGCATCGTCCAAAAATAAATCACAGGGTTCTTCAGATACACATGACGTGGAAGCTTTGGAAGGCAAGAATGACGCTACTGATCTATCAGAAGGAATTGCAGCGGTCACAAGAAGCTTCAGTCCGGTGATGAATGTTCTAGTCGCAGTCTTTCAATTGTGCAGTACTAGACAGTGGGTGTACGTCCACAGTATGTGGAGTGGACTGGTTAAGGTGTTACATAGATTCTTTAAGTAAGGAAGACTGAAAAAATGTCAAAGAATATGACAGTTCTACCTGTTTCAGGTTTGGGGATGACAACACATTGAAATCACTAATAAAAGTGGTAATTCTGTGTAAAATAGCAGGGGTAACCATTTTATTAGTATGGATGTAGTATCCAGTGAAATATCTTTGCTGTTAGATCACAAAAATCTCAATATTTTAGAAAGAGGAGTATAGAAAGTGCAGGGGTGAAGTAAAAAAGAAAATTAGAAAAGCAAAGAGAGAAATGAAAAATTGTTGGCAAGTAAAATCAAGGAAAACCTGAAGATGTTTTATCAGTACATTAAGAGCAAGAGGATAACTAAGGAAAGGGTAGGCCCTATTCGAGATGCACAAGGGAACTTATGTGTGGATGCAGAAGATGTGGGCAGGACTCTTAATGAGTTTTTTGTCTCTGTCTACACAAAGGAGAAGGTTGATGTAGATATTGTAGTTAAAGAGGAAGGGTGTGAAATATTAGATACGATAAGCATAACGAGAGAGCAAGTACTAGAGGGTCTCACATCCTTGAAAGAGGATAAATCGCCAGGGCTGGATGGATTGCGTCCCAGATTGTTAAAGGAAGCCAGGGAGGAACTAGCGGATGCGCTGAGGATCATCTTCAAATCCTCACTAGATACAGGAGAGGTACCAGATGATTAGAGGTCTGCAAAATGTTGTACCATTGTTTAAAGGGTGCGAGGGATAGGCTAAATAATTATAGGCTGGTCAGTCTGACCTCGGTGATGGGTAAATTGTTAGAGTCTATTCTGAGGGACAGGATAAACTGCCACTTAGAAAGGCACGGATTAATCAGGGATAGTCAGCATGGATTTGTTAAGAGAAGGTCATGTCTTACTAACTTAATTGAGTTTTTTGAGGAAGTAAGAAGAAGGATTGATGAAGGTAGTGCAGTGGATATGGTATGCATGGACTTTAGTAAAGCATTTGACAAGGTCCCGCATGGCAGACTGGTCAGTAAAATGAAAGCCCATGGGATACAGGGGAATGTGACAGGTTGGATCCAGAATTGGCTCAGTGACAAGAAACAAAGGGTAGTAGTCGATGGATGTTTTTCTGAATGGAAAGCTGTTTCCAGTGGCATTCCACAGGGCTCAGTGTTGGGTCGCTTGCTGTTTGTGGTATATATTAATGATTTGGACTTAAATGTGGGAGGCATGATTGGGAAATTTACTGATGACAGAAAAATTGGCCATGTAGTTGATAGTGAAGAGGATAGCCGTAGACTCCAGAATGATATCAATGGTTTGGTTGAGTGGGTGGAAAAGTGGCAGATGGAATTCAATCCAGAGAAGTGTGAGGTAATACATTTGGGGAGGGCAACTAAAGCAAGGGACTACACAATAAATAGGAGGATATTGAGAGGGGTAGAAGAAGTAAGAGACCTTGGAGTGCATGTCCACAGGGCCCTGAAGGTGGCAGGACAGGTAGAGTGGTTAAGAAGGCATATGGAATGCTTTCTTTTATTGGCTGAGGTATAGAATTCAAAAGCAGGAATGTAATGCTGGAACTGTATAAAATGCTGCTTAGGCCACAGTTGGAGTATTGTGTACAGTTCTGGTCACCAAATCACAGAAAGGACATAATTGCTCTGGAGGGAGTACAGAGGAGATTTACAAGAATGTAGCCAGGGCTCGAAAAATTTCAGCTATGAGGAAAGACTGGATAGGCTAGGGTTGTTTCCTTAGAACAGAGGAGGATGAAGGGTGACTTAATTGAGGTGTACAAAATTGAGGGGCCTAGATAGAGTAGACAGGAAGGACCTGTTTCCCCTAGCGGAGAAGTCAATTACCAGGATGCACAAATTTAAGGTGATTGGTAGAAGGATTAGAGGGGACATGAAGAAAAACTTTTTCACCCAGAGGGTGGTGGGTGTCTGGAATTCACTGCCAGGAATGGTTGGTGGAGGCAGAAACCCTCAATTCTTTTAAAGCTACCTGGACATGCACCTGAAGTGCTATAACCTGCAAGGCTATGGACCAGGTGCTAGAAAGTGGGGTTAGATTGGGCAGCCAGTTTCTATTTTTTTTCTTCTCAGCTGGCACGGACACAACAGGCTGAATGGCCTCCTTCTGTGCCGTAATTTTTCTGTGGTTCTCAGTAAACCATCTATGAAAAAGGCTTGGATAAAATTGGATATGGAACATAAGGCGATTGTCTGGGAAATCTGTAGCTTTGCAGTTTACCCAGTTGGGACATTATTGTGTTCTTTTAGCAAGACCTAACATCTCTAAGCAGGATGTTAAAGAGATATTAATGGCATCCGGGAGTAGGGATTTAAAGGAGAAAAGGCTAATTATTTCAAAACTACATCAACAGTTTGCACATCCATCTTGTCATAGGTTCAAGATTCTGTTAAAAGATGCAGGGGTAATTGCTGATGACTACACTCAACTCATTGCTGAGTCATAGATGACATCTCTGTTGTGGGCCCACTTGGTCCCTGCATCCCCTGTGGGAGTGTTTTGGAGGGCTTTTTCAAGTGAATTTAGAAACTTGCGTAACAGCTGTGGGTGAGAAATTCTGCTAGTGCTGATGCGCGGGCGGCCCTTCTGCTTGGAGTGATGCAGCTTCTTTGGTTTGAGGCTAACCTTGCTGCACACCAGGGTGTGGTCAGTGTCGCAGTCCGCACTGTGGAAGCTGCTTGTGATTTGAACACTGTTTAAAGAGGCTCACCTTGTGACGGTGAGGTCCAGCTGGTGCACACCTAACAATGTTACAAAGCCTTTTTAACTTTGAGTTCCAATCATACTGACTCTCTCTCTGTTCTCCACTCTTGTCTACGTCAGCCTCTCTACAGCATGTATTCCAGCTTTAAACCAATAATGCACACTATCTCCTTATCTTTTCTATCTTTCCTGGTTGGTTTATTTCCCTGCACCTCCTTCCTTATTTGAATATCTCATTGCTTCCCTATTTAAACATTTTTACCAGTACACCAGCAAGCTACCTGTTCAGAAGTAGCTGTTCTTGCAGAATAGAATCCATCTGTTCCATAACTGGTATCAGTGTCTAACAAAGTATACTCTCTTTTCCTCAAACTATACCTTTAGCCATGCATTGATTTATGTAATCTTCCTGTTCTTCCCTGTTATCATACGTAGCTGGGCAAGTAATCCTGAAATAATTAAGCCCCTGGGAAGGACGGCATTACCCCTGAAATCATCAAGAGTGCCAAGCCTGCTATACTTTCAGCTCTGCACGAACTGCTTTGCCGTGCTGGGATGAGGGAGCAGTACCACAGGACATGCGCAATGCCAATATCATCACCCTCTAAGAGCAAGGGTGACCGCAGTGACTGCAACAACTACCGTGGAATCTCCCTGCTCAGCATAGTGGGGAAAGTCTTCGCTCGTGTCGCTTTGAACAGGCTCCAGAAGCTGGCTGAGCGTGTCTACCCTGAGGCACAGTGTGGCTTACGAGCAGAGAGATCCACCATTGACATGCTGTTCTCCCTTCGCCAGCTACAGGAGAAATGCCGTGAACAACAGATGCCCCTCTATGTTGCTTCATCGATCTCACCAAAGCCTTTGACCTCATCAGCAGAAGTGGTCTCTTCAGACTACTGGAAAAGATTGGATGCCCACCAAAGCTACTAAGTATCATCACCTCATTCCATGACAATATGAAAGGCACAATTCAGCATAGCGGCGCCTCATCAGACCCCTTTCCTATCCTGAATGGTGTGAAACAGTGCTGTGTTCTCGCACATACACTGATTGGGATCTTCTTCTCCCTGCTGCTCTCACATGCATTCAAGCCCTCAGAAGAAGGAGTTTTCCTCCACACAAGGTCAGGTGGCAGGTTGTTCAACCTTGCCCATCTAAAAGCGAAGACCAAAGTACGGAAAGTCCTCATCAGGGAACTCCTCTTTGCTGACGATGCTGCATTAACATCTCACTCTGAAGAGTGCCTGCAGAGACTCATTGACAGGTTTGCGGCTGCCTGAAATGAATTTGGCCTAACCATCAGCCTCAAGAAAACGAACATCATGGGACAGGACATCAGAAATGCCCCATCTATCAATATCGGCGACCACACTCTGGAAGTGGTTCAAGAGTTCACCTACCTAGGCTCAACTATCACCAGTAACCTGTCTCTCAATGCAGAATTAAACAAGCGCATGGGAAAGGCTTCCTCTGCTATGTCCAGACTGGCCAAGAGAGTGTGGGAAAATGGTGCACTGACACAGAACACAAGTCCAAGTGTATCAAGCCTGTGTCCTCAGTACCTTGCTCTACGGCAGCGAGGCCTGGACAACGTACGTCAGCCAAGAGCGACGTCTCAATTCATTCCATCTTCGCTGCCTCCGGAGAATCCTTGGCATCAGGTGGCAGGACTGTATCTCCAATGCAGAGGTCCTCGAGGCGGCCAACATCCCCAGCATATACACCCTACTCAGCGGTGCCTGAGATGGCTTGGCCATGTGAGCCGCATGGAAGATGGCAGGATCCCCAAGGACACATTGTTGGTACCAGACCCACCGGCCGTCCATGGCTCCGCTTTAAAGACGTCTGAAAACGCGACATGTAGTCCTGTGACATTGATCATCAGTCGTGGGAGTCCGTTGCCTGCGATCGCCAGAGCTGGCAGGCAACCATAAAGGCGCGGCTGAAGCGTGGCGAGTCAAAGACTCCTGCAGTTGGCAGGAAAAAAGACAGAAGCACAAGGAGAGAGCCAACTGTGTAACAGCCCCGACGACCAATTTTATCTGCAGCACCTGTGGAAGAGTCTGTCACTCTAGAATTGGCCTTTATAGCCACTCCAGGCGCTGCTGCACAAACCACTGACCACCTCCAGGCGCTTACCCATTGTCTCTCGAGACAAGGATGCCAAAGAAGAAGAACACTCAACTTATCGAAGATATCAGTGAAAAATGTAATATCCCGAAAAAAAAAGGAGGACTCCATCGCAACCCATAGTGAGTCTCCCATTAGCAACGGGCTGTAATGAAACTGTAGTGATGGACTTGAAGGCATGGGATAAAGACAAAAACATTTTTCTTCTACACTTTATAGACGTAACGACTAGATTCATTTCGTCGACAGTAATTTATAGTAAAGACAAAAAAGTAATAGTGGGCAAGATAATGGAAAGGTGGATAGGAATAGAACTGGGAGCATCGGCTGGGTTTCTAACTGGCAAATTCTCCTCCATTGTCAATGATGAGTTCAGGAGTATGTGTGAAAATATGAATATTGTAGCAATGCGCACGGCAGCAGAAAGTCTATTTTAGTAATGGGATTTGTGAGAGAAATCCTGCTATGATTGACAAAATGCTTCGAAAAATTTTAGCTTTGCAACCAAATTGTAAATTGATTACTGCTCTGGCATGGGCAGTACATGCAAAAAAACAAGCTTCAAATGGTTGGGGGCTGCAGCCCATATCAATTAGTTTATGGCAGGAATCTGAAAATACCTTTGGTAATATGGCTTCAGAGGGAACTTCAATTTGTTCAATTTTTGCGGAACATTTGAATGCCATGCATACAGGGAGAAGAGCATTTATTAGGACGGAGGTTTCAGCAAAAATCAGGACAGCTGAGGTAACAGGCCATCAAAAAAGAATTTTGATTCCAAGGTTATGGTGTATTACAAAAGAGAAGGGCAGAAAGAATGGAGAGGCCCAAGAAAAGTTATAGGCACTGGTGGCAAAACGGTGATTTTGCAACATGGCAACCAAACCGTTAGAGTACATTCCTTACGGCTTATTGGCACTAATTATACATTGACAGAATCTGAACGAATGATGGGCACTGATGACGCATGCACATACGTTGGACCTTTTGCGGGCAACAGATTGTGGCAGATAATGGGCTAACTGAGAGTGGACAAGTGATAGTGAAGATCCAGATAAGGCCATTTATCCCAAAGGTTAAATACCAAAAGTTGGGACTTGTATGCCAGAAGGAACTAGTGAATGGAGGGAAGCCACTATTATAGGAAGGGTAGGAAAGGCCACAGGAAAATACAAACATTGGCAAGACAAAAATATGTGCAAGACAAGGGACAGGATGTCAGACCTATAATTTGGCAGAAGGAAGTGAAAATATGTAAGGCCAGACAGTGGGCCTGAAGATGATCACAGTCCAAGGAAAAGGTCACAAACTTGTGAAAGGAAGTCTGGTCATAGGAGTGTCAGGTTGTGTAGTAGCAGTCCGGAAAGGGATAGGAAATCTAGTAGGGGACGTAGTTTCACTCGGGCAAGGACCAGAGAGCAGGCGGGGGGGGGGGGCGCCACAAGAAGAGCCCTTACGCTGGAGAAGCTCTAGTGGTTACTAACAAGTCAGATGGTAAATTGATAAAGGATGCAAAGCAAAAAGAGCTTCTTGACAGTTGGAGAGTTTGGCGTTTGCACGGAGGTGCCAGATAGAGGACAACCAGCATTGTCTCATTGATGGATCGATACAGAGAAAGTACATCCCGATGGTATGTATATAAGGCCAGACTTGTAGTTCGGGGATTTGAGGAACAACTTGGAAACCTGGAAGTTAGAGTGGACTCTCCAACAGCAGGAATAGCAAGTTTGAGAATTTTCCTAGCCCTTTTAGTGACACACTCGTGGGAATGTAAGTCCATTGACATCAAAGCGGCATTTTTGCAAGGGGAAAAATTTCAAAGGAAAGTATTTTTAAAGCCACCAAAAAAGCTGGAGATATAGAGGGAAATTATGAAAGCTAAACAAGTATGGGTTAAATGATGCATCCAGGGTGTGGTATTTTTCTGTTAGGTCCATCCTAATAAAAGCTGGTTGTATTCAACTCAAGGTTGATCTGAAAATGTTTTATTGGTGCTATGAAGAAAAACTAGCAAGCGTTTTCTTGATGCATGTGGACGATTTTCTGTGGGGAGGATCTGCGGCATTTGAGAAATTTGTGGTCAATGAAGTTCTGCAGGAATTTAAAATTGGAAGACGGGCTTCCGGAGCTTTTAAATATATAGAGTTGAATATTAGGCAGACTAATTTGGGAGCAACCCTAAATCAACAATGTTAATAGGATCCCAATAAAACAGGCCAGATCCCCTCAAAAGGAAGACTCTGCAACCAAGGAAGAAGTCGACCAGTTAAGGAGCTTAATCGGGTAGTTGAACTGGTTGTGCACACAAACTAGGCCGGATGCTTGCTATGATGTATTAGAATTGAGCACCATGCTGAAACATGCTACTGCTGGGGAAGTGCTGAAAGCAAATAAGACATTGAAGAGATTGGGTTTTGACAGAGGTACACAAGTTTCCAGCATTGGGTGACCCAGAAGAAATGAAATTAGTCATTTTTAGTGACTCCTCGCACTCTAATCTTCCCGATGGTTATTCAAGCGTAGCAGGGTTCATTATATTTTTGGTTGGAAGAAATGATAAATGTTGTCCATTAGCCTGGGAATCAAAGAAAATAAAGAGGATAGGTAAAAGCATCTTCGCTGCTGAGACACTAGCACTGATAGAAGTGATAGGGCAGCGCAGTGGTTAGCACCACAGCCTCACAGCTCCAGGGACCTGGGTTTGATTCTGTGTACTGCCTGTGCGGAGTTTGCAAGTCCTCCCTGTGACTGTGTGGGTTTTTGCCGGGTGCTCAGGTTTCCTCCTGTGAGAAACGTAGCCCACGAAATACAGACATTGAAAAGGCGGCTGAAATAATGCTCAGAGGATTTGAGAGGACATATGAGAACCCTCCGCAGTATGTAGAAAACAACAAGGAGTAAGTAAAAGAAAAGGGGGAATTGTGAGAATAAGAAATACTGAAATGTTGTTTCTACAGCTTGTGGAAAGTTACCAAGAAGTCATTTGTGCACAACATAATGAAATCACTGAAAAAGAGAACTGATAAGGATATGTAAGTGGAGACCTTAAGACAGTACATCACTGACAAAGAGAACTGATAAGGGTATGTAAGTGGAGACCTTAAGACAGTACATCACTGAAAAAGAGAATTGATAAGGGTATGTAAGTGCAGACCTTGGGACAGTACATCACTTAAAAATTATGCTTAGGCAGATAAAAGAGAAACAGCAAGAGTTAGAACAAAGGATGTAGTGAATAAGAAACTGCCCCACTAAGATAAAGGCTGACAGCTGCAAGTTAAAACACACAATGGAGAGCCAAATAAGGTAAAACAAAAACAAGAGTTAGGGGCTAGAAAGTTAGAGTAGGGGGAGAAGTAAACAGAGGAGGAGACTGTAGCAACCATAGGATAGGTTAGTGTCATAATACGTTATAACCAATAATGTAAAATAAAGGCGTGGACAAATGGATTTGTATTGTATAAACATGAACTGAATATGTTGATCGGTGTGCCTGCTTGTAGGACACCCGATCTTGCAAGAACGTTAAATAAACTTACTTCTTCAGAGTTTGACTTGGTGTAAATTATTATTAAGTGGGCTACGTTTCTCACACTCCCACAGCCAAAGACTTACAGGTTGATAGGTAAATTGGCCATTGTAAATTGTCCCTAGTGTAGGTAAGTGGTAGGGAATATGGGATTACTGCAGGTTTAGTAAAAATGGGTGGTTGTTGGTTAGCAAAGACTCGGTGAGCCGAAGGGCCTGTTTCAGTGCTGTATCTCAAAATAAAAAAATATGGCTATGTATTTATCAGGTATTTTAAAGGAATGGGCAATCGGAAAAAAGTTTTCCTATAGAATGCTACATAGATAACCATTCTCTCTGGGACAATGTCCATTCAACAAAAAGTGTCATGGAAAAGAGGTTGAGGATTGATCTCACGATTATAAAAGAAATGTTGCAAAGAAAAGAAATTTCCAAAGTAAAATGGGTTGACGCAAGTCATCAGTTGTCAGATTGTTTTGCAAAGGGGTGCTTGTTTGAAAAAGTTATCGGATGTCCTCGAAGAGGGCCGTCTTGTGTTATAAGTTAGGAAAATATGGACATTTTTAATGATAAGATCGCTTTTTCTTTAAACAAGTTTTTTTAAAGTGGGGAATATCCAGCATGTTAATGGCTGGTGCTGTTGAAAGTTAATATATTTTGTATCTTACATTATTTATCATTTTTGTTTTTTATTTCTTTTTCTTATATATACATGTATTTCATTGAAAGATAAAAGGGGAAATCTGTTAGGGTCTGAAGTTCTGTTAATGGATGATAAATACCTGGTAGTTCAAGATAATATGGTGAACAGATGTTTGGTGTTAATTAGTTAATTGTATTCAAGTGTGTATATATAAACAGCCAGTGCTGGCTGTGGGTTTTAGGAGTGTAGAAGTCAGTTCTGTGGCAAGCAATAAACAATCGCCACCAAAGCATCCTAGTCTCAGTGCCTTCTTCACAAACAGGCTTAGAAGTTTCTCTAACATGTTGCTCCTGGCAAACAAAGCTGCAGTGACTTCCTGATGCAGTTGTGTATGGACATCTGGCAAATAGTGGGTTCCAATGAGCCAATAGCATAAAAGTTCAATGTAGTAATGATGAGCAGGACTGTGACTGTTCAAAGTATGTAAGAGTTGGATGGATGTCAGCAGTTCTTTTCTCAGAGAGCAGTGAACTTTTGGAATATTTTTCCAGCTGGTGTGTGGCTGCTGACTCACCATGCCTTCAAGAGGGAGCTGGCTGAGTTCTTGACTGGGGCAGCAATCACAACATATGGAAGGTCAGTGTTTTTATAGACAATATTTTGCCATATGATCTCTTGGGCTGGTTTTGGTCACCTGAGGGGATCATAGAGGAATTTTCCAGCATTGACCCTGGGATCTTCTATTTTGTCCCCCTCCCAGGAGATTACATGGCTTGGGGGGGAGGGGGCAGGGTTTAGATGATGGTGGGAGTTGGGGAGAGAGCAGGTTGGGGGAAGGAAGGAATTATCTCTTCATGGTACTCTGGCTGTCATGGTGTGTGGCAGGCTTGATACAGGGGTAGGCAACATGTCCGTACACTGACACCAGTGTCTGTGGTAAATGATATTGAGGTCTGTGACTGATAATTTCAGGGGTGAGAAATTTCCCATTGTCACCACCTTTTGACCAGAGCTGCTGTTAAAAAAAAAAAAAATTGCACTCAGTTTCACAGATGGCAGCTGACAGGTGCTGGGAGCAGGAACGGTGCTTCTGAACTTCAGACAGATTTGGGGATTTCCAGTGGGTTCTGATATCTTTTTAAAAAGCTGTCCAATTTTCAGAAACCACTGTTCCTGCTCTCAGCAATGGTCAGGGGGGAAGGGGAGAGAGAGCAAGAGAGGAGGGGGGACAGAAAGTGGGAATGACAGAGGGGAGGGAACAATACGGGGGGGAACACAGAGGAGGGAAACACAAAGGAAGGGGTAGAGAAACAGGGGGAGAGAGAGCAATCAAGATCATTCCTGTCAGATGAACATCTATCTTGAATACTCTGCATTGCTTCAAGAAGTGTGCAGGTAGACATTGACTACTTGTGCAAGCAAGACAGAATACTAGGCACCTTAATAAATCAGTGTCCAACATAGTGATGAGAAAGTAAGTCAATAAATTAGTTTTCTCATTTGAAGCTGCTTCACAAAAATGCACATTTGTTATTTTGATAAATTTTTAATGCCTTTAGCTTTCCAAAATTCTCAGTGGCCCCCTCTGTAAGACAAAAATTGTAATATGGCCTCCCACGTGAAACAGTTGGACACCCCCTCTCCCTCTGTCCCCTCTCTCTCTGTCTCTCCCCCCGCTGCCTAGAAGCTAGGTTATTTTAAAACACAAGTCAGAGTCAGAGTTTTACAGCACAGAAACAAGCCCTTCGACCCAACGCGCCTGTGCTGACCATCAAGCACCTGTCCTAACTAATCCCATTTCCCTGCACTTGGCCCGTAGCCTTGTATGTTATGGCGTTTCAAATGTTTATATTGAATGTTGAGTGTTCGTGCCTCTACCACCTCTTCAGGCAGTGTGTTCCAATCACCCTCTAGGTGAAAAAAAATTTCTCCAACTCCCCTCTAAACCTTCTGCCCCTTACCTTAAATCTATGCCCCCTAGTTGTTGACCTCTCCGCTATGGGAAAAAGTTTTTTCCTATCTATCCTATCAATGCCCCTCATAATTTTGTATACCTCAGTCATATCCCCCCCCCTTCAGCCTTCTCTGCTCTATGGAAAACAACCCCAGCCTATCCAGTCTGTCTTCATAACTGAAATACTCCAGCCCAGGCAACATCCTAGTGAATCTCCTCTGCACCCTCTCCATTGCAATCACATCCTTCTTATAATGTGGTGACCAGAACTGTACACAGTACTCCAACTGTGGCCTAACCAGCGCTTTATACAACTCCATCATAACCTCCCTGCTCTTATATTCTATGCCTCGGCTAATAAAGGCAAGTATCCCGTATGCTTTCCTAACCGCCTTCAGTGACCTATGGACAAGGTCCCTCTGACCCTCTGTACTCCCTAGAGTCCTACCATCCATTGTATATTCCATTGCCTTGTTAGACCTCCCAAAGCGCATCACCTCACTTCTAAGGATTAAATTCCATTTGCCACTGCTCCGCTCATATTACCAGCCCATCTATATTGTCCTGTAGTCTAAGGCTTTTCTCCTCACTATTTATGACACCACCAATTTTCGTGTCATCTGCAAACTTACTGATCATACCTCCTATATTCACATCTAAATCATTAACGTACACTACAAACAGTAAGGGTCCCAGCACTGATCCCTGCGGTACCCCACTGGTCACAGGCTTCCATTCACAAAAACAACCCTCGACCATCACCCTCTGCCTCCTGCCACTGAGCTAATTTTGGATCCAATTTGCCAAATTACCCTGGATCCCATGGGCTTTTACTTTCTTGACCACTCTCCCATGCGGGACCTTATCAAAAGCCTTACTGAAGTCCATGTAGACTATATCAACTGCTTTACCCTCATCTACACCTCTAGTCACCTCCTCAAAAAATTCAATCAAATTTGTTAGACATGATCTCCCCCTGACAAAGCCATGCTGACTATCCCTGATTAATCCCTGCCTCTCCAAGTGGAGATTAATCCTGTCTCTCCGAATTTTTTCCAATAATTTCCCTACCACTGATGTTAAACTCACTGGCCTGTAATTACCTGGTTTATCCCTGCTACCCTTCTTGAATAATGGTACCACATTCGCTGTTCTCCAATCCTCAGGTACCTCTCCCGTGGCCAGAGAGGATCTGAAAATTTGTCAGAGCCCCTGCTATTAGCTCCTTTGCCTTACATAGCAGCCTGGGTACATCTCATCTGGGTCTGGAGATTTATCCACCTTTTTTAAGCCCGCTAAATCAGCAAATATGTCCTTTTCAATGCTAATTTGTTCAAGTATATCACAATCCCCCCCCGATCACTACACCTACATCGTCCCTCTCCATAGTGAACACAGATGAAAAGTAATCGTTCAAAACCTCCCCTATGTCCTCCAGCTCCACACACAGATTGCCTCTATGATCCCTAATGGTCCCACTCTTTCCCTGGTTATCCTCTTGTCCTAACATACTTATAAAACGCCTTGGGATTTTCCTTCATCTTGTCTGCCAGTGATTTCTTTCATGCCCCCTCTTCGCTCTCCTAATTACTTTAAGTACTCCCCTATACTTACTACACTCCTCTAGGGCTTCTGCTGTTTTCAGCACTCTGAATCTGCCATACACCTCTTTATTTTTTTGTTATGCAATCCTCTATTTCCCTTGACATCCAGGGTTCCCTTGACCTTTTGGTCCTACTCTTTGCCTTTACAGGAACATGCTGCATCTGAACCCTCTCAATTTCCCTTCTAAATGACTCCCACTGGTCTAATGTAGACCTTCCTATAAGAAGCTGCTCCCAGTTCGCTCTGGCCAGATCCTGTTTTATCATATTGAAGTCTGCCGTCCCCCAATTCAGTACTCTTATTTCTGGTCCCTCTATGTCCTTTTCTATAACTACCTTAAATCTTACATAGTTATGGTCACTCCCTGAAATGCTCCCCCACTGACACTTCTATCACTTATCTGGCTTCATTCCCTAGGATTAAGTCCAGCACCACCCCTCCTCTTGTTGGACTCTCTAGGTGTTGGCTCAAAGCTCTCCTGAATGCACTTGAAGAATTCTGCCCCCTTAAGCTTTTTGCACTAAGACTATCCCCTCTAATATAGGGGAAGTTGAAATCCCCTACTATTATTACCCTATTATTTTTGCACCTCTGAGATTTGCCCACATATCTGCTCCTCTACTACTGCCTGACTGTTGGGAGGCCTGTAGTACACTCCAGGTGATTGCCCCCTTTTTGTTTTTAAGTTCTACCCATATAGCCTCATTACAGGAACCTTCTAGGATATCATCCCTTCTTACTGCAGTAATTGACTCCTTAATCAGCAATGCAATGCCACCTCCTCTTTTTACCACCCCCCCCATCACATCTGACGATTCTATACCCTGGGATATTAAGCTGCCAGTCCTGCCCTTCCCTTAACCATGTCTCAGTGATAGCAATAATATCATATTCCCATGCGTTAATCAACGCCTTCAATTCATCTGCCTTACTAGTAAGACTCCTTGCATTAAAATGATACAATCCAGCCTTGCATTATTTGCTTGAGCCTTAACAGGTCTACATTTACTCTGCCCTCCAGACTGACTTAGCTTCACATTTATATTTTATTGTACAACACCCCCGACTGTGCTTCCACTCTGTATCCCATCCCCCTGCCAAATTAGTTTAAACCCACCCCCCCAACAGCACTTGCAAACCTCCCAGCAAGGATGCTGGTCCCATTCTGGTTCAGGTGCAACCTGTCCATCTTATACAGATCCCGCCTTCGCCAGAAACCAGCCCAGTGATCCAAGAATCTAAAGCCCTCCCTCCTGCACCATCTCCCCAACCATGCATTCATCTGCTCTAACCTCCTGTTCCTATACTCAGTAGCCCGTGGCACCAGAAGAAACCCAGAGATTACAACCTTTGAGTCCTACTTTTTAATGTTTAGAGATACAGCACTGAAACAGGCCCTTCGGCCCACCGAGTCTGTGCCGACCATCAACCACCCATTTATACTAATCCTACACTAATTCCATATTCCTACCACATCCCCATCTGTTCCTATATTTCCCTACTCCTGCTGCCTAGCTCCATAAATCCTTTTTGCAGGACCTCATCCCTCTTTCTACCTATGTCATTGGTACTAATGTGGACCACGACCTCCAGCTGTGCACCCTCACCCTCCAGAATACTTTGTAGCTGCTCAGTGATATCCAAGACCTTTGCACCAGGGAGGCGACATACCATCCTGGAATCACGTCTGCGACCACAGAAATGCCTATCTGTTCCTCTAACCATAGAAACCCCTACCACTATTGCCCTCTTGTCCCTTTTTCTCCATCCCAGCACAGCCGAGTCAACCATGACATTCCGTTCATGACTCTCAGTGCATTCTCCAGAGGAACCCTCTTTCCCATTGGTACTCAGAACTGAATGCCAGTTAGAAAGTGTGATGTCCTCTGGGGACTCCTGCACTACCTGCCCTGACTTCTTTCTCTGTCTGGCAGCCACCCAGTCACCTCTCAACTGTGCTTGCCTAGGCACCAGGTTGACTACCTCCTGAACCGTGCTATCCATGTAGTCCTCCACCTCACGAATGTGCTAGTGACTCCAGCTGCCACTCGAGCTCAGACACCTGAAGCTCAAGCTTCTGCAACTGGAGGCACTTTCTGCAGACATGTTCACCAAGGTCACATGGCACTTCCACTTCCCACATTGCACAGGAGGCACATTCCACTTGGTCAAGCTGCCCCGCCATTACTTACTTTTACAATGAAAAAAAAAACTTGCTTGTGTAATATCTTACTAGCTGTTTACAATCAGCTTTTATCTCCTGTACCTTTTAAGGCTGAGAAAGAAAAAGACCAAAGAGCACCTTCCACTGCCCCCAGCCAATGAAAATACCCACACATAACTTAGAGCCTCGCTCCATGCAAACAGCACTCGTATAGCCAATAAATACTAATAATTTACAGGTAGCTATCCTAGGGCTTTAATTTAAAAGGAACCTTTTTTAACTCCAATCAATCACAGTTATAACAGCTGCTGCCCACCAACCAATCAGTGCACAGAATTAGTGATGTCACTGTTCGTTTTTTTTACACTAATTCCAAGTAGAGCACGCACAGAAACAGTCAGAGTCTGCTGCCGCTGTCCCAACTTCAGGTTAGTGAAGGGTCTCAAGCCCCACTCTTTCTTTTATAGGTCTGATTCCACTCCTGACTCCTTCCAGGTCTGCTGCCATCATCCCCGACTTCATGTTAGTTTAAAGGATTGTGTTATGTAAACTCATATTAAAATGGCAAAAGTCACTTAGGGAATGTATTGCTTTTTATGCTCTGGCATACATTGCTTTCACTTGGGACATAAGCTCAGTGACGTGTTTGAAAGTTGCTGGGCTTTTACTTCTATGTAAATGTCATAATTCCGCTGCTATCCATTTGGAATAAATTATTTCCAGAATTTGTATTGAGGGGAAAACAGGCAAGAAAATCCAAAGAATCTCCAGAAGTCAGTACCGTAAGTTCCTCATGAATACAAGAACACGATGTAATGGGGCTGAGTTACATTGGCAAAAACAGGATGATGCTGACCCGTATACAATAGTTAGTAAATACAATGTAACGGATAGCTTTAATAAACCTTAATCTATGATGGACTGTCTATGATTCCTTAACAAAATCCATGCTGCATTTGCAGTTTTCGAAACTGTCGGGGAAGACATAGTAAAAATATATTATGTTTCAATGAAAGGATTTGTTGGAGTAGATAAGGAAAAACTCTTTCCACTGGCAGGAGGGTTGGAACCAGAGCACACAGTTTTAAGGTGTTTGACAAAAGAATCAGAGGCGAGATGAGGAGCAATTTTTTATGCTATGAGTTGTTTTGGTCCAGAATGTATTACCTGAAAGGGTGCTGGAAGCAGATTCATTCGTAACTTTCAAGAGAATTGGATATATACCTGAAATGGAAAAGATTGCAGGGCTTTGGGGGAAAAATCAGAAGAATGGGACAAATTTGATTACCTTTACCATCTGACCTCCCTGCCCCCAAAACTGCACAAACTTTCAACTATAACTCTTTCCATTATCCCCTACACCATGATGTTAATTTGACCCTGTTTCCCCCTCTCCCACCCCACCCACCCTCCTCCACACTGATAAACTTTCCTCCTCCTCCTCCTCCCTCCGCCTCCCCCCTCTCCCCCCACCCCAACCAGTGTGGCGCCTTGTTTCCCCGGACAAGGATCACTGGAGTGCCGGCCACTGGGCCGGGGATCGCAGCGGGACATCAGGCGGCAAGGTGAGCTTCATTAATTCATTTATTTTAATTTATTTAAATTGGGGTCCCACTGACGAGCAGCGGGGGGGGGACTGCCACAAGGCCTCACTGCTGCTGGTAATATTGGGCCGGGCCCTCTGGTGTTTGGATGTGTGGCAGCCCCCTCCCAAAGACATCTTCAGGCCCCACCCCCTGCCACAGAAGCTGGGGGGAGAACAATATCAAGCCCATTTACTCTATACTATTACATGTCTTTATATGATAATTTTCCTCCACTTTGTGATCCCTTGTCATTGACCTGTTTTGCACAGGCTGGTAATTTGGTGGGATACAGAAACTCATATGCCTCCCAATTACTTCTCATTCAGCCTCTTCAAAACAGAACAGTGACAACTCAAATTACAGTTGTCAGATCAGGTTGAAGGAATCTCTTTTCCTCGTCAAAGGCACTTCAAAGTCATGGGGTGGCCCAATTAAATGCAGGTTAAAGTTTCAACTCTGCTGCTCCAATAAAATGCTTTAATTGCAACCTCCAGTAAGCATTGCCTACTTCATAAATTACATTTTCCATTTCAAAAATCCTCTTGCCTTTGTAATTCCTGAAAATAGTAATATATAATTAGTGCTAAATTATAGCCAATTTAATGCTGTGGACTCATGTCACTAGGAAAGAACCTTTTTTTTTAAATTCAGGTCCCTTGGGACCATTAACAGCTGGTGGAGAGTGTGCTTCTATGATCTCAGTCTGTGAAGCATTCTAATAATCTTCTTCTTTGGCCTCCTTGTCTCGAGAGACACACAATGGGTAATGCACACTGCATAAATGAAAAAAGTGTTCCACACCCACAGTGCAAACTGGAGTATTTACCCAGTATGTACCCAGCAGATGGCACCTAATCTTGGAGGTCATTTTGTAAATTCCCAGCAAGGTGATCTTACAACAGGAGTGATTTCTCTTCAATGTTATCATACCCATTTCCAGCTTTTGATTTTAAATTTGTGCATAAAATTTGTATTTTTTTGAAGCTTTGTTCTAAATATTTAGAGCTTTTGGGTAGCGTGCTGGTGTATTGAAGATGTTGGATGAATTCTCAATGAGATTGGCATTTTATTAATAGAAATGCACAGCACAGGAGAGACCATCTGGCTGGTCACTTTGCCTAGGGTCTGTCCCACTCACCCCTTTATGAGACTAAACACCCACTGGTTTAACCACCAGTGCACCTGCCTACACACTGCAGCAACTTGGCAAGACTCTTTTGACAGCACCTCCCAAACCAGCAGTCTCCAGCAGTTTGTTCCATACATGCAACATTGTCTTTGTCAAGTAGCTCAATCTAAACTGTTTCTTCAACTACCCTTTTCTAAGTCAAAGGTAAACCTCCAGAGACACTTCCACAGAAGGAGGAACATACAATTGTAGGACTGATTGGACCACTTTTCCACCTGCAATTCTAAACCATCTTAAGATCCTTCGCCTTAGCTTCTCAGGATTATGCCAACTTTGAGAACTGTGTTTTCTCCTGAGGGAAGATTTGTCTATGTTTCCTAGACAGAGGCACATTGTCAACTGCTCTTCTGGACAAGCCTAGAAGGGATATCCCGTGCAATCCTACCCTGTGAGCAGCGAGTCAGTGGTAGGGTGGGGTGCCAAGGCAAGCATCCTACCCAAAGGAAAAACTGTTCCATTAGTGCAGGGTCATCTCAGAGGATGAGAAGCAGAACACTCAGATACTTTGATCAGGCCCATCAAATAAAGTAGGGAAAATGTAGGCCCTCAACTATGCCCTCCAAACAGGATTCATCAAATAAAAATAAAGGGGAATAAAATCTCCCAGAAAAGTAGACCACAGCTGGTAACATTTGGCATTATTCATCCAGTGAAAGACAGGCAGAATTATTCTTTCTGACTGGACCAGCTTACAAAAGGTTCTGTTCAGGTGAAGCCTTGAAGCATCTCCACACAGTGCTGAAAAATTGAGTTGTGGCCCTTTGCTACACAGAAAAGAACAATGAGATGGTCAAGAGATGAATCCAAAGGTACCTCAACTAGGATCTCCAACACACAATAAAGCAGGTCAGGATGAACTGGCCTTTATCAAAGCTGGATTTAAAAAAATATATACTTTATTCATAAATTTGTAAAAGTACATTACATATCAATTACATAAGTTCAAATTTGACATTATATAATGTGCAGTGCAGTTCAATTTCTTTCAATACAGTGTATCGCACTCTAAGATGCCTCACTACACATTATATAGGTTATATTTACAATATATATTTCATTGTCAAACATACAGCCTGAGGGGTTTTACACATTGTTACGACCAAGGCAGGAGGAATGCACTATCTTTCTCTCATTCCACTTTTACGTGGTCCATCTCCGACGCTTCCCTTCCCTGAATTCTTTGTCTCCATCTCTGGGGATAGACTGTCCACTAATGTTCACTATAAGCCCACCGACTCCCACGGCTACCTTGACTACCCTTCTTCACACCCTGCCTCCTGTAAGGACTCCATTCCATTCTCCCAGTTTCTCCGTCTCTGCTGCATCTGTTCTGATGACGCAACCTCCCACAACAACACCTCTGATATGTCTTCCTTTTTACTCAACTGAGGATTCTGCCGCCCCCCCCCCCCCCCACCAATGTGGTTGACAGAGCCCTCAACCATGTCCAGCCCATTTCTGCACTTCTGCATTGCCTTCCCCTCCCTCCCAGAACTGTGACAAGGTTCCCCTTGTCCTCACTTTCCACCCCACCCAACTCCACATCCAGAGGATCATCATCCGCCATCTCCTCCACCTCCAACGTGATGCTACCACCAAAGACATCTTCCCCTCCCCGCCCTTGTTAGCATTCTGAAGGGATCGTTCCCTCCGTGACACCCCGGTCTACTCCTCCGTTACCCCGACACCTCATCCTCTTCCCAAGGCACCATCTCATGCAATTGCAGGAGGTGTAATACCTGCCCTTTTACCTCCTCTCTCCTCACTATCCAAGGCCCAAAACACTCCTTTCAGGTGAAGCAGTGATTTACTTGTACTTTCAATTTAGTATACTGTATTTGCTGCTCACAATGTGGTCTCTTCTACATTGGGGAGACCAAACGCAGATTGGGTGACCACTTTGCTAAACATCTCCGCTCAGTCCGAAAGCATAACCCCTAGCTTCCGGCTGCTTGCCATTTCAACACTTCCCCCTACTCATGCCAACATTTCTGTCTTTGGCCTGTTCCAGTGTTCCAGTGAACATCAACGCAAGCTCGAGGAGCAGCACCTGATCTTTTGATTCGGCACTCTACAGCCTTGCAGACTAAACACTGAGTTCAATAACTTCAGAGCATGACTGGCCTTTTTAAAATATTTTATTTTATAACAATGTGCCTGCTTTTCATGTAGTCAGAGCTGCTCATTATTCTGCTATTAACACTCTCTCTGGACTAATGCTTTCTTTCACCACAAGCATTAACACACGCTTTGCCTTTATCCCAGGACAGCTTTGTTATTTAATCACCCTCTGCCCTTTGTTCTCTTCCCCCACCCCACTCCTCTTCACTTGCTTGAAACCTAATTTTTTTAACCTTTGCCAGTTCTGCTGAAAGGTCACTGACCTGAAATGTTAATTTTGCTTCTCTCTCCACAGATGCTGCCAGACCTGCTGAGTATTTCCAGCACTTTTTATTTCTGTTAAAAATTTATAATGTTTCAATAACCATGATAGAAACAGTCATTAACTGACTTTTATTTGTGAATTCGATTAAAGGACAAGTCTTACAAGTATGTCAAAGATCAGTAACTGCAATGTGCATCATTTACTATCCAGTTTGAGGAGAGATAACCTGAGTGACCAATGTCATTTAAAAGTTGTCTGTATTGTTACGACCAGGTGAGAAAGGTGTCTTGGGGTCTTTTGCTGTCTTCACCTGGTCTTATTGTAACAGTGTTTAATGTTAAACATATTGTGTTTTGAGCTCGCCCTTTGTGAATCCCTGTTCACAGCTTTCCAATTATAAGGCAAAAAAAAAATGAGCACACCAGGTTTTCTTAAGTTTAAAGAAGAAAGACTGAAATGTATTAAACCTTAACTTAAACTCGAATACGGTTAACGCCTATGGACATATGACGTGCCCACACGAGCATGCACACGTGATACAAACATGCAAATAGGGACAGAAAAGAGCCGAAGAAAAATAAAATGGAGAGGCTGAGGCAGTCTCTAAAGGGGGTTTCTTGTTACTGTTTCTGTGTTTCCAGATTGCCATAGAGTCCTTGATCATAGACAGCTCTTACTTTTCATTGGGGCCCAGTATTCTTCTAACATTGTTCACTGTAGGAGACTTTTCTCTCTTGGCGTTCATATTTCTTCAATGGTTTCCAAAGCTGTCGAGAGCAAGTTGAGAGCAGACAGGAGAGACGGCTCCTCAGTCCAGGAGAAAGGTGCTTTTCTGAGTTCAAATCTGTGGCAAGTTCAAAAAACCAATAGCCAGCCAGTCATCAGACTAAAACTGGTCTGACCACTTCTTCTGTGTACTGGGGAAGCAAATACTGGGTTCATTATTCCAACACTGTCTGTTACTATGCAAATATCTTTCCAGTCAGGGACTTGCAATTTTAAGTTAATGTTCATGTGGTGAAATAATGTGTGCCTCAGTCTTGGCAGGTGGGGGGCTTGCCTGACAGTATCATATAAATCTTTTTTCTTTTTTCTTTTTTTTTTCTTAAGCGCCTGGAGGTGGTCAATGCTTTGTGAAGCAGCGCTTGGAGTGGCTATAAAGGCCAATACTAGAGTGACAGACTCTTCCACAGGTGCTGCAGATAAAATTGGTTGTCGGGGCTGTTACACAGTTGGCTCTCCCCTCGCGCCTCTGTCTTTTTTCCTGCCAACTGCTAAGTCTCTTCGACTCGCCACACTTTAGCTCCACCTTTATGGCTGTCCGCCAGCTCTGGCGATCGCTGGCAACTGACTCCCATGACTTGTGAACAATGTCACAGGACTTGATATCGCATTTGCAGACTTCTTTAAAGCGGAGACATGGATGGCCGGTAGGTCTGATACCAGTGGCGAGCTCGCTGTACAATGTGTCTTTGGGGATCCTGCCATCTTCCATGCGGCTCACATGGCCAAGCCATCTCAAGCGCCGCTGACTCAGTAGTGTGTATAAGCTGGGGATGTTGGCTGCCTCGGACTTCTGTGTTGGAGATGCGGTCCTGCCACCTGATGCCAAGGATTCTCCGGAGGCAGCAAAGATGGAATGAATTGAGACGTCGCTCTTAGCTGACATACGTTGTCCAGGCCTCGCTGCCGTAGAGCAAGGTACTGAGGACACAGGCTTGATACACTCGGACTTTTGTGTCATATAAATACATTACGTTAAAAGTGCACCTTTGCTAACCAGTGAGAGATTTGGCTTGGACATAACTTGATTAGCCATCAAGAGATACAGCACTGAAACAGGCCCTTCGGCTCACCAAGTCTGTGCCGACCAACAACCACCCATTTATACTAATTCTACATTAAACCCACATTCTCTACCACATCCCCACATTCTCCTACCACCTACCTACACTAGGGACAATTTACAATGGCCAATTTACCTAGTAACCTACAAGTTTTTGGCTGTAGGAGGAAACCAGAGCACCCGGCAGAAACCCACGCAGTCACAGGGAGAACTTGCAAACTCCGCACAGGCAGCACCCAGAACCAAACCCGGGTCGCTAGAGCTGTGAGACTGCGGTGCTAACCACTGTGCCACCCGTAGTCTGGAGTACAATCTTATAGATAATTAATAAACATTTTGTAACGGAATAATATATGCAATGACAACTGCTCAACTGTTTGCAGAAAAGGTTTTGTTCATAATTATCTTGTCAGAGCTGAATCGTAATCAACAGTGATAGACTGAAATATAGACATAAGTGAATGTAAGAGAATCGCTTATTGGAGGAACTGAAGGGCATTCTTTGTTTGCAATTGAGCTTATCTAATTTTGTCACTAGCTTCAGTGAGTGAATAAACATGTTGTCCATGAGAGATGCTGTTTCTGTATTTTGTATTACCTACCATTGATGTCTCTGTCCCTTCCTGTCCCCACTCTGCCTTTCTGTTTTATTTGTTTACATTTCAAAATACTATCTGCTCCATCAAATAAAATTCTGCTGATTTGGAGATCACTGCCCTTTTGTTGGCTGCCCTGTCTTCGGACACAAATTGCGCAACTTCTCCACCTGCTTGTAAACATTGACCATTATGGGTTAAATTATCTTGTGACAACAGCAGTGAGAGAAATGGTCCATCTTCCTATTGCTGATTTTTCTACTGCCACACCTCAATAACCACAATAACAATCCTCTCTTTGAGTTTCATGGTTTATTGGATGAATTTGCACTCCTGACACAATGTGAATCCACAGAGGTCACCGATAAGGTCCATCTACCACCCTGCGACATAGTGTAGCTAGCTCTATTCTATCAACAGAAGTAATTCGCATTGGCATTGCATACTGCTTTGCTTACTAGCTAGCTAATACAGTTGTACTGCTCTCCATTGATGTTTGTATGCTTAGCTACTTTATTTATAGGGAGAAATGTCTTTTAAATCGGACTGTGTTTTGATGGCATTACACTGACTATATTTTATATACAAATTAATTGCCCCCATGTCCATGGCTAAGTTATAATTTTGTCAAATGTCTATGGTCCAACATGTAAGTGCCTATACATGTCATGGACAGCTCCTTGCACTGCAACACCAAGTTTCTAGCAGACCAAAGAGCATCTTTCACCAAGTCAATGGTCAGCCAACAGCAGTTGATGTTTGACCTGGTGTGCGTCCTTGGGCACAACCAATAGAGCACAGAGTCCTGCATTATGGAGCTGCTTGGGATGAACTTTGACAAAAACCACTGCATCTCTTTCCACACCTTCTTTGCAAAGGCATGTTCCAGAAGGACGTGGGCGATGGTCTCTTCTGAAAACAGCATGCTGTGCAGCTAAGACTCCGAGTGTGCATGAAGGAACTGAGGGGTGGGCCCTTCTCACCATCAGCTAATCTACGTCTTGGTGCTTGTTTGAAAGTTCTGCTGATGAGGCATTCTGCCAAATAACTTGGACAATCTTTTCATGGAACCATTCGACAGAATTTACCATTTCCTTTACCCAGACTTAATCTACCTAATCTAATACAAGTCAAAGTGTTTTTTGAAGAAATGACCTGGATAGGCGTATCTTCCTCACCTAGATCATGATTAATCTTTCCTTCCAAAGCCTTTTATTTAATCTTGTCATTACACTAAGAAGATTGCACATTTTGAGACTAGTACTGCCCGTTCAACAGGATAAAAATCAACCCATTTGAGTGATTTCAAGACCAACGTCAGCCTTGCCTTCTCCTTCATTCGCTGACCCCATATTCTTCTCATTCTTCACTGCCATGCTAACTCTATTGCAATATTACTTGTTCCTTTAGTGTGCGATCTGCTGTAAGACTCACAGGGCTACAAGTGATAGTCAATGAAAACGTGTTTTTTTAAATTATTCTTTAACGAGAACACACACACATATATACACACATACACACACAAACAGTTACTGCACGAACCAAATCTAAACACATCTCACTCTGTCCGGCTGTACCCACAATTCCCTGGTCGGGTATAACGTGACATCACTTCCTCCAGTGATCTTCACTTACAGCTTCTTAAAGTGGACCTCTCTTAAGGTTGTCCCACAGCATCCCACTTTTTTCCAAAGATAAAAATATATGTACAATAAACAATGATGTTGCAGTTCAGACTAACTATACATAATTGAAACAAAACGTTATTTACAGGTAGGCAAGTTTAACACTTTCTAAAACATAAAGGTTTGCTTATTCGTCCCGATATTGTTATTATCAACTTCTTCCCAGAGCTGAGCTCACCTTGATGGCTCTGGTGACTCTGATTAGCTTGTTCTTTCTCTGTGCTCGTAACCCCTGTACATTCACCTTCAGACTGTCTTAGAACATGTCCGCGATGCCACAGGGTTGTCACATGTAGTGTTGTCGTACAGCTTCGGTTCCTTCTGAGAATCGCACCATTGGGCGTCTGGACCTCGTACAATCTGGGCTGGTCACATATCCTTGCAACCTCTGCAGGATACCAAGTTCCTGATGCATGATTGAGGACTCTGACCTTCTGTCCTACTCACCATCGAGCTAATTGTGTTCCTGCTTGCCTGCCTTACGATGGCTTCATCTTCCCTTGTTTAGAAAGCTTAGAAAAATGATGACTAGTAACATCACCATTCGTTGGCAATCCCTCTGGCCTCCGGATACTTACTGCAATGAAGCCTGAGGAGAGATTCCAGGTCATATTGCCTTTGTGTCAAGATTACCAGCCTTTGTGCCATCCTTTACATGAACCAACCTGTTTCACTCGACCTGGGTATTTCCGACCATCTTCGATGCATTATCCTTTTGGCTTAAGCCCTGCCCACAAAGCCAAAAAAAAGAGAAAACTAAAGCAGTAATGGCTTCAGCTACTGCTCTTCAAATTTTTTAACCCATTGGCAGATTAGTTAAATGCTCCGATCTCCTAGCAAATTGCCTACTGTACTCAGAATTTCAACACTTCCCACAGTCCTTTCTGTGTCCGAGCTAATTGCACTGTTATGGGGTCTCCTGCCAGTCACTCTCCAGGATCTTCAGCCACTCAAGGTAGGCTTAGTGTGTTCTTCAGAAAATAATCAAACGTTGCCATGATGTAATATTTGGTGGTCTTCAGAAAAAATATATCCCACCACTGCCACCATATAATATTACTCGCTCCTTTGGGTTGCTAGGCCATTTCAGAGGGCAGTTAAGAGTCAACCACATCGCTGTGGGTCTGGAGTCACATGTAGGCCAGATCAGGTAAGAATGGCAGATTTCCTTCCCTAAAGAACATTAGTGAACCAGATAGGTTTTACAATAATTAATAGTTTCATGGCACTGTTACTGAAACTATCTTTCAATTCCAGATTTTTTTTTATTAATTGACAGAATTTAAATTCCACCATCTGCCATGGTGGAATTTGAACCTGTGTCCCAAGGGCACTAGCCTGTTGTATGATCTTTTGTAACACTCACAGGACTACAAGTAATATCCAAAGAAAATATGGGTTTTTATTCTACTTTAACTAGAACATAAATATACGAACAGTTACTGCACGAGCCACATCTACACACATCTCAACTGTCCGGCTACACCCACAATTCCCTGGTCATGTGTAACATGACATCACTTCCTCCGGTGAGCTTCACTTATAGCTTCTTAAGGTGCTCCTCACTTAAGATCATCGTACAACATCTATGGCCGTCAATGTCTCTGTAATGACGAAGTGATTCCTGGACTCCTCTTAGGCTTTTGGGCCTCTTCACCAGTTCAGCTTGTGAGCAACTTGTGTGTGCAGAACTTCACTGCTCCTGACCCATGCTGCCATTGACAGATACAAAAGCAAAATACTGTTGAATGCTGGAAATCTGAAACAAAAACAGAAAATGCTGGCTATTTCTCCCATTGACAGAGGTGTCTGTCTCTCCTTCCATGAATAAGTGGAAAGTCAACTGGAAATTCTGTAACATTTATGTTCCCTTATCTCTTTAATGGGCATGAATGAATTTTGAATTGTACATTCTGCTTCCTATCTATGAAATCAGACAGATAGATGGTTTTAGATGAAATTCCTTGCCACCCCTTGACAGAAAATGCAGTTTGGACTACTGGGTTATGACTTGTTTTGAAACTCACACTAATTGAAATGAAGCCTGTTTCTCAGGCTAGCACATTTTCATGGATGCAACACAACATTCCCTTGTGGAAGAGCTCATCTGGCCATACGCTCCATTCAGAAGAGGCATTCTAAACTTTCATTTCTATATGCTGAAGTGCTTTGGTTCTCATTCATTGTATATTGTGATCCAAACAAGGCTTTTCAGTCGTGTGAACTATTCACAAATGATGAAGCTGGTACATAGATTGCAATGGGCATACAATACAGAAAATAAGTAACAATTATTTTACGTGACAAGCAATAGCCTTTTTCAAAAACTAACTTTTTTCATATCTATCTCTGATAATGACGTTGAAATAGCTGCCCTGATCTAGGCAAAAAGTGGACTAACGAAAAAGAGACCCCTATGCTTAAGATAATAGTGAGATTCCTTGTTAAAAATTTCTGATCGGCCTCTGATATTCATTGGAGTACTTCAGTGCTGGGTTCCCCCAGTAAAGATCCAGGTGTCTTGCATTCAGAGGTGTGCCTGCAATGCCTGATATCTAATACCTAATAATATAATAGTCTCACCCTGGAGAGTAACACTAAGACAACCTTGTGATCTGGATATTGCGTCCTTTACATATGCCCTCATGTCTGTGTCTCCAGGCTTTCAAAAGTGGACTGAACCAGACAGCAAGTGAACATACAAAGCAACAGTCAAAGTGAATGCTACTTCTTTCAGTCAATCTCACATTGCTCCTCAGAAACACAAAAAACAAATAATAAATGATGCACACAGTCCCTTTTGTGGGATGACATACTTGGTTTTTGCATTACCTTCCATTCTATTTCAAACTGCCAAAACTGACCACCTACACCTTAGCTTGTTTTCTAGGCCCCAAGCTTATGCCTCACAGTTTCCTGTTTAAAACCTGACTAACTGCCCAGGTTTCTTTTCTCCTAAACACTGAGTATTCATTAAAAGGAGAAGGCAAGAAAGACCTGGGATTCCTTACCCAATCAGGGATTTATCAATAGGTCTGTCAACCAAAATAACTACTGCCTATTAATTTTATATTATTTATGTTTAATTATATGCAGGTGGTGGACATTAATTAGGGATCACCAGTACTCCTATAAAGAGGAACAGTCTGAAATTGCGGTGGTTGGGTTAGGAGATACATATAGATGATGCTTATTTTTTTTTATTTAGAAATACAGCACTGAAACAGGCCCTTCGGCCCACCAAGTCTGTGCCGACCATCAACCACCCATTTATACTAATCCTACACTAATCCCATATTCCTACCACATCCCCACCTGTCCCTATATTCCCCTACCACCTACCTATACTAGGGGCAATTTATAATGGCCAATTTACCTATCAACCTGCAAGTCTTTGGCTGTGGGAGGAAGCCGGAGCACCCGGCGGAAACCCACGCAGACACAAGGAGAACTTGCAAACTCCGCACAGGCAGATGTGTATCTTTGTAAATTGAAGCTTGTAAAGATTGGCTTCAGTTTTATCCTTTACTGCCTGGCTATTTATACTATAACACCAGCCTCTCACCAGAGTACGTTGTCAGCAGACATAGTTTGCGAGGCAAATATGAATAGATTATCATCACAATAATATGGGTGGTTATTTCGTTTGGTTATTGGAGCGAATATGATAAATTGGTTAACATCCCTAGTCCTGTTCCCCTATCATCCCTGTGCTCAGTGACCTACATTGGCTCCTGGTCTTGATTTGAAAATTCCCATCCTTGTTTTCAAATCCCTCCATGGTCTGACCCCTCCCTGTCTCTGTAATCTCTTCCAGCCCTACAACCCTCCAAGACATCTGCGCTGCTCCAATTCTGGCCTCTTGAGTATCCCTGATTTTAATCGTGTCACCATTGGCGGCTGTGTCTTCAGCTGCCTAGGCCCTAAGCTCTGGAATACCCTCCCTACATCTCTCAGCCTCACTTTTCTTCTTGAAGACACTCCTTAAAACCTACCTGTTTAGCCAAGTTTTTGGTCATATGACCTAGTATCTCCTTTTGTGGCTCAGTGTCATACTTTGTTTTATAATGCTCTTGTAAAGTACCTTAGGATGTTTTATTACGTTAAAGGTGCTATACAAATATAAGTTGTTGTTTCAAGATGATAAGGATAATTGGCTCATTAACACATTGAGTTCCACACTCCCTACCATCACCCCTCTTGCTTCAGCAGTGCAATCTGTGGTCTTTAAAATAACCTGTGTGAATTCTTTGTTTTAAACCACAACCCTTAAACATAACTGATTCCTTAATCCTCTCCATGAAAAGTCAAAAATCCTGAAACATGATGACCTATATATGAGAAAGAGAGAGAATCATAAACACAAATAATGTAATTTCCACAAACAAGGAAATCACCTCCTCATACACAAAAAAGCAAGACTCCCCATACACACAAAAAGTGACACTGCCAGAGTTTTAAAAAGCGCGACTCCCCCGACCATGTGCAACAAAAGCAAAGTCCTTCATACAAATAAAAAGAAAGCCTGCTTAATGTACAACAAATGTGAGCCCCCATTTTTCTTTCTCCCCTCACTCTCCCCTCTTCTTTTGTTCTCACCCTTTCCCCTGTCACCCAACATATCCTCTCACTCTCAATTAAATTATCCTCTTCTCTTCTCTTACCTGGTTGTCCCCTGTTCCCTGCCCATCGTACCCAGCTCTTTTACCCCCCCATTCAAATTTCTTTCTCTTTCATCCTCCTCCCTCTGTTCCCCATCCTCCCCTTTCCTTGGACACCTCATCCTCTCTCCTCTTTCCCTCTTCTTGGAGTTGCTGGTAAAGCCTGCTCCATGATACAAAGAGCAGCCTTTTCCAGTGCTCTGGGGAAACGATTTCAAGAGCTGGCTTTGGGCATAGAACTGGTAGGAGAGAGAGACTGTGGTGTAATGGTAATGTCACTGGACTAGTAATCCAGAGGCCCAGGCTTAATGCCCTGGGGGGCACAGGTTCGAACAGGGATGGGTGAAAGGAGTTTGTTGTCTGCACTTCAACACCCTATGGAAAAGGGTGGAGAATGTGTGATAGCGGAGCTGCACTTTCCAGCCTGTGTAGCTGCATAACAATAAGAGAATAGAGCCCTGGTTGTTTTCTCTCCCACTTTCCTTCCCCAACACATATAACTATCCCAGTATGAGCAGAGATAAAACAGATAATCCTGTACTGTAGTACTCAGTTTCACACTTAAAATACTTATGTCGATTGAGACATCAGGGAAGTTGTAGCTCTGACTTTTAATGAGGAGGCTGAACTTTTGTATTTGGAAAGTTACAAACTATCTGAACAGGAAGAGATGAACAAATTGAAACAAATAGATCGAATAAGCTTCAGATCAGCTGATCTGTGTGCAAGTGCTTTTGTATGGCACCACACAGGATTTGCAAACTTCATTCTGCAAACATTAATCCCCAATACAGTGGTGAGAGGGTGGGGTGAGATTTCCACATTGAATTATTTGTAAGAAACTCATTAATCTGTTCTTAATAGTTTTCTGATTCATCTTTTGATGTGCTATTTGCAGAAGTAAGAGCCAGGAGGGACAGCTTCTTGTGTACTGAGAACAGGAAGTTACATAAAAGAATGATGCAGACCTTAGGGAGAGAGATTGCTGTGGCACTCAGTGCAACCTCTCCCACACCAACAGTGGCTACACTACAGAGGAAGAGGTCTAATGACCCCACAAGATTGGCCAAGGTAAATGTAGGCATTGTCTCCCATATACTGCTTGTACTGTGGATATAGGCTTGGCCCTCCCCCGCCAACCTTCATCCCTCCATATGAGCCACCACTCATAGAAAGACTTGCATTTATATAGCGCCTTTCATGACCTCAGGACGTCCCAAAGCATTTATAGCCAAGGAAGAACTTTTGAAATATTGACACTGTTGTCACGTTGGAAATGCAGCAGCCAAATTGTGTTCAGCAAGGTCCCACAAACATCAATTTGATAAAGAACAGATAATTAGTTTTAGTGATGTTGGTTGAGGAATAGGTATTGGCCAGGACGCTGGTAAGAACTCCCCAGCTCTTCTTTGAAATTGTGCCATGGGATCTTCTATCCCCACCTGGGAGGGCAGACAGGGCCTCGGTTTAACGTCTCCTCTGACACTGCAGTGTTCCCTGAGTACAGCACTGGAGTGGCAGCCTAGATTTTTGTGCGCAAGTCTCTGTATTATGTACAAGGTTGCAGCTCTCTTAATCTTTGGGGGTGATCTGTCCTTTTAAATGTCCAGCCTCCTGTTCTGGTGCCACTGCCATGGTCCAACTGCAGCATGACCAGGATTTTGCAGCTGATCACTGGCAGTCTCCCTCCTGGTGACAGGAATCTCATCAGGAGCTCACTGTCCAAATTCATTGACCCCAAATGTAGGGAAGTGGGTGAGGGACAAGACTGAATTGTAAGGATGAGAGGAAATGCCATCCAAGCTGCTACTCCACTCCATCCCGAGAAGAGACTGCAGAGATTTTCATTTCTAATACCTATGAGACAGAAGAATAGAAAGAAAGAAAAAGAGAGATATGCACAGATAGAGCGACACAGATAAACAGAACTACAGAGTTTTCTCATTCCAATTTGATTCCTTTTTTTGAAAAAAAACAGGTTGAATTTTAAAAGCAAACTAGGCTTTTTGAGGGATACTGGTGGGACGGGATAGAGGGGAAGGTGGGGAGGGTTGAACAAATCGGAGTGATGAAGAGTTGAAGGAGAAATAAGTGATAACAGAGAAGAGAAGGAGAAATCCGGGATTCAGTGGATAGTTCAAAGCAAAAGAACTAATGGAATGAAGCAGGGGAAGGGCTGGTGGGAATGCAAAAGGGTAACGGGTGCAATGGGAGCAAGGGGTAGCACAAATGACTGAGAGAAGGGATCAGTGAGGACTACATTATCCCTGCAAACCCCTGCTCCAAAAATGCAGCCATTGTTGGCTCCCTTTCCCACCAGATTGAGCCATACCATCTTCCACCTGAAAGGACACAAGAAAAATACCAAAAAAGAAAACAGAGGAAATAAAGCAGCAATAAAAAGACAGCTGAGTCAGGTAAGAGAGAGACAACGGACTGGATTTTATGGGCCCCCCCTCCCCGAGATGGGGTCAGAGGTGGTGGGAGGGGGTCCATAGAATCGCAATGGGAGGCGGGGTTCGTCGTTGACCCATCAACAATGATTTTGCCATGGGCAGGGTAGGCCAGAGGCCAACTGAGGCCCTTAAGTGGCCTATTATCGGCCACTCAAGTGCCTCTTACCGCTGCCACAGGGATCTAACCGGGGGCGGGGGTGCCTCTGCCACAGGAGGAGAGCACCTTGTAAAACGAAGTGCCCTTGCACTTGGGAAGGGGGATCCCTCCTCTGTGGGCAATCCGTGGCCCACGCAGGAACCTCCACCTCCCATGGACCACCACCCCCCCCTCCACTGGACCATGCCCACCACCCCCCACCCCTCTCTGGGGCCTTCCGGACTGGTCCCAGTAACCCCATGGCGCTGGGCCTAGGTCCAAGGCCTCTGCAGTACCGACAGTGGACACCACTCCTGGGGGCGCTGCCAATATTACTGAGCCGTCGGTCCTGTGATTGGCTGGCAGCTCTTGAAGGTGGGATCCCCGTTCTTAAAGGGACGGCGATCCCGGCATCAGAAACAGCGCCACCAGAACAATGGAGGATCGGGACGGGCGAGGGCAGGGGGGCGTGGGGTGGTACACGAAAAGGTTGAAGCAGGGTTCCCCCCACTTTTTCACCCGGGTGCCAGAAGCCCTGACGCCTCCACAAAATCCAGTTCGTTTCTCAACTTACTGTGTGTAATGCCATGGGAAATAGGGATGTCTGAAAATGCTGAAAGGATTTATCACCTCCCCTTTCTCCCCATATCTTGTAATTTTTTTACCTCTGTAAAGCACTTCACGACATTTTTCTATTAGAGGCACTTTTTGCACATAAAGTAACAGGCCATTTGGTCCATCTGGTTTCTGCTGGTGTTTATGCTCCACATGAGCCTCCTCCTTCCCTACTTCAGCTCACCCTATCATAGCCTATTCTTTTCCCCAACAAGTATTTGTATAGTTTTCCCTTAAATGCATCTATACTTATCGCCTCAGCTCATCCTTGTGGTAGCAAGTTCCCCATTCTAATCACTCTCTGGGTAAAGTAGTTTCTCCTGAATTACTTGGTGGATTTATTGATAATTATCTTATATTCATTACCTCTCGTTTTGGACTCCTTCACAAATGGAAACATCTTCCCTCCGCCTACCCTACAAACCCCCTTCATCAATTTAAAGACCTGAATTAGGTTACCCCTCAGTCTTCACTTTTCTAGAAAAAAGAGCCCCAGCCTAAATATAAGTTGTTGTCCTGACTAAACCCATAAGTTGGTAGGAGCCTGACTCAGAGAAGTTATTGCACTTTGAGCTTTGGATTATACGAAAAAACAACCTGTAAAGTAAATTTTCAGCCAATTTAAACTCAGTTTTACATCCAAAACCTGCACGTAGTTGGAGGATGTAAAGTGCAACAGAAGTGGATCCAGATCATTATTTTAAAAGTTGCCTTTACATTCAAAATTGACATGGAAACCAGAAGAAAGAATGAAGGTACATTTAAATCTGTAAATAAAAGGTAAAAAATTGAGGGGAAAAGAATGAAAGTAAGGGGCAATAAGGAGAGCAGAAATGTAGCTGTTTATAAAATTGAACTGATTTTTACATCATACTTTTGATAGTTTTGAGTTAGCAATGATCCCATTTCTGCTACCTGGATATCACTGTAATCTTAATATTTGTCAAGTGTCAATGAAAAACAGAAAATCTGACAAAATGATTACTCTTGGAGACATCAACTTCCCTGGATCTGATGACAGAGTATGGGTGAAAACTGTAAAGTCCTGAATCACACTGCCATGCTAAGACATGGGGCTCCAATTTTTGACAAAATTGGCCCAATCTTAACTCACTCAAAGCCCATTCAGTTACATACAGTTAAAATCAAGTCCAATGTGACAGGAGTGTTCCTCCGAGCCAAAAGGAAAGCTTTTTTTTTTATTCGTTCATGTATCTCTGGCAAGGTCAGCATTTGTTACTCATCCCTAATTACCCTTGAGGCGGTGGTTGTGAGCTGCCTGCTTCACTACTGCAGTCCTTGAGGTGTAGGTATACTCCCAGTGCTGTTAGGAAGGGAGTTCCAGGATTTTGACCCAGTGACAGTGAAGGAATGGCGAATTAGTTCCAAGTCAGGATGGTGTGTGACTTGGAGAGGAACTTGCAGGTGGTGGTGTTCCATGTGTCTGTTGCCCTTGTCCTTCTAAATAGTAGAGGTTGCAGGTTTGGAAAGTGCTGTGGAAGGAAGCTTGCTGAGTTGCTGTAGTGCATCTTGTTTGTGATACACACTGCTGCCACTGTGCGCCAGCGATGGAGCTAGTGAATACTTAATGTGGTTGAAGGGGTGGTGATCAAGTGGGCTGCTTTGTCCTGGAGGGTGTCAAGCTTCTTGAGCGTTGTTGGAGCTGAACTCATCTATGCAAGTGGAGAGTATTCCATCGTACTCCTGACTCATACCTTGTAGATGGTAGACAGGCTTTGCGGAGTCAGAAGGTGTGTTATTCCCAGCTTCTGACTTGCTTTTGTAGCAGGTAACCCCCAGAATGTTGTTGATGGAGAATTCAGCGATGGTAATGGCTTTGAACATCAAGGGGAGATGTTTAGAACCTCTCTTGTTGGAGATAGTCATTGCCTGGTACTTGTGTGGCATGTGGAATATTACTTGCTACTCATCAGCCAAAGCCTGAATGTTGTCCAGGTCTTGCTCCATGTGGGCATAGACTGCTTCAGTATCTGAGGAGTCATGAACACTGCTGGACACTCTGCAATCACCAGTGAACCTTCTGACCTTATGATGGAGGAAAGGTAATTGATGAGCAGCTGAAGATGTTTGAGCCTAGGACTCTTCCCTGAGGAATTCCTGCAGTGATGCCTTGGGACTGAGATGATTGACCTCCAACAACCACAACCTTTGTGCTAGGTATGACTCCAACCAGCGGAGAGTTTCCCCCCTGATTTCCATTGACTCCAGTTTTGCTAGGGATCCTTGATGTCGCACTTGGTCAAATGCTGCCTTGACGTCAAGAGCAGCCCCCCTCACCTCAACTCAGGAATTCAGCTCTTTTGTCCATGTTTCGACCATGGTTCTAATGAGGTCCGGAACCCAAGCTGAATATCAGTGAGCAGGTTATTGCTGAGCAAGTAGCACTTGATAGCACTGTCAGTGACTCCTTCCATAAGTTTGCTGATGATTGAGAGTAGACTGATTAGATTAGATTAGAGATACAGCACTGAAACAGGCCCTTCGGCCCACCGAGTCTGTGCCGAACATCAACCACCCATTTATACTAATCCTACACTAATCCCATATTCCTACCAAACATCCCCACCTGTCCCTATATTTCCCTACCACCTACCTACACTAGTGACAATTTATAATGGCCAACTTACCTATCAACCTGCAAGTCTTTTGGCTTGTGGGAGGAAACCGGAGCACCCGGAGAAAACCCACGCAGACACAGGGAGAACTTGCAAACTCCACACAGGCAGTACCTGGAATCGAACCCGGGTCCCTGGAGCTGTGAGGCTGCGGTGCTAACCACTGCGCCACTGGGCTGGTAATTGGCTGAATTGGATTTGGCGTGCTTCTGCCTTCCCTGTTTCCCTCCCTTGCGAACATGAGACCCCTACCAGAAGCTCTGGATGCTAACCCCGCCACCTACCTCGGTGTCAGTGGGCATCCTCTGGGTCCTGTGATTTTCCACCACTTTCCGACTATTTCCGGACAGGAAATGGGGTAGTGGCATTTGAATGAGGCCTGTGAGTTAAAATTGCCCAGGCCTCTTTTCTGCAGCAGTAGGTGAATTTTCACCTGGAATTAGAATGGAGCCCTAGTATAAGATAAAATACAGAAGCTATCATGTATCACACAGGATGACATCTTTAACATTGAAAACACCCACCACAGCACCACCTGCAGGCATAACAGGTATTTAAAATGAGTTTTTATTATTTATTTTTACTATACTATAGGTGGTAGTCTCTTCCACATTGGCACACTTGGGTAGGTCTAAATTTTCTATGGCATTGTAGTCAGGTCTATTGATTAGGGCAGTTGTGTTTACATCTGTTGCATCTCCTGCCGGGTTATGTGAGCCATCTCATTTCAGCATCCAACAGCCATCTGCAGGAAAGAGCAACCCCTTCCTTTGGTGTATTATCTCAATTGCCCCACTATATCAGCTTGGGTGTGGAACCAGTACTCGAGATCGTCTATACTTCTATAATCTTCTCTAATTCCCCTTGGACGAAAGAAACAGGATCTGTCAGGCCAATAATGGACGAACTCACAAGCATTGCTCACAGGGAGCTTGGCAACAAAATGCAAATTAGCCTGACTGTGGAGCTATACTGGAGACTAGCACGTGGATGCATAGGATGGCACACTGCTTGAATTCTGGTGCAACAGAAAGCATGGATGTGCCATTGTGTTATGTTAAGGCAGTACCTCCCTTTGAAATCCCTGTGATCTCCAAATCTGGCCTCTTGTGCCTCCCTGATTTTAATTGCTCCATCATTGGTGGCTATGCCTTCAGCAGCCTAGGCCTTAAGCTCTGGAATTCCTTCCTTAAATCTCTTTGCCTCTCAACTTCTCTCTCCTACATTAAGACAGTCCTTAAAACCTAAAATCTCTGACCAACCTTTTTTTGGCAGGGCAAGGGAGGTGGTGGAACACAGATGTATTTTTAAAGGTGTTTGAATTGCTAGCAGGTCAGCACAAATGGTCTTGTGTTTGCTTTTTTACTACTGAACACAAATCCACCAACCACTCAAATGGAATTGTTAAACTCAAATATGGGTTCTTTATTCATGAAGATTAAGTAGCACGTGCACAAATTTGGTGAGCTCTTGATAACACATCTTACTTGGATGATTACACACTTCAGACGACCTATCATGTGGTACCTTGCATTATTTCCTCTCTGGTGATATACATAGATCATATCCACACCTACTTTAAAGGTGTATGACAACAAATGGGACTGAGGAAGGTGGGCAGAAAAGCTGGTCCAATCAAGTCAGTGGGAAAGCCCTTGGTCAAAGCCTCCCTGTACATGGACGTGTTCTTCTCTGACCATTGCCTCTTACTGGCTGACTGTCACTTACAAGATGACCAGCGGGTGGGCAGGGAGACATGGAAGCTCAATGCTACACTGCTAACCCCAGAGAATGTTGAGGAACTCAAAAGGGATTATAAAGGTTGGAGAACAGTGAAACCCCTCTTTGAGTCTCCAGTGCACTGGTGGGAAGTGATCAAGGAGAACATCAAGAGGTTCTTTCGCCCTCCAAACACCTTTGGAGATAGAAAGAGACAGAGGGAAATGTCCCGACTCAAGAAAAGAATGCAAAATCTGCTCCAGCTGCAGTTGATGGGGGTCGAGGTCAAGGAGGATCTCCAAGAGGTGAAGAGCCAGCAGGCTTCGCTGTTTGCCACGGAGGCCTCCAAGATCATCTTCTGGTCCAGAGTCCACTCCGTTGAGCAGGATGAGATGTGCTCGCGTTTCTTCTTCCAAAAGGTACACAGAAAGAGCTCTGTGATCAGCAGCCTGAAGGAGGAGGATGGCTCAGTAACGTCTTCGCAGTCTGACATACTAAGGATCAGCAAATCATTTTATGCTGGGCTGTACGACGTGAATCCCATGGACAGCACGGCCTCCCAGTCCTTCCTGTCATCTATCACGGAGGTCTTAGATGACAGCATGAGGGAGGCACTGGACAAACTGCTAACTCTGGATGAGCTGACAAATGCTGTCAGGTCCTTTGAGATGAGTAAAACTCCCGGAAGCGACAGCTTACCGGTTGAGTTGTATTCGGTTCTGTGAGACTGGATCGGCCCAGACCTGCTGGAAGTGTATGAGAGTATGCTTCTGGCCTGCAGCATATCAGAATCCACGAGAAAAGGCATCATCACCCTCATCTACAAGCGGAAGGGGGAGAGGGCGGAAATCAGAAATTGGTGGCCCATCTTAATTTTGACTACAAGATTCTGTCTAAAGTCATCGCCAGTCGGGTCAAGTCTGCTCTGGAGTTGGTGATTCACCCTGACCAGACCTGCACTGTACCCAGCAGGAAGATCTCTGATAGTCTCGCGCTACTCAGGGATACGATCGCCTATGTACGGGACAGGAGGGTGGACACCTGCCTCATCAGCCTGGACCAGGAGAAGGCTTTTGACAGGATATCACACACCTACATGATGGATGTGCTCTCCAAAATGGGGTTTGGGGAGGGAATCCGCAATTGGATCCAACTGTTCTACACAAACATCAGTAGCGCAGTCTCAATCAATGGGTAGGTTTCAGAAAGTTTCCCGATCCAATGTGGAGTCAGACAGGGCTGTCCTCTCTCCCCTGTCTTGTTTGTTTGCTGTATCGAACTTTTTGCCGAGTCCATTAGGAAGGATTCGGGCATAAGAGGGGTGACAATCCTAGGCAGCGGAGGTACTCAGGTCAAAGCCTCCCTGTACATGGTTGACATCGCCGTCTTCTGCTCGGATCCGCTGTCCGTTTGCAGACTGATGAGCATCTGCGACCAGTGTGAACTGGCCTCGGGAGCCAAAGTTAACCACGGCAAGAGTGAGGCCATGCTCTTTGGGAACTGGGCCGACCGATCCTTTTTCCCCTTCACCGTCAGGTAAGACTAACTGAAGTTGCTGGGGATATGGTTCGGAAGGGCTGGGGCGTGCACCAAAACCTGGAAGGAACGAGTATCCAGGGTACACCATAAACTGAGCATGTGGAAGCAGTGATCTCTCTCTATTGTGGGTAAGAACCTGGTCATCACGTGTGAAGCGCTCATGTTGTTGCTGTATGTGGCGCAGGTCTGGCCCATACCCCACTCCTGTGCTGTGGCGGTTAGCCGAGCCATTTTCTGCTTTATCTGGAGATCCAAAATGGACTGGGTCCGGAGGGACACAATGTTCAAACCTCTGGATAAGGGCGGGAAAAATGTATCCAGTGTTGCCCTCATCCTGATGACCACCTTGATGTGCGGCTGCATCAAGCTGTGCGTACAGCCCCAGTACGCAAACACTAAGTGTCACTACGTGCTGAGGTTCGATCTGTCCCCGGTGTTGTGAAGAATGGGTCTGGTCACATTGTCATGGAATGCTCCATCCAGTTGAACCGTGCCGTACCACCTATTGTTCGTGGAAAGGTTTGTGCAGAAAAACACCTTTGACTACCAATCCATCAGGCAGTGGTCTGCACGAAATGTCCTTAAGGCCCTACAGGAAAAGGAGACGGTGGATCCTGTTGGATGGCTCCCCGAGCAGACCCCCAAAGTCACTTGGTAGAATGCCTCATCACCAGAACTTTCAAACAAGCACCAAGACATGGCTTGGCTGGTGGTGAGAAGGGCCCCCCCCGTCAGATCCTTCCTGCATCACCAGAATCTCACCGTCTCCGCCACCGCCCTTGAGGTGGTTGTGGTGGGGAAGAGACTGTTGCCCATCTCCTTCTGGAATGTGCCTTTGCAAAGCATGTGAGGAAAGAGATGCAGTGGTTTTTGTTGAGGTTCATCCCGAGCAGCTCTGTAACACAGGAGTCTGTGCTCTATGGGCTGTTTCCAGGGTCGCACACTGAGATAAACATCAATTGCTGCTAGAGGACCATCAACACAATGGCGCAGTGGTTAGTGCCGCAGCCTCACAGCTACAGTGACCCAGGTTCAGTTCTGGGTACTGCCTGTGTGGAGTTTGCAAGTTCTCCCTGTGACCGTGTGGGTTTCCACCAGGTGCTCTGGTTTCCTCCCACAGCCAAAGACATGCAGGTTGATAGGTAAATTGGCCGTTGTAAATTTCCCCTCGTGTAGGTAGGTGGTAGGAGAACTGAGGGAAGGTGGAGATGTAAGGGAATATGGGATTAATGTAGGATTAGTATAAATGGGTGGTTGTTGGTCAGCACAGACTCGGTGGGCCAAAGGGCCTGTTTCAGTGCTGTATCTCTCTATGATTATATGATAACTCGGTGATAGAAACATTGAAAATAGGAGCAGGAGTAGGCCATTTGGCCCTTCGAGCCTGCTCCGCTATTCATTATGATCATGGCTGATCATCCAACTCAGTAGCCTGTTCCCGCTTTCGCCCCATACCCTTTGATCCCTTTAGACCCAAAAGCTATATCTAATTCCTTCTTGATAGAAGGTGAAAGATGCTCTTTGGTCTACCCGAAACTTGCTGGTCTTCCAGTGCAAAGAGTTGTGCACGACCGAGTGTTGCAGACTGGCACATTCCAAGGTCCAGGACTACGTACTGAGGGATGCACTAAAGCTTGGGGCAGACGCCGCAAAGGCTTAATGGGGAAAGACCACTGTGTACGGTCCTCCCGCCATAGTGAACCGAGGGGCTGGAACCTGTGTAAAACCCCTCAGGCTGTATGCACCAAAATATGGTTTTGCTGTGTAATGCAAATGTACATTGCATGTAAAATGGAATGGAAGGGCTGTGAGGCAACTCACGTTCTGTGTTGAAGAAAACTGATTTCTTTTGCACTTTCTGGAATGTCAACTTGGAACTGTTTTGAAATGTTTTTTTTTACAGATTTTTATGAATAAAGCATATTTTTGGAGAATAACATCTTCTTGACAGACTACAATACTGTATGCACCAAAATGTGATTTTGCTGTGTAATACAAATGTACATTGCATGTAAAATGGAATGGCGAGTTGTGAGGCAACTGATGTTCTGTATCGAAGGAATCTGATCTCTCTATTGCACTTTCTGAAATGTAAAATTTGAACTGTTTTGTAATGTATTTTCTACAGATTTTTATGAATAAAATTTATTTTTGGAAAACTACAATACTGTACAATAAAACAGAGTCCTTAATTGTCATCTCACTTCAGAACCTTATTCATTTAAGTTTAAAATATTATAAACTGTGTCGACTCAAAGATGTAGATTTGGAAATTGTGGTTAGAAGAATTGATCAAGTTTCTTCAGGATTTAAGTGAATTGATGTTAAAAGTTCTGATTTCAAAAATGGTGTCATATTTATGTATATGGTGGCTAGTAATGAATATAAATGTTAAGAGAGATAGTTGAAGAAATCAAGCTTTATGCCACATGTGACAACCTCAGTAGAGGCAGTTAATTTTAAAACAAGAGCTACAGGGCTGGATTTTACCTTAGGCGGACAGCAGTTCGCCACCGACGTAAAAGTCGGTGGCGAACCCGCTTCTGCCTAGCCCGGGGAACCGTCCCACATTTTACGGGTCCCTAGCCTTTAATTGTTCCAAGGCAGGACTTCCACCCGCTTGAGGGAGGAGTTCCCGCCTCAGTGAGCTGCCGGCCAATCATTGGGCTGGCAGCTCTTAGTCCCAGCAGCATCACCGGGAGCGGTGGCCACTGCTGGGACTGCAGCCCAGCCGACGCCATAGAGCCAGGGGGGAAGGTACGTGAGATTGGTCATGCCCTGGTGAGGCTAGAGTGGTCATTTGGGGGGAGGGGGTAACTTGGGTCCTGGGGTGTGTTGGGAGGTGGGGGCGGCCCTCAATCAGGCACTCTGTGCCCGACTGCCATGGCCCCTCACCTCGACGTGCGGAAAGGCCGGCAGCTATCGCTGGGCGGCCTTTCACGTCCCCAGCACGCCAGCTTGCCACAGGTAAAATATCCGTGGAGGTGGGTGAGGGCCCTCAAGTTGTTGTTAAGTGGCCATTTAAGGGCCTTAATTGGCCTCGGGCGGAGCGCTGTGTTCCCTTCCCCCGCCCGACCTCCGTAAAGTTGACTGGAGGCAGGAGCACGTCGGGTCGGCCTCCCGGAGTCTCTCACTCAATTTTGCACTGCCGCCATTCTCCCCCACGCCACCATCTGACCCGCTGGGTGGCGAAAATTCAGCCCATGAACTTCCTAGACTGATTAAAGAATTACACAACAAGATTTCACGTTTTAAGACTTTTACTATAACAACTAAATTAAAAATAAACATTAACTAAACAGTACTTAGTAGGTAGCTAATATACGAAATTACAGAGAGAAGTATTTCCCATTAACTTATTAACACACTTGAAAACCTCACACCACATTTATATGTTACACAGTGTTCTCATTGAAAGGGTATTCTTGCAGTTAAAAGACTCAAACTCCTCCCAGCTCCAATGGGTTGGATTTCCCATCCGAGCACATTCAACTGGATTTCTGTTAATAAGGCAATCTCTTGTGACCCCGTTGGTCTTTTCTCCTCTGCAAACTTCAACTTTTGACTAAGCTTCAAATCTTAACAGCCTTTTGCTGTATTGGTGATCTGAAAGCAGAAACCGCCCACTGGCCTCTCTTTCTCTCTTCAGGCTGCACAACCCCCAGAACTAGGAAAGCACCTCGAATTTATCCAGATCAAAAGTCAATAGTTGTTTGCTTTTGACAATTCTGAGAGACCATATGTCAGACCATAGCAAAACTACCTGGGACTTCCTTTATTTGCAGGTGTTAAAAATTGCAACTCAGACCTGCATTTTAGAGCACCTGGCTCCCTGTTTACAATCTGAGAGTCTGGGAGAGTGAAACTCTTTGTCCTTTAAGTGTTACAACATTCACCTTGCTTTCAAAAGGGTCTTTGACCTGAGTTCCTTGTAACCAAGAGCCTGGCTTATCTCTGGGCAGATTTTGTGTGAGGTCACATGTTTCTTCCGAATGTCCATTTTACACTGCATTAAAGATCATAGTTTTTAAAACATAATCATACTACAGAGTCCAGCATTCATCATGCACCTCATATGAATCAGAATGAGTGAGCAGATAGACCTCTCACATCAATGAGTTGGGGAAAGGTTCTCTCAACTTAGTTTTTTCAGCTAATCAATGGGATTGCCCACAGCACTGCAGTTGGGAGCTATGCCAGAGAATAGGTCTCAAAGTATGACTCCACGGACATGAGCTGTAATAAGGTGGGACAGAGAAAAAGCCATTGTTTGTCCAGGTGTGAATCTGGAGCACAAATGAAGAAACTGAATGCCATACCACGAGATCTCGGGTTTATTGCAAATTGTGCAACCATTAAAACATAATGCATTTTGGGAAGTTAAACCAGGGCAGGACATATACAGTGAATGGCAGGGCCCTGGGGACAGTTGTTGAGCAGAGAGACCTTGGGGTGCAAGTACATAGTTCCCTGAAAGTGGCAACACAGGTAGACAGAGTGGTGAAGAAGGCGTATGGCATGCTTGCCTTCATCGGCCGAGGCGTTGAGTACAAGAGTTGGGACGTCATGTTACAGTTGTACATAATGTTGGTTCGGCCGCATTTGGAGTACTGTGTGCAGTTCTGGTCGCCGCACTACAGGAAAGATGTGATTAAGCTAGAGAGGGTGCAGAAAAGATTCACAAGGATGTTGCCTGGTTTGGAGGGCTTGAGTTATAAAGAGAGATTGGATAGGCTGGGTCTGTTTTCCCTGGAGCGAAGGAGGCTGAGAGGGGACATGATAGAGGTATATAAAATTATGAGAGGTATAGATAGGGTAAGTAGCCAGAGTCAGTTTCCCATGGTAGGGGTGACTAAAACTAGAGGGCATAGATTTAAGGTGAGAGGGAGGAGGTTTAAAGGGGAGCACACAAAGAATAGTGGGTATCTGGAATGAGCTGCCTGAGGAGGTGGTGGAGGCAGGAACAGTAGCGACATTTAAGAGGCATCTGGACAGGTACTTGAATGAGCAAGGCATAGAGGGATATGGAATTAATGCAGGCAGGTGGGATTACTATAGATAGGCATTATGGTCGGCATGGACGTGGTGGGCCAAAGGGCCTCTTTCTATGCTGTACGACTCTATGACTCTAATTCTCACACCTAGTAATTCTGAATAATCAGTGTGCATCCAGCTTATAAGACACTGAGTGTATTCTTCCTTTGGTACACTCTCAGTTAGTACAGGACAAACAGTGCCAGGAGGGAAAATGATTCATTTGTGTGGTATTTGAGGGAGAAAAGTTTGAAAAATGCAGTCTTTACCTACAAACTTCAAATTGACCTTTAAAAGGTCATCGTACTTATGTCAGATTTCAGTTGCTAGTCACATATGACCAAAGGGTAAGTGTTTAAATTTTCCTACTCTGACTTGATTTTTTTCCATTTTCCCCTGTCAATTATGTGACAAATCGAGCTAAAAAGATTACTTACCATAATTTTGTTCATCAGCGGTCACAAGTCAGCCTGAACTGTATATGCTCCTCTCGTGATAATTGCATATTATACAAAAGTATTTTTCTAAAAGTCCCAATAAGGCATAAGCAATTCAGCAAGCTCCAATAGATTTACAACTGGAGAATGTGATGAATGGACTGTACAAGGATGGGATTACTTGAATAAACTGCTGGTTTCATCTGCTGGGAGATAATTTTGAATAAAAAGGTTAATGCATATGAGAACCTTTCTGTGCACTGATCTACATACTCACCATAAAGCCAAACTGGATTTGTGTCTTTTCCAGGACTTTGGAATGGAATGAAATGAATAGAATTTGTATCTGAGGCCAGAATGCTGTATTTATTATGCTAAGTGTTAACCTCAGCTCAATGGTAGCACTCTTGCCTGTGAATCAGAAGGTTGTGTGTTCAATTCCAACTCTGGACACTTCAGCACATAGGCTAGGCTGTTATGAGGGAGTGCTGCTCTGTTGGAGCTGTGCCTTTCAGAAGAGACGTTAAAACAAAACACCATCTACCCCCTCAGGTGCAAATAAAAGATCCTATGGCACTACTTGGCTATCGCGTTTCTTACCTTACAATAGTGACTACACTTCAAAGGATTTTAATTGACAGTAAAGCACTTTGAGATGTCCTGAGGTTGTGAAGGACATTATATAAATGGAAGCCCATTTGTAACTGTTAAGCTTGCAAGAATGGTGGAATGAAGTAAAGTCATTTAACTAATCGAGGCTTTGTCTTCCAATAGATCATGCAGAAATTGTCGAGTCATCTCATTTAAGACAACAACTTCCAAGGAGATGCAACTGTGCCAAAAGTTTCTCCATCTGAATTTTTCTGATAATTCAGAGAAAACACCAGGATATCTGTCTAAAATTACAGTTTCACATTATCCAATCGTAACAGCTACATTGCAACAGCCAACTATTCTATACAACATTTGATCACTTATGTCAGCATTTATCATTATAATCTTAAATACCAATCTTTATCAGCACTGGTCTTTTTTTTAAAATTGCATTAATTGGCATAGTAATTGAACAAGATTGCAGTCTGAGTGAGTTTGTTATGAACAGATGAGGAAGGAGTCTCAGGCTCCCCTTTTGCCCTTTCTCTGGTTTGACCGCAACAGGGTTTATCCTTGTTTAACATAGTGATTAAACTTACCACCTCAGTGAGTACTTGCTCCTGTTCCTCTAATATTATTAGACTGGTTTCAATCTCATAATGAAGAGCTGGAACCTGTCATAGCCACTAAGCGCATTGCACTGTTGAACTACAAGAAAGCCCCCAGCGATTTAACATCCACAGCACTTAAAGCAGCCAGAAGCACTGCACAAAGAACAGCCAGGCGCTGCGCAAACGACTACTGGCAACACCTATGCAGTCATATTCAGCTGGCCTCAGACACCGGAAACATCAGAGGAATGTATGATGGCATGAAGAGAGCTCTTGGGCCAACCATCAAGAAGATTGCCCTCCTCAAATCTAAATCAGGGGACATAATCACTGACCAACACAAACAAATGGACCGCTGGGTTGAGCACTACCTAGAACTGTACTCCAGGGAGAATGCTGTCACTGAGACTGCCCTCAATGCAGCCCAGCCTCTACCAGTCATGGATGAGCTGGACATACAGCCAACCAAATCGGAACTCAGTGATGCCATTGATTCTCAAGCCAGCAGAAAAGCCCCTGGGAAGGACAGCATTACTCCTGAAATAATCAAGAGTGCCAAGCCTGCTATACTCTCAGCACTACATGAACTGCTATGCCTGTGCTGGGACGAGGGAGCAGTACCCCAGGACATGCGCGATGCCAATATCATCACCCTCTATAAAAACAAAGGTGACCGCGGTGACTGCAACAACTACCGTGGAATCTCCCTGCTCAGCATAGTGGGGAAAGTCTTTGCTCGAGTCGCTCTGAACAGGCTCCAGAAGCTGGCCGAGCGCGTCTACCCTGAGGCACAGTGTGGCTTTCGTGCAGAGAGATCGACCGTTGACATGCTGTTCTCCCTTCGTCAGATACAGGAGAAATGCCGTGAACAACAGATGCCCCTCTACATTGCTTTCATTGATCTCACCAAAGCCGTTGACCTCATCAGCAGACGCGGTCTCTTCAGACTACTAGAAAAGATTGGATGCCCACCAAAGCTACTAAGTATCATCACCTTATTCCATGACAATATGAAAGGCACAATTCAACATGGTGGCTCCTCATCAGAGCCCTTTCCTATCCTGAGTGGCGTGAAACAGGGCTGTGTTCACCCACAGTTTTTGGGATTTTCTTCTCCCTGCTGCTTTCACATGCGTTCAAGTCCTCTGAAGAAGGAATTTTCCTCCACACAAGATCAGGGGGCAGGTTGTTCAACCTTGCCCGTCTAAGAGCGAAGTCCAAAGTACGGAAAGTCCTCATCAGGGAACTCCTCTTTGCTGACGATGCTGCTTTAACATCTCACACTGAAGAGTGCCTGCAGAGTCTCATCGACAGGTTTGCGGCTGCCTGCAATGAATTTGGCCTAACCATCAGCCTCAAGAAAATGAACATCATGGGGCAGGACGTCAGAAATGCTCCATCCATCAATATTGGCGACCACGCTCTGGAAGTGGTTCAAGAGTTCACCTACCGAGGCTCTACTATCACCAGTAACCTGTCTCTAGATGCAGAAATCAACAAGTGCATGGGAAAGGCTTCCATTGCTATGTCCAGAGTGGCCAAGAGAGTGTGGGAAAATGGCGCACTGACACAGAACACAAAAGTCCGAGTGTATCAGGCCTGTGTCCTCAGTACCTTGCTCTATGGCAGCGAGGCCTGGACAACGTATGTCAGCCAAGAGCGACGTCTCAATTCATTCCATCTTTGCTGCCTCCGGAGAATACTTGGCATTAGGTGGCAGGACCGTATCTCCAACACAGAAGTCCTCGAGGCGGCCAATATCCCCAACGTGTACATACTACTGAGTCAGCGGCGCTTGAGATGGCTTGGCCATGTGAGCCGCATGGAAGATGGCAGGATCCCCAAAGACACATTGCACAGCGAGCTCGTCACTGGTATCAGACCCACCGGCCGTCCATGTCTCCGCTTTAAAGACGTCTGCAAACGCGACATGAAATCCTGTGACATTGATCACAAGTCGTGGGAGTCAGTTGCCAGCGTTCGCAAGAGCTGGCAGGCAGCCATAGAGACGGGGCTAAAATGTGGCGAGTCGAAGAGACTTAATAGTTGGCAGGAAAAAAGACAGAGGCGCAAGGGGAGAGCCAACTGTGCAACAGCCCCAACAATTTCTCTGCAGCACCTGTGGAAGAGCCTGTCACTCTAGAATTGGCCTTTATAGCCACTCCAGGCGCTGCTTCACAAACCACTGACCACCTCCAGGCGCGTATCCATTGTCTCTCGAGATAAGGAGGCCAAAGAAGAATTGCCAATGAACAAATCAGACAGGTTTTCTTGAGTTTAAACAAGAAATATGTAGGTTTATTATCCTTATCACTCTAATCAGTTAAAATTACTAAAATATGCTAGGCATCCTCGCACACATTCACACAAAAGCCACACACCCCCACAAAAATAGATTACAGAGGGAAAAACAGGGTTGGGTGGTTGGAGTACAGTCTGTAATAAATGGAACTTAAATACAGGCCAGTAGTCCCATTGTTCTTAGTTGGAATTGTAGTCCTGAAGTCCTCGCTGGACCACGTGCACAGTGGCAGACTTGCTTGTATCCTAGTTGTTGGTTGTAGGGATCTGTAGACTTGGTTGTAACAGCTGCAGCTGAGGCTCATTTGGATCTTTACTCTAGAGAGAGGGGGAGAGAGAGAGACGCTGTTCCCTTGATGATTTTCAGTTACTGTCTGCTTTCTGAGTCACAACTCACATTCTCCCAGAGTTGCACAAGCAGTCACATGGCATGACCACTTTTTTGTGTTTTAATGAGGTTCTTCCGGAATTTTCTCTGAAACTCAAGGTTCTCCCCTCAAGCTGCCCAGACATACTTGGTGCGGGGTGGGGGTGGGTGGGTGTTGGCTCTTTCAAAGTCAATGGGTGTTGAGGGTTCTTGACCACCGCATTGATAAGGCTATCTCAGTTAATTGTATCAGAGAGCACCCCATTGTTCTGGCTAGGCTGAGTTAATCATGTTTGTCTCCAGTCTAACCTTTGGCATTTCACATGCAAATGTTTGTGGCTATCTTGGCTGCTAGCTGTTCTTTGTTAAAGAGTTATTTGTAGCAATTTCCATTAAAAGTCTCAGGCAAAGTTCCAACCGATGAAATCAATATTTCCCATTTGGCATGTGGAGTTTTCTTAACAAAGTTACTTGATTAAACTGTCAAAGAACTGAACTAATTTTCCAGATTGCAAAGCTTCCAAGTTGTCATTCTATTTATATGACACATTTCTCAGATTCAAGTCTTGCCTAAAACGCCAGCTATTTTGTGCATTATGATCTAATCATGCAGATGGGGAAAGGAAGGGCATCCAAAGTTAGAACCCACTGAATTGTTGAAGATGTTGAGATTAAAATGAAACAGAATAATGAGGCTTATCATAAATATTAAGCTCATAATACAGTAGTGGAGAACCAAACTGAAAACAGCAACTGCAGTGGGAAGCACTGGAAAGCAAACAAGAGGGGCAAAGCAAGTTTATGAGAATGGATTAGTAGTTAACATAGAAGGGAACACTAAACTCTTTTATTAACATATAAATAGCATAAGACTAGTCAAAGGAAGGGTGGGATCAATTAGGGACCAAAAAGGAAATCTTGTGGAGGCAGAGGGCATGGCTGAGGTACTGAATGAGTATTTTGCATCTCTCTTCATTAGAGAAGAGGATACTGCCAATGTTACAGTGAAGGAGGAGATTGTAGAGAAATTTGTATTACAAAATTAGATCATGAGGTAATACTTAAAAGTAGAAGAGTCATCAGGTCTGGGTTGGATACATCCTAGGCTGCTGAGGGAAGGAAGTAAGGGTGCAAATGGTGGAGGCTCTGGCCACAATATTCCAATCCTCCTTAGACATGGGAGTGGTGCCAGTGGACTGGAGGATTACAAACATTGCATAACAACAATAACTTGTATCTATATAGCACCTTTAACAGTACACAGTGGCGCAGTGGTTAGCACCGCAGCCTCACAGCTCCAGCGACCCGGGTTCAATTCTGGGTACTGCCTGTGTGGAGTTTGCAAGTTCTCCCTGTGTCTGCGTGGGTTTCCTCCGGGTGCTCCGGTTTCCTCCCACATGCCAAAGACTTGCAGGTCGATAGGTAAATTGGCTATTAGCAATTGCCCCTAGTATAGGTAGGTGGTAGGGAAATATAGGGACAGGTGGGGATGTGTTAGGAATATGGAATTAGTGTAGGATTAGTATAAATGGGTGGTTGATGGTCGGCACAGACTCGGTGGGCCGAAGGGCCTGTTTCAGTGCTGTATCTCTTAAAAAAATATGCCAAGGTGCTTCACAGGAGAGTTATCAAACAAAATGTGACACTGAGCCACAGAACAGCAACAACTTATATTTTTATAGTGTCTTTAATGTAATAAAATGTCCCAAGACGCTTCGCTGGAGCATTATAAAACAAAATATGACACTGAGCCATATAACGAGATATTTAGGCAGATGACGAAAAGCTTGGTCAAAGAGGTAGGTTTTAAGGAGTATCTTGAAGGGGGAAAGCAAGGAAGAGAGGTGGAGAGGTGCAGTGAGGGTATTCCAGAGCTTAGGGTCTAGGCAACTGCAGGTGAGGTCACCAAAGGTGGAGTGATTAAAATCAGGTCTGCTCAAGACGCCAGAATTAGAGGAGCACAGATATCTCGGAGTGTTGTGGGGCTGGTGGAGATTAAAGAGATAGGAAGGGGTGAGGCCATGTCGGGATTTAAAACAAGGATAAGAGTTTTAAAATCATTGCTTGACCAGGAACAAATGTAGGTCAGCGATTACAGAGGTGATGGGGAACAGGACTTGGTGTGACTTAAGACACGGGCAGCAGAGTTTTGGATGAGCTCAAGTTTTCGGAGGGTAGAATGTGGGAGACCAGCCAGGAGTGCACTGGAATAGTCAGGTCTAGAGGTAACAAAAGCATAAGTGAGGGTTTCAGCAGCAGATAAACTGAGACAGCGGCGAAGTCAGGCAATCTTATGGAGGTGCAAATAGGCAGTCTTAGTGATGGCATGAAAATGAGGTTGGTAACTCATCTAGGGGTCAAATGTGACACCAAGGTTATGAACAGACTGTCTTAATCTCAGACTGTTGCCAAGGAGAGGGATGGAGTTAGTAGCTAGGGAACAAAGTTTGGAGTTGGGACTGAAAACAATGGCTTTAGTCTTTTCAATATTTAATAAGAGGAAAATTCTCCTTATCCAGTACTATATGTCGAATAAACAGTTTGATAATTTAGCAACATTGGAGAAGACTGAGAGAGGTGGTGGTGAGGTAGAGCTGAATGTTGTCAGTGTACGTTTGAAAACTAAGGCTGTGCTTTCAGATGATGTTGCCAAAGGGCAGCATGTAAATGAGAAATAGGAGGGGGCCAAGGTTAGATCCTTGGAGGACAGCAGAGGTAACAGTGTTGGAGCAAGAAGAGAAGCCGTTGCAAGTGATTCTCTGGTTACGATTAGATAGTAAAGAATGGAACCAGGTGAGAGCAGTCCCACCCAGCTGGACAACAGTGGAGAGACATTGGAGGAGGATGGTGTGGTCAAGCGTGTCAAAGGCTGCAGACAGGTCGAGAAGGATGAGGAGGGAAAATTTACCTTTGTCACAGTCACATAGGATGTCATTTGTGACTTTGGTAAAAGCTGTTTTGATACTGTAGCAGTATGTGTACTTAGGGAGATATTAGGTTAGATGACCAAAAGCTTGGTCAAAGAAGTAGGCTTTAAATAGCGTCTTAAAGGAGGAGAGAGAAATGGAGAGGTTTAGAATGGAAATCCCGAGCTCAGGGCCTAGGTAGCTGAAGGCACAGGCATTAATAATGGTGTGATTGATGTTGGGAATATGCAAAAGGCCAGAATTAGAGGAATACAGAGATCTCGAAAGTTTGTAGGACTGAAGGATGTTACAGAGATATGGAGGATGACGTCATGGAGGGATTCGAAAACGAGGATGAGAATTTTAAAATTGAAGCATTGTTGGAGTGGGAGCCAGTGTAGGTCAGTGAGCCCAGTGATGATGGGTGAAGCGGGCATTGTGCAAGTTAGGATACTGGCAGCAGTGTTTTGGACGCGCTCAAGTTAATGGAGAGTGGAAGATGGAAGGCCGACCAGGGTAGCATCGGAAATAGTCAAGTCTAAAGCTAACAAAGGCATAGCTGAAGGTTCCAGCAGAAGAGGAGCTATCTAGGGGCAGAGTTGGGCAATGTTACGGAGATGAAAGTAGGCTGTCTTGGTGGTCATAAGCTTATCTCGGGATCAAATATGACTCCAACGTTGTGAACAGTCTGATTCAATCTCAGACATTTGCCAGTGAGAGGGATGGGTTAGTAGCTAGGGAATTGAGCAATGTTCCTTCTAATTTCTGTTTGCTGTGCAGAGCCTGCTTGTTGCATTGCTCAGTCCCTTTAAGAATGCAGCACGGCTGTGCATGCATGCACCTTAAAGGGAACGTTGCTTGCGTGCAGTCTGTTTGTTCACTGCGCAGTATGTTCTGGATTGCTCCACGACTACACACCTGCAGTTAGAGGCAACATTGGAATTGAATTTGTGCCAGGGACTGAAGACAATGGCTTGGCATTCAGTCTAGTGAATGTGGACAGCCTGAAACACCATTTTTAACGTAACAAAAAAACCAAAAAAAAGTTATGCAATTCAAAACAGTATCGGTAAGCTTAACTGTTTTCCAGTTGTTCAATGTTCAAAATTTGCTGCAAAATTTCAGTCTTTGGTTTAAGGCTTGAGTTGGAAATTTCACCTGGGTTTGGGTGCAGCAAATCAGTACCTGTTATTGGTACTCTGATGGTGTGAGGGGGAGACATCATGGAAGTTATAGTTTTCAACCTGTTCCCATGGAACTTTAATAATCAGAGTGCAGCATGGCAATCCACATCAAATGGCAACCAGGTAGAAAAGGACCAAGAAGTTCTAAATCTTTCATGTTAACCAATATTAGATGGTTATTAAATGAAGGTAATGAGTGCTGTCCTTCCTAAAGGAGCACATACAAATGAGCTGTAATTAAAAAAAATAAAATTTAAAGGAAATTTAAGCAATCAAATTAAAATTACATTCCCAACAGTGATGATGCACTCCAGTCTCTCTGGTGCCCAAGAATTATGAAAGGGCTTAAGTGTACTACTAACCAGGAAGTTCTAGTTGCTCTGGATAAAGTGTATGTGAGTTGTGTAATGAGTTCTTTATGTTGTCTGATGCAACATAAATGAGATGCGGGGAGTCCAGTTATGCTGAAGATCTCAAACAGGTTTATTAACAGCTAAAACATGATATACTTTACATAGAAAACTATTTACCAAACCTTCCTCTAAGTATTACAGTTGCAGAGTGACTCTGGCTTGGAGTCACATGACTGCATCCTGGTACTTAGCTCATTAGCATACTAAGATCTTAAAGGGACATCACTTTTAAAGGCAATCATACAACATTCCCTTTCTTTCCAAAGTTAAGTCTCCTATGCTATAGGTAAAAACATATAACATTAGAGAACATCAAAATTATTTACACATGGATAGAGATTATGAAATTTATATGTGCAGAAGCTTAAGAGTCCACATACTGTTTCCATGGTTTGACAGCTCTTGCTCGGAGAATTTGTATCTCAGCTGTTGCTGTTTTTTCTGAGGTTTCTCCCTTTCTGCATTCAGTTTCTGTTGCTCTGCCTTCAGCCTGCCAATATATTCTGTTGCTTTTCTCAAGATGACAGCTCTTGAGTACTTGTAATTCTTGGAAAGTTACGGCACCTCATCTTGAAGAGCCGACAGACAATGCTGCAACTCATTCCTCCTCAGGACATTGTGTGTCCATCACCTCTCCTCATCCTCCGCATCTGAAAGTTTCGGGCTCAAGGTCGCAGACTTGTTGGGGAAGGAGTACTTGGCCTCGTGGCGGTGCCTGCCCATTCTGGCTCATTGTGGTGCTGGCAGTCCCATGGATAGCAGAGGTGAGGACACAGCATAGTTGTGCTGCTGGGTTTCCAGACTGCACCGTTTGATGCTGGCCAGAGACTGTGAACGGGTTCCGGTCCTTAGAGAATTCCCCTTGGGAATGCTCCCCACTGCCATTCTTTGCTTCTCAGTGGTTACAAAGTCAATCTCTTCTTCTGAGTCACTGGAGCATGAGGAAACACTGCCTGTTGACAAAGAACTTTCACCATCTGAGTTTGGATCTTCATTCTCTTGGTGTGGCGTCTCTGAGAAGAGGCTGTACTCTCCAAATCAGAACTACTGAGATCCTGGAGGAACTGTGATGAAGTGAGGGTACCCTTGGTCTCTTCTGCTGTGTTAGGTATCTTCGTGACCTTGTGGATAGTTATGATCTTGAGATCCTTACACACTGATAGTCCTGCCACTGCTGGTCCACTCGTTTCCACTAGGTAAAATATTTGTGGTTTCCATGCCGACTTGCTATAGCTGCATTGAATTGTTAGTGTGCCACTGCAAGGAATGGGTGACTTTACATTTGTTGGTTGTATCATTGATTTCCAATGGCTCCAGTACATATAGTTTAGTTTTTAGTTTAGAGATACAGCACTGAAACAGGCCCTTCGGCCCACCGAGTCTGTGCCGACCATCAACCACCCATTTTATACTAATCCTACACTAATTCCATATTCCTACCACATCCCCACCTGTCCCTATATTTCCCTACCACCTACCTATACTAGGAGCAATTTATAATGGCCAATTTACCTATCAACCTGCAAGTCTTTGGCATGTGGGAGGAAACCAGAGCACCCGGAGGATATCCTTCAGGATTCGGACTGGTAGGATATTTGCACTAGCGCTAGTGCCAATTTTAACCCTGAGTGTGTGTTTGCCAGCTTTCTTTGGGCACATGATGTTAATAGTGGCGAAAGCTTCCAGTTGTTTGACTTCATTAATATGATGTGTCAGGTTCACAATGTGAAACACTTCTGGTTGAGAATTGCTCTTCTCTGAGTCTTGTCTCAGGCCTGTTTAGCTGTGGACTTCATGTATCAGCTTGCGTTTATGCAGGTCTCTGGCGCTTTCTTTGCTGCTGTTGCCCTGTTGCTGTGCCTGTCGTTTGCTTATTTGATTCCTGCTGTGACTTCTGGCTGCATCTTTGGAGACAGATTTTGTGCATACGTAGTCCCAGTGTCCTTTCGTACCATGAAATGCAGGACAGCTTCCTGTGAGTGGGACAAACCACACTTTCCACACAGCTTGTTTGCTCTTTTTGACCTGGTTATGGCAGCAATACTGTTGGCTGCACCTAGTGCTTGCAGATGCTGTTGTCCAACTACAATGGCTTGGTATTTCCTGCCATCTTCTAGCAGTGCATCAATGCTTTGACCTTTTCCCCAAAGAGATCTTTCTGAAATGCTTCAATGGTCATTGAGACAATCACCAGTTCTTTGGTTTTGACAGCTCAGTTTCTGAGAAATCACATTCTTTGCCCTTACTACGGCATCTACTGACGAACTGATTGATTGATTCCTGTAGGACATCAATTCCAGGTGGTGAATTCTAAAATTCACTTGTAACAGGAGTTGATCGACTAGCACTTTCCATATCTTTGCAGGATCTTTCTGGTCCTCTTCAGATAAGCCAGAGGTGTTGATTCTGTGTAATCCCTCATTTCCAACTGCTATCAGTATTTTTAGAGTTTGCTTCTCTGCTTCTACAATCACTTGGTCTGTGAAGCAGAACTACATTCTCTGTTTGAAAAGTTTGAACTCAGCTATGATATCAATGGCCTTCCAGTTCATGCTGGGGAATTTGGTATCCAACTTTTTGCTATTCTTTTGATTTCTGCTCTTTATTTAACTTTGTTCTATTCAACTCTGCACTGTATCCCCTTTAAGAAATTCTCTGTTATAGAGAGATACAGTACCGAAACAGGCCCTTCGGCCCACTGAGTCTGTGCCAACCAACAACCACACATTTATACTTCTTTGGCCTCCTTATCTCGAGAGACAATGGGTAAGCGCCTGGAGGTGGTCAGTGGTGTCTGGAGCAGCGCCTAGAGTGGCTATAAAGGCCAATTCTCGAGTGACAGGCTCTTCCACAGGTGCTGCAGAAAAATTTGTTTGTCGGGGCTGTTACACAGTTGGCTCTCCCCTTGCGCCTCTGTCTTTTTTCCTACCAACTGCTAAGTCTCTTCGACTCGCCACACTTTAGCCCCACCTTTATGGCTGCCCTATACTAATCCCACATTAATCCCATATTCCCTACCACATCCCCACCACTTACCTACATTAGGGGCAATTTACCTATCAACCTGCAAGTCTTTGGCTGTGGGAAGAAATCGGAGCACCCAGTAGAAACCCATGCAGTCATAGGGAGAACTTGCAAACTCTGCAGGGGCAATACCCAGAACCGAACCTGGGTTACTGGAGCTGTGAGTCTGCGGTGCTAACCACTGCGCCACTGTGCCGCCCTAGGCTAGCATCTAGGCTAGCTGCCTGGATGGAGAGGCACAGGTGTTTGACAGTGTTTTGTGTTTCTTTTGCTGTCAGCTGTTAAGCCTGCCTGTTTACACAGCTGTTTAATAGTCAGTTCAGTTGCTTTCTTTTGCACTGTTCTCTGTTTATCTTGCTTTCAGCACTCTAGCTTTTATATTTACACAGCTGTTCAATAGGCAGTTCAATTGCTTTTTTGCCAGAGTTTGTTTATGTTCTTCACACTCGAGTGGCTTGATGGTTTTTTTAAACTTTAACTGTGTAAATGATGACTCTGCAGTGATGGAGGTTTTCCTGTACTTTTTTGTGATCGGACGCCTCATGTAATGGCACCGATCTTGACCAGCCTGGGAGAGGAATCGGGTTTTCCCCATTTTTTCTCCTACGGAGTATTTGAAAAAAAAAATCGATTGCTTAAGCACTTCAAAGCTTGGTCTTTTTAAAAACTAGGATTCCTCAACCATTGGCACAATGACTCACCTGGTCACAGGAATTAATTTGCAGCCTGTTGGTTCTGAGCTCTGTCTTCTACAGCTGGAGGTAAGTCTGTTCTTTTTCCCACTGATTGTCCAGTATTTCTGTTGAACTTTCTCTCTTTTAGCAGTTGCAAGGGTTGCTTTCACAGCTGTTTTACCCGTGGTCTTCAAACTTAGGCTTTGTCTTCTCACTACAGCTGCCATCATGTAATGAGTTCTTTATGTTGTCTGATGCAACATAAATGAGATGCATGGAGTCCAGTTATGCTGAAGATCTCAAATAGGTTATTTACCAGCTAAACTATTAAATACAGTACAGAGCAAACCATTTACAGGACCTTCCTCTAGGTGTTACAGTTGCAGAGTGACTCTGGCTTGGAGTCACATGACTGCATCCTGGTACTTAGCTCATTAGCATACTAAGATCTTCAAGGGACATCACTTTTAAAGGCAATCATGCAACAAATTGCATTATTAACACTGTAGTTTTCAACTTGCTCTTGTGGAGCTGCAATACTCAGAGTTCACTGTAACAAATCAGGCAAAACATTTTCAAACAATAACTGTGATTAAATAAAAATTCTGAGCTAACAATGTTGTTTGGGATGACTGTTCATCATAAAGTCATAGAATGATACAGTAAACAAGGCCATTTGTTCCATCATGCCTATGCTGGCTCCAATACAGCCATCCAAATGTCTCCATTTCCCTGCTCTTTCCTGTTTTTCCTTAAAAGTATTTATCCAATTTTCTTTTGAAAGTTACTATTGAATCTGCTTCCATTGCCTTTCCAGATTGCAACAACTTGCTATATATTAAAAAAACTTCATATCATTTCTGGTTCTTTTAAACCTCAAGGACAGAATCAATTTGCCTAGAGCTAAGGACAAAAATGATGCAGTTACATTGCTCAGTGCTGTCTATAGGCTACCAGCTAGTGGGAAGGACGTGGAGGAAGAACTTTGCAAGGAAATTACAGAGGTGTGGAAAAATTATAGGGAAGCTATAATGGGGGACTTTAATTATCCAAACATAGACAGGGATAGTAGTAATGTAAAGGGCAATGAGGGGCAAGAGTTCCAAGAGTGTATTCAAGAAAATTTTCTACAGTAGTATGTTGCTAGTCCAATGAGAAAGGAATCCCTGCTCGACTTGGTTCCTGGGAATGAGGTGGGCCAAGTGGATCAAGTATCAGTAGGAGAGCATTTAGGGAACAGTGATCATTGTATAATAAGGTTTAGGCTGACTATGGAAAAGGACAAAGAACAATCCAGAGTAAGAATAACTAACTGAGGAAAAGTCAGCTTCAATGGGGTAAGAATGGAGCTCGGGCGAATAAATTGGAGTCAAAAGTTTGCAGGAAAACCAGTAGCTGAAAAATAAGCTACCTTCAAAAAAAGAGATAGTTCGGGCACAGTCAAGGTATATTCCCTTAAAGGGGAAAGGTAGGGCAAACAAATCCAGAGCTCCCTGGATGACAAAAGAGGTAGAGATTAAGATAAAGAAGAAAAAGTGTGCTTATGACAGATGCCAGGTAGAAAATACTATTGAGAACCAGGCTGAATATAGAAGGTCCAGATGGGAAGTGAAAAAGCAAATGAGAAGCAAAGAGAGAGCATGAAAAGAGACTGGCAACTAGCATTAAAGGAAATCCCAAAGTTTTCAATAGACATATAAATAGTAAAAGGGTGGTGAAAGGAGGAATGGGGCCTATTGGGGACCAGAAAGGGGATTTACACATGGAGGCAGAGGGCATAGCTGAGGTATTAAATGAATACTTTGCATCTGTCTTTACCAAGGAAGAAGATGCAACTCAGGCAATAGTGAAAGAGGAAGTAATTCAGACATTAGAAGGGTTTAAAATTGATAAAGAGGAAGTGTTAGATAGGCTTTCTGTACTTAAAGTGGATAAAGCACCAGAACGAGATGAGATGAATCCAAGGATACTGAGGGAAGTGAGGGTGGAAATCACAGAGGCACTGGCCATAATTTTTCAGTCTTCCTTAGACTCGGGGTTGTGCCAGAGGACTGGAGAATTGCAAACATTACTTCCTTGTTCAAAAAAGGGTGTAAAGATAAGCCCAGCAATTACAGGCCAGTCAGTTTAACTTCGGTGGTGGGAAAATTCTGGAAAAAATAATTCGGGACAAAATTGATAGTCACATGGACAAATTCGAGTTAATTAAGGAAAGCCAGCATGGATTTCTTAAAGGAAAATCATGTTTAACTAACTTGCTGGAGTTTTTTTGAGGAGGTAACGGAGAGGGCTGATGAGGGCAATGCTGTTGATGTGGTGTACATGGACTTTCAAAAGGGGTTTCATACAATGCCACACAACAGACTTGTGAGCAACATGGATATGGAATTGGCTGAGTAACAAGAAACAAAAGTAGCGGTTAATGGATGTTTTTTGGGCTGGAGAAATGTTTGTAGTGGAGTTCCCCAGGGGTCAGTGTTGGGATCCTTGCTTTTCCTGATGTATATTAATGACCTAGGTATTGGTGTACAGGGCACAATTTCAAAGTTTGCAGATGATACAAAACTTGGAAGCATTGTGAACTGTGAAGAGGAGAGTGCAGAACTCCAAAAGGACATAGACAAGTTGGTGGAATGGCCAGACAGGTGGCAGATGAAGTTTAATGCAGAGAAATGTGATGTGATCATTGTGGTAGGAAGAACATGGAGAGACAATATAGAATAAAGGGTATAATGCTAAAGTGGGTGCAGGAGCGGAGGGACCTGGGTGTATATGTGCATAAGTCATTGAAGGTGGCTGAGCAGGTTGAGAGTGGTTAATAAAGCATATTGTATCCTGGGCTTTATTAATAGGGGCATAGAGCACAAGAGCAAGGAAGTTATGTTGAACTTGTATAAGACACTAGTTCGGCCTCAGCTGGAGTATTGCATCCAGTTCTGGACGCTGCACTTTAGGAAAGATGTGAGGGCATTGGAGAGAGTACAGAAAAGATTCACGAGAATGATTCTCGGGATGAGGAATTTCAGTTATGAAGGCAGATTGGTGAAGTTGGGGCTGTTTTCCTTGGAGAAGGGAAGGCTGAGAGGTAATTTCATAGAGGTATTCAAAATCATGAGGGGTCTGGACAGAGCAGATAGGGAGAAACTGTTCTCACTGGTGAAAGGATCGAGAACGAGAGACTTAAAGTATTTGGTAAGAGAAGCAAAATTGACATGAGGAAAAATTTTTTCATGCAGTGAGTGGTTAAGGTGCTGCCTGAGAGTGTGGTGGAGGCAGGTTCAATTGAAGCATTCAAAAAGGAATTCAACTGTTCTATGAAGAGGAAGACTGTGCAGGGTTACAGGGAGAAGGTGGGGGAATGGAACTGAGTAAATTGCTCTTTTGGAAAGCCAATATAGACATGATGGGCCGAATGGCCTCCTTCTGCACTGTTAACAATTTTGTGATTCTCTGATTATCTATCCTTCAGCAACTGGAAACCGTATTTATTCGATCAAAACCCCTCATAATATTAAACAACTCTATTAATTCTCCCCATAAACTAGTATTTATGAATTTTAGTCAGCAACGGAACGCGAAATAAACTGCAACAGAAAATGTTGCAATTATCGACTTTTTCAGCTGAAATGTGAGCAATGAACTGAATGTGTATACATAACAGCTTGTGCTCCAAGATTCACTGCAGCAACTGCAGCCTGTCAATCAGATGTTTCCATCCACAAATCCTGGTGACAAATTACAGTACAGCTTTGAGACGGAAAATGCATAAACGAGAACAGATGATAATTAATGAATAAATGAATGGTGAATGGTAAATTCTGATTATTTTGCCACATAAGGCCCACGTAAACCGGGGCGGCGTCCAGCGCGATGACGTCACGGTGCTGCGTAGTGACGCGCGGGCGGATGTTATATAGCGGCCTGTTCGGACTGAGGGGAGTAAGAGCCAGCTGAGGGGAGGGAGTGAAGTAAATCTGAGGAACCGTGAAGCTTAACTCATTCGACAGCTAAGATGGCAAGCCGGGTGAGTCCGGCGCTGACGAGAGGGGAGGCGGGAGCGGCTGTCAGTTCAGGCACCGGCCCGGGGTGGGGAGCGAGGATGTTGGGGTGAGGGGAGGGAGTAGGGATAAGGTGGGATGAGGGGAGGGTGGGGTGGGCGAGGGTATAGGTACTGACCATAACTACTGGTTTATTTCTACCCCCCCCCCCTCTTCCTTGACATTGCTGCCTCTGCCCATCAGCTCCTTCTTATTCCAGTCACCCACATACATTGCTGCAGAATGCTTGTTGCCATTCAAAAGTGGGATGTTGGAATAAACCACATAAACTGCAAGATTAAATTAAGTGTTTTAAGTTGCATTGCATTTATTTAATGTTACCCCCAAGGCTTCCTAATAGTCAAAAAGGTGCATTTGAGGGTTCGGGATTGCTGTTAATGTGCTTAATTGTGGAGTGAGATCCAAGTTATATTTGAAATTAATTTTCATGAAAATGACTTTGAAAAGCTCTGATTAAGTTGGGCAGAGTTAAATTCCAAATGGTATTTAGGTGCTTTCAATGATGAGCTAAATAATTTTTGCTGGTGATGTTTTTGTGTGTGTGGAATAGATGATGCTGGTCACCTTATTGAAATAAATGAGATTCTTCCCATTGACGAGATTCAGTTGATCTATTGGGAGGGATAATGTATTAGCTGCAGCTGATTGGGTTTTTGTGCCACAGAAATTGGTGCATTTTGACCTATTGCTGATGTACTTATGTATTTGAATGGGGACTGGATTCTTGCTTATTGCTACTTTGGACATGAATTCTCATACTGAGAAACCATTTCATGCCCCTCTGCAATACTTCTGCCTCCCACTCACCTTTTTCATTCAAACTGCTATTAAACAGATCTATTCTTGAGCGGCTCGCATTTTCATGCATACGTGTTTTCGAATCACTGAATTGCCAGTATATGGAATTCAGGGAAGAGATGGAAGGAAGATGCTAGAAATACACAGCCAATCCATGAGCACCTGCAACAAGGAGGAGTTAGGAAGGTGAATGGCTGGAGGGCAGATCCATTGTGGGAATCTTATGCTAATTAGAGAAATTTGCTACTGTTTTTAAAAAAAAAAAAGCTGGTATAAGTTTGAGTTGTAGTCCTAAAGGACCTTGGGCATCTCTCCATTAGAGAGAGATAATTGGTAATGTTTAGCTTGAGGGTCACCACTGCTCAAGCGTGGGGCAAGGCAAGGAGGCAGGCCTCCATGAACTACCACATCTGGTATAGCGATTGAACCGTGCTGTTGGCATCTTGCTGCATCATACTCCAGCCGTTTAGCCAACAAGTGAAAGTGACCATAAAGCTGTTGGATGTTGGTAAAAATCCAACTAGTTCACTTCCTTCCTTTAGGGAAGGAAATCTACTGTCCTTACCTGGTCTGACCAAATGTGACTCTGGTTTCTGACCAAATGTAGTTACCTATTAGCTGCCCTCTAAATTAGTATGGCCACCACCTCAGAACAGATAAGGATGGTGACCTCGCTAGTGATTGCCCACATGCTGAAAATGAATTTTTAAAATATTAACTTCCTTCCACTTTTCACTGGACTAATGCACCTGCTGTATATTTATAGCATTTTCTGTTTTGAGTAAAATTGTGCCCTAATAGTTTGCTTCACTTTTAATAATAGTTTATTATGGTTTCCAATTTAACAAATCTGTTCTGCATCACTTCCCTGACGGTGGTATCAAATGTGAGATATAGTGCTTTCTTTTGCTGTATAAAACCAGTCTGTCTGTTGTTTTAATGGCTTTCCAGTTATAGTGAGTTGTGGTTGTAATGATACAGTGCAGTTTTTGTTTTGCAGATGTAATAGAATCAAGTTTGTGTAAATCTCACCACTTTGATAGTTTGTCTTAAGCAAGCACACTTTACTAAGGAAGGAAGTTAAAATCGATCGAGGAATGAACAACAAAATGCATCAATACATATGCAATTACTATGGCTTTAAATTTGACCTGTACCTGAGGCTACTATCTTTTTTAAGTGAAATTAGATTTGTTTATCAGCACTGTACAAGAATTAATACCCTCTTTGGGGTTTATACTGAGGATTAGCCTGACTGCTGGATGCTGTATGTGGGTAATGCTTCCATTTTATTTGTAAAAATAGGCAGAGGTGCTGCATCCATGATTTGTCCCATCATGCGATGTGCATATTCTTTCTCTACCTGAACATTGACACCTGGTAACGCGGTATCCTAATCAAATCTAATTTTCTCAAGAGTGGCCATATTCTCTGAATAGAAATCATACAGTTGCCAGAGGTTTTATTTTGGTCTTTGTTCTGTACAATCCACACCTTCAAAATTGGCCTTGATGTCCTGTAAGTTTTCTGGCCAACAAATGCAAATGAGTACTAAAGTGTAATAGCTGTGAAAAGAAGGGCCTGAATTCTAAACCATACATTGTGTATGTTCTAACTGGATGAGAATTAGTTTCTATCTTGAGCCTCAGTTTCAATATGTGAAGAAATATATCCATTAAGTAGCAAAAAAATTAGTCATCAAAAATACAATTGATTGCTGTCATGGGAGAGATGATCTTTAGTGGTTGAAATAGCCTTTCTTCTTCCCTGAATTGTGGCATTTGAGATTTAGCCTTTTCTCAAGAATATCCTTTGCTGAAATAAACCATTCAATTGCTAGTTTAAATTCCTGATTATTTGTTTTAAAAGCAACATATCAAGATGTAAGGGATTGCTTCAAATGCTAACTCTGGCCCAGAGTCAAAATGGAGAGCACTTTGGCTGAGCCTTAATCTTGCAGTTAAACAATTTGAATCCACAGTGAGGCTCTTGTCTTGTGAATGGTCACTTATAACAGTAAGTTTGTGATTATTGTGCTATAGTGTTGAGTTCCTTGAACTAATTAGATTACAGAATTGTAGACCACTTCCCCTTCAACCAATCATATATCCCAGAATCAAGTGTCAATATTGATTTTGGTTTAGCAATGACCAAGTGCTACTCAAAAAAAAAAAAAATTGAGCATGCGTTTAATCATCCATTCATTTCATATGGTTTGTATAGCAGCAGTACATCCCATATTTCTGGAGGTTGAAGAATAGGTAGTTGAAGGAAAAGTCACTGAAGAAGAAGGACCAAGGCAGAGAAGGGTGGGTGTGTGAATGAATTGGGATTGGAGGAGATGGGAAAATGCTTACTGATTTGATAATGAGGCCGTCTTAGTTAGTTCTCTGGGCAAGGACAGGCCCAGGGTGACCCTGATGCAAATGTTGATATGGCTCAAGATATGGGATGAGCCGCAAATACTGTGGCTACAAGAGCAGGTCAGGGCTGGATCTTCCGCAGTGACTGACTCACCACCTACAAGGCGCAAGTCAATATTATGATGGAATGCACCCTGACTGCAGTGTGTACTGTCTACAAGTTGCACTGCAGCAACTCACCAAGGCTTTTTCAGTAGTACCTTTCAAATCAGCAATCTCTACTGCCTAGATGGATAAGGGCAGCAGATGCACAGGAGCACCACCACCTGCAAGTTCCCTTCCTAGTCACACCATCTTGATGTGAAACTATATTGCTGTACCTTGATTGTCACTGGGTTGAAAGCTTGGGACTCCCTACCTTTGGGAGCACTGTAGGAGTATCTACATGGAATGTAGCAGGTCAAGAAGGAAGTTCACCACCCACACCTAGGTAATGAATTGAAAAATAATTCCAAAGGCAGTAGAGGGTTTGTGGAGGGAGAGGGAGTGTAGAGGCCATTGGATATTTTTTCCCATGTGGTGATGTATTTATTGTATCCGTTTTGGTGGACTTTGAACAGGTATACAGTTGAGATGCAACAAAATGTTCCAGGATAAGGAAAGGGAGAGGAGCAGATACGAAGTAAAACTGAAAGTAGATGGGAGTTGTGAAAAAGAATTCAAGTGAAAGGGAGGTATCTTTCTGCAACTACCAGGCATGGAATACAAGCCTGCCTCCAGATCTCCAAAGAAGAGTGCAAGATGTATAAAAGGAAGATAAAAACTGAGTTTGTCTAACTTTCAAAGAAAAAAGCTGAAAAAACTACTGAGAAAGACTGTGTTGGACATGGAGGAGTCAGGTGAGGAGTGTTGCACAGAGGGAGAGAAAAAGAAAATAAACTGCACAGATATGGAAAAGGAAAACGAGCAAGGTAAAGCTTGGAAGTCACTGAAGAATTTGAGTGGGACGTAAGCAGTCTGTTGCAGTGTGTGTGGATGTAATTTCACAGGAAGTCCGTGGGGGGGGGGGGGGGGGGGGTGCTGGTGGGAAATCTGTCGATTTAGTAGAAAATAGACTAAATCATGCTCCTATGTGAAATTCCTGTCAACCTTTCCATTTTCAATTTTTTTTAATTGAGACATGTTTGCACAGCTAATTTCTATGTACCCATACCCCTCTCACCAATGGTGGTGCTGTGTTGGCAATACTGGCAGCAGGGTGTGATTACAATGTACCAAGTTGGCATGGGCAATTTCCATTATAAATGTTGCCTTATGAATTTATAATGGAAAAGTAAAAGTAAGGGCCGAATGCCTGACTTTAAAATCTGGGCTGAATTTCATCTTTATGCCCCAGTCCAATTCTCCTGTGCCCTTCAACCCTGTTTCATCTGAAGACTGTGGTTTGACTTCCTTTCTGCAGGAAGAGATGAACTCATTTTGTATTTTACTTGTTAATAGGTAGGTGTATGTCTTACGGGCGCCTTTTTTTTTTGTGCTGAATATCCTGGTGGACACAAGGTCTGGACTGCAATGTGGTGTCATCTTAAAATTCGTGGTTGGTAATTTATTCCATTGTCGAGGGGTTTAACAGATTACATAAAATTTGGTATAAATTTTATTGCACCTGGTAAACCTGGACAGCAACCATTCATTAAAACCATTTTAGTTAGAAAACTGCCCACAAATGTTTATCTCTCCTCAGATGCTGCCAGACTTGTTGAATATTTCCAGCACTTTCTGTTTTATTTCAGATTTCCAGCATCTGCAGTATTTTGCTTTTATTGCACAAATGTTTAAACCTGCGAGCACAAACAAATGATAGGTAGTTGGGTGCCGTAGACTTCCTTGAATTCTTTGTGGGTCTGCAGATGAAATGATAATGGAACTTGCTACGATAGTTTGTGAATGGAGAGCAGTTTATAATTAAATGTAAAACGTGAAATTGGGTCCCAAGGTGTTTTCAGAATAAGCTGAATATTTGTGGGTCTGAGAAGCATTTGATAAAAGTTCCACAGGATGGGCAACAATTAAGCATAAAAGGGTTAGCTTCTAGAAACCTGAGAGCAGTCACAAAATGAGAGTAAGCTGCAGGTGCTTGTTAACAGTAGTTTTGAGGGTAGGATAAGTGCTGAGTGGGGTTCCCTGGGCTTGGTTTTGGAACCTTTACTTTTAATATACCCTGTCAACTTCGATCTAGAAGCTCAATGCACACATCACATTCACAGATGATGTCAAACAGCTGAGGTACGGTAATACAATGGTGATGCTACTGGAATAGCAACCTGGAGGTCACGGGGTAAATTCTTGGAAAAATTCAATTTGAATTCAGTGAATCTGGTAATTGTAGATTAGCAGGAGAAGAATGACCATGAAAGTTGTTGGGGTAGGTGTTTCCCTTCCCTGAAGTACATCTTTCTCTCTTGCATGTGATTTGAGTTTGCATGCACTCAGTTCTGTCTGAAGTGAGCTAATAAGTAAGTCTCGACCTTCTCAGGGAAACTAGGGATGGGAAACAATTGGCCCTCACTAACATTGCTCACATTACATTCAAATTTATAGCCCAGAAATCAGCCACACACCATCCTGACTTGGAACTATAACGCTGTTCCTTCACTGTCGCTGGGTCAAAATCCTGGAACTCCCTCCATAACATCGCCTTGAATGTACCTACCCCACATGGACTGCAACGGTTCAAGAAGGCAGCTCACCACCACCTTCTCAAGGGCAATCTGGGATGGGCAATAAATTGTGGCCTAGCCAGTGAAGTCCACATCCCAGGAATGAATAAAAACTGGTCTGTTCCAGTGTTTGTTTTCACACGCGTTTCCTCCCACTCTACTTCATCTCCTGCTATTAGCGTATTTTTAACTTTCTCACTCATATACTTGTGAAACATCCCTTTAAATGCATCTATATTCATCTCTAACTACTTCCTAAAATTCCACATTCTAGCCACTCTTGTTAAAGTAGTTGGACTTTTATGATCCAGCTGCTTCATGGTCACTTTTACAGATGCTGCTTTTAAGTTTTCAAACTTTTTAAAAACTAAAATGGTATGGAATGGACTGTAAATTGCTTGAGGGTAAGCAGTTGGAGAGGGTGACATGAAGGGTTGAATTGAGACTCTATCTGTTCAATGTGCAGCTGCTTGTAATCAAAAACGACAGTTTTTTTTAATGCAATCAGTATTGCATTGATGTGCCATATGCTAATTCGGTATGATTGATTAATTTGCCTAGTTTAATCAATAACTTTTGCTGTATCAGTGTTACTGTTAACTATGCCTAAACAAATTATTGATACTAACATTAGTTACTCCTGCTGCAGTTGAATTGATAGTTCTATTGTATTCAGAAACCTGCAAAAAAAACCTACTCTATGGAAGATTACTTTGTTAGGCTGATCTTCAATGGGGAAAATAATAGAACCTGAAATAATTGGCAAGTTATTCAATAATTGTGCATTTTGAGTGAACTTTAAGATTTGTGTATTTTTGTTGGTGTGGGGGTAGGAATGTGTAACTGCAGCCTGCAAAATGGAGGTTTTAGCATTGCAGTGGGATTGCTAACTGGAAGTAGTAGATTTTTATTTGTTTTAACTTCAGTCTTATATAAAGATTTAGCACCATTTATAGGTTTCCTATGATGAATTCTAAGCTTAAATTATGTGCATTTAATCTGATTTCAACTATCCTCATATTGTAACTATCTAGAGGCAGGCTTGGCAACATTTTAATTGCTCTGAACTACTCAGAAGCTGTACTTTGCTTCATTTTGAACAGGCTCTGATCAAATGATCCAGCAGTTGTATTGTAGCTGTACTATTTCCTCTTGTTTCCCCTCGTTTACTATCCTGTCCTTACTCAGTCTGTTGATGGCTGTGTGTTTCATGCTGGGGTAAGGCGACTGGCACCTTGCTTAAATGGAACTTGAGGCTGGAGAGTGAATGTCATTAACTGCTTGATCAAGGACCATTGCAACCCAGCCTGACTGTATCCAACGCTGTCTATACTACTTGCCTCAACTCAGGAATAATGAGGTCAATTTTGGCATCCTGTCTTGCTGGTCTGTACAGTTTCATGGTAATGCAAATTTCTGTTTTGATTAGTCAGGAGTCAGACACTACAGTAGTAGATCACCATGCTGCAACTTAACAAAACCACTGAGGAATCCACTTGTATGGTGTGTGTTTAGCTGATATGGAATGTGCACTTTCTCTTCATTGGGATCCATCCCACTTCAATCCAGTGTTAGTCAAGTGAGAAGGGGTTGAAGGGCTTCCCTGCTTTTTCCTTCCTTGTTACACCACAACAGGTATAATTCTTAGTGAATGCACTGGCCAATTCAGTAGGTGTTTGATTACTTGCTATGATCATAACAAGAACCAACTGGACAGGTTTTCTTGAGTAAACAAAGATTAACTTTATTGTACCTAAACCGAACTAATAAAATAATAAACAACGCACCAACTTTCGCTCTTGCACACATGCACTAGAGGTTTACACACACATAGCTTACGGAGTGGGGAAAGGTAAGATTGCTTGAGTTAGTCCATTAACAAGATATACAGTCTGTGGATTTTGGTGATTTGGCTGGCTTCTAGCTGAATTCAGTGGTCCTGAGGCTATTAGTTTGAAGAGATAGATGACTGGTTCGGTGGGTCTCTTGGAGATAATGATGCAGATGATTCCTCCAACAAGGTTTCTGATTGTAGCCGGAGTATGCAAAGGTGGTCAGTCAACAGGCAGGATTTGTAAGCTTTCAAGCTGGAATGGAGAGAGGAAACCCCAATTAGGGTCTACTATGTCAGAGTCCAGTTGCTTCTCTTCAGAGAAAACACCAGTTTAAAATGACAGATGGGGAGGGGCTTCTCACATGGCAGTCACTCAGTGATTCTAACATAGCAGTTAGCAATATTTCTCTGCTTGCTGTAAAAAAAAAGTTAGTTCCTTTAAACTTCCTGGGGCTTGGTTCTTGCGGGGAAATGCAGACATTTGGTCTCCCTCCTCACAAGCATTGCAGTGTAGGATACAGTGTTGCAAATTAAATAGCTGACTTAAGCTGCCAGCAATATCTATCATTTTAGCTTTTTTTTTTGTCTTTTTTTGAAAAACTCTGATCTCCAGTCAGTGCACCAAAGAAAATTCAGTCAACAAAGCACATTGGCATAACACCAGGGAACTTGCATGCAAGGTTGGCAAACTGTGCATAAAGGGAATTTAGATTTGAACACTTTATGTTGAGTTTTTTTTCCTTTGGCCTCCTTATCTCGAGAGACAATGGTTAAGTGCCTGGAGGTGGTCAGTGGTGTGTGGAGCAGCGCCTGGAGTGGCTATAAAGGCCAACTTCTTCCACAGGTGCTGCAGAAAAATTTGATTGTCGGGGCTGTTGCACAGTTGGCTCTTCCCTTGCGCCTCTGTCTTTTTTCCTGCCAACTGCTAAGTCTCTTCGATTTGCCACACTTTAGCCCCGCCTTTAGTTATGTTATGTTTTATGTTGAGTTAAGTTATATTATATAATGTCTGAGATGCAGCCAGTGCGGTTTCGCATTGGTTCTGCTGTGTCCCACAAGTTTCTTCCAGTATTCTGGTGTGATGGGGATGGTGGGTGCGTATACAGGGCAGCGAATGATACCATTTTTGGCTTGCTTTTCCAACCAGCGCCAACTAGTTGTCGTTCTTTATCGATGTACTTTCGACCTTCGTGGTATCTTCCATTAAACAAAACAAATTCTCAGTGTAGATTTGTTCAGTTTCTTTCTAATTTGAAGTATTTAATGCTCTCCTTGATACTTGATATTTTATGTTGAATCATTCAGTATCTGTCAGTCATTTAAGGAGAGCTGTAGGCTGGAATTTTTCACTACTGGTAAAATTGATAATGCAGTGCAACTGCTGCTTGAACTCTGACTCATTGAATCTGCAGAGGAGTGACCCTCTTGTGATATTGCTGGATGTTGCCGTGTTGAAAACTGACAATCTCTATTGGCTGCAGCAATGTGTTGGGGCACTGTTTTGAGCGCCCTTGCAGGGATCACTGTCATTTGAGTTAATTAGTTCTGGGAGGAATTGATTTTGAAATGAATTTAGCAATACTTTGGAGGATGGGATTTTTTTCTGTAAGGAAAAAGAATAGCTCCTTTCAGTTTGGAGAGTTTAAAAATTGTTTGTTAGCTATTATGCCCATGAGGACTGAGATGCAAGTTCCTGTTTCACTAATGTGCAATGCATGAAACTGAAGGCGTCTGGTGAATTGAAAGAAACTGTCATTGACAAACTTCATTGCTGGGAATGGGTGAGTTCACATAAGTTCCAAGCTTTTAAACTGGCAATGTGCACCTTGTTGACATGACTGCACATTTATGTGGTCAAGTTGCTCCTTACCACCTTGAATCAATTTTTTTTTTTTTACAACAGCCCTTGCATCCCCTCCCTCCTATGGTCTGAGTTGTGAAGTAGAACTGATCAGATATGCACACTCCCACTGTTCACATCAGTACAATATCAAGATTCCTGTGATTGTGTAACAAGCGATGTCTGGATTCTTGCTCTGTTCAAAGATGCTGAATCGACATGGTGGGGTGCAGGGTTTGGTAATCCCAACTGGGGCCTTGTAAACAGAACTTGATATAATTGATTAAGATTTAAGTTGTAAGCTTGTACATGGTAAAGTTCATAGGACAGTGCTCCACACCCAGGATCTATGCTCTGAGTAAAATGAAACATGATGCAAATCAAAGTATTTGCCTTGTTTTTGTGAAATTATTGCATTCTTTTGATGACTTCTTGCATGAAGAGCAACTGAATTCTGTTGTTTAGTATGTCAGTTCCCCGGCACTGCAAATGCCTGGGAGTGTGCGTTGTGGAAATTCTGAATCAGAGGTTTGTTGTCTTTGTACACCAGTGGATCCTTTTGAGTTGTCTGGGGTAGAACCACTGCTACTTCGCAGAGAGTAACTGACCTGTGTGTTTTTTTAACTCTCACTCTTTCCCAACCCATGACATATACTTGCTATTGGCTGACTGTAACTTTTCCTTCTTGGAAATACTCAGCAGGTCTGGCAGTATCTATAGAGAGAAACAGTTAACGTTTCGGGTCGATGAAAGGTCATCGACCTGAAGCGTTAACTCTGTTTCTCTCTCCACGGATGCTGATAGGCCTGCTGAGTATTTCCAGCACTTGATTCTTATTTCCGATTCCAGCATCTGTAGTATTTTGCTTTTATTTGACCTTGGTGTGTTGCATTTTGTGCTTGGGTCTTTTGCAATGTTCTCCACTACACAAAATGTCCAGATCAATGGAAGCTCTCAATGCAGAGTTATTCAGTTGCCTTTTCATTTGTCAGCACATGCTCCCTGGCTACAGTCTGCTGAGTAAATCCACCTTCAAAAAAACACCCCAGCCCATATCAGGAGAACCGCTCCTGAAGATTCCGCAAGACCGAGTTGGAATTTCACTTCAGGCTGTTCCACTATATTGCCAATTTTTACCAGTAATGCCTTCCTATTCTAGTGTTTTTATTATGGCAAGGTGTAGTGTACATATTTTATAAATGTCTTCAGAAACATTTCAAATATTTGGGTACATTCCAGAAAGATTCAAGTTTTTTTGTTCATGTTTGCTGTAAATTGCCCAAAAGGTGCATGTGTTCTGTAATTATGTAGCTGTCAGTAAGTCGAATGTAACTTTACCCATAACTGGCTTTCATAGTGCACCTAGGACTTGTGTAACTTAGATATTTTCTCAATGAATTACTAATTTGATCCCTTTATTTTTTTTTTTTACAGGCCATGGTAGCTGCGCGATGTCCAACAGATGAGTTGTCGTTAACCAACTGTGCTGTTGTGAATGAAAAAGATTTTCAGAGTGGCCAGTATGTACAGTCTGTTAAACATTAGTATGCAGTTTTATTATATTGGGATATCTGTGCTTCACAGTTACATTTTGCAAGAATATTCCAAAACTTATCAATTTCTTACAGTGAGCAATAAATGTAATATTTTGTATGAGCATGAATACAGTTCCAACAATTTAGATGGTTTGAAAAGGACCCACTAGTGCAGTTGGTGGTAGGATGATTGTATCTAGAGCTTCAAAAGGTTGGCATTCTTACATGTCTAGGTAGGACAGTGATCATCTCTGGGCCCTTTGTTCAACTAAAGCTGAAACCAAATGGAAGAAAATCTCTTCGCTGCTGATTTGTAAAGGTCCTGTGTGAAAGGAGTTTTAGTTTTAACCTGATCCACAAAGAGCATGAGCCTATTACGTCAACTGCTGTGGATATTGAAGCTGCTGCACTGGTGCCAGTCAGAGATTTCCCAGTGGGTTTTAATGGGGCAAGGTACGTTATTGAGGCAGAACCTTGGGCTGTATTCTATTTGAGCTCTGGAATACTTGATATTGACATTGGATGCCGAAAGTGGGAGCCCCTTGGCTAAGTCACAAATTTCATCTTTTTTAAAGTGGAGCAGAGGATAAGAGATGAGCCAAAATATGTCCGTCAGTCATTTGTCCTTATCCCACTATTTTGTTTCCAGGGTACTGTTTAGATGTTGACCAATGCCAGGCTGTAGATAGTGACTCATTCTATAAATTCAAAATGTTGAGTTTTTCCTCTTGTTTCCAAACACCTTGTATGTTCAAGTATTTCTGAAGATCCACTTCAGTCATTCTGCAGTAACCAATCTATCTGAGGCACTTAGTACAGAAACTCAGGTAGTGAAAGAACAGGGAAATTAAAAATGTTTGTGTGACCCAGGTATTTCATAACCTTCTGCTTCCTTTATTCCGCCTGAGTCTTAATCTGTGTAGTCTAAATTCCAGGACTCTAAATAACACCCGGAAGCTACTTGCAAAGAATTAGAGCTTCAAAGTCATGATGAGACATAATTGGAATACAGTGGTTTCAAGCTGTTTCTTTCCTCATTTACTTTACCTTCTTGGCACCCTATTTTATTTGGGCTGTATACAGGCTGTTTAGCACACAATTAGTTGGTTGGGAAACCTTTATCTGCATGGCTCATTGTTTCTTCAAAAGAGTTCAATATAGATAAAGTACTAATTTATGCAGCTACATCTGAAAGATGTCGAGAAATAATTACTTTCATTTATAACAATGGAGAAAGTTCATGAAAGGCACAAAGCTCCATGATCTCAAGATGGTTGTGCAGTGGCAGAAACTAAGTAACTCCATCTTCATAAGGTTTGCAAATGAATAGCTTAAGTGGAATTACATGGAATGTGCTGCACAGAAATAGACCATTCGATCCAAATGGTCTATGCTCTTGTTTATGCTCCATATCAACTTCTTCCCACCCCTATTTCATTTAACCCTATCAGCATAACATTCTTTTCCTTTCTTCATCTGCTTATCTTGCTTCCTCTTTTATATCTCTGCTATTTGTCTGAACCACTTTTTTTCTTGGCAGAGTTTTACAAAGGGTAGTTGAGGCACATAGCATAGCACTTAGTCTCTGGTCTAACTGCTGAATAATTTTAAGAACTGAAATCAGACTCTAAGTGCCCAGTTTTTCACTGACTGCCCAGATCAATTCTATTAGAGGCAACTCTTAATCAATTCTCCAAGAGCTGACTCTCCTGAACCTCTGCAAAAAAAAAAACCCAGCAAGATTTGTTTGTGTCTTGTTCTGTAGTGCTATGCTAGCAATACTAAGCGGTTAACATTAAGCCGTTTTTCTTGTATCCAGATACCTTCAGTCTGGTCTGTTGGGCATCAACTGCAGACTTAAGCCACACCTGTAGACTCACTGCCAAAATTTTGGATTGGCCTTAAGACAGTAACCCTAGATCCGCAGAAGCTAAAGAGCCAGCTGTTTTGACCAAGTCGCCTTGCTTCCGTTTACTTTCTGGTTTGACTGTTATAAGTAAAATGAGTTGCTGTGCAGGTTAATTCAGGTCAGCTTGCTTGGCTGTAGCAGGCTGTGAAATAAATAATAAGTGATAAATATAACTATTAATTTCAATAGTCAGCCACTGTGTAAAAAGAGTCAGTACAAAGAGGCAAGACTATTCTGAAGAATTCTGCTGCTTTCATAAAGCTTGGCATTTTACCTGGTAGAGATCAAGAAATTAAATAAACTTGCCTACAATTTTTTTTGGAAGGTCTTTATCCCACTGTTGGGTCTAGTTGAAGTAAGCCAGGAGGTGCAAAGCTATTTTTAATGTAAAGGTAAAATGTGCATTAACCCCCTTCATACAATTTGGCTTTCATTAGCACCCCTGATGTCAGTTTGCTTTTTAGTGGTTGTGCAATTTTATTGCCTTTCTTGACCTTGTTCATTTGTTCTCCACATCAAGTGACCAGCCAGGCCAGAAATAGACCTGCTTCCAGCTCTTGAGATTGGCCAGAGTATTGTGCAAGAATGTCATGGGGCTTGCTTTATGTGAGAAAGCATCTGGCTTCTGTTCGGCACTTCCTCCACAGTGATGCTATTGGGATCAGGAATGTAGGTTCATACGATTATGGGTGTAAACTATTAATGACTCTTGTATCAGATTGAGGACTCTCTACTTTTTATTATAAAAATATAGATTGCATTCTGAAATATTAGGATATTTGGCAACTGTTAAAAATAGCAGATGTTTTTTAAGCTCATTGGCATTATTGCAATTGTTATACACAAAGGTGCCGTTTTGAAATTTGTTAAACTGCAGAGGTGGGGTAGGTAAATTAGGTTGAATTTAGTAAACTAAAGTCTGTCGCCCCGGTGTCATCTTTGTGAATCTCTTCTGCATGTTTTCCATATCAGAGTCAGAGTAATTTATGGCACAGAAGGAGGCCATTTGACCCTTTGAGACTATGCTCAATCTCCACAGAGCTATCCAGTCAGTCCCACTCCCCTACTTGATCCCCATAGCCCTGCAAGTCTATTTCCCTCAAGTGGCCATTCAACTTCCTCTTGAAGTAATTGTCTCTGCTTCCACCACCCTTTTGGGCAGCGACATTCTTTCTAGGTCAAGGCACCTAAAACTGAAAATATTTGTAGTTTGAGAGGAGATCTGATAGAAGTCTTGGAAATTATGTAGTGTTATGAGAAGATGAGTAGGGTAAAAATGGCCACTGGCCAGTAAGTCAGTAACTAAATTTCAAATGATCAAAAGAATGAAGGGGGATGTTAGATTTTTGTTATGCAGAAGGTTGTTAGGACATGGAATTCTCCAGTAGCAGTAATGGATGTAGATTCCTTAGAATTTATAAAAAGGAAATGCACAAGTATTTGAAAAATTTAAAAGCGTATGTCAAAAGGACAGGCGAAATGGGCTAATGCGGATAAAGAGCTGCTGCAGGTAACAGTGGGTTAAATGATCAGTTGGTCTAACTTTGGTTATGGATTACATAGAATTTGACGGCACAATTTTGCCATTGTTTATATTCTGTTTTATTGCCTCTGAGTTTAAAAATTGACCTGGACACTGGGATAACTCCCTACTCTTCAAATCGTGTCATTGGATGGTTCATGTCTGCCATGACCAGTTCAAGCCAATTTGCACACCTCTGTTTAATACCTTATGAGAAGGGTGTGAGAATCATTACTTTAGGGGAATTTCAGCCTTGATTTTATGTAATTGTATATTCCCATTTTAAGTCTAGTTTAAATTGTGTATGTTGCATATGCCCATTTGAAAATGTAAATGTACTGTACATGGCCAAAAACTTACCTATTGAGAGCTGTCTGGGATGGGTGGGATTAAGTTATTCATACTTGGTGTAAGTATGTTGGTGTAAGTCTTGGAAATCATAAGGGAAAACTAACACTTGGATCACACCCTCAGTTGTGATAACTTCTAGTGAGCTGTAAATTGGTGTAGGCTTTCAAATCCTCAGGGACCGATACTAATATTATCTGCACCAAGAAGAGTGGAAGTACACGAATAGACTTGCAATAAATCTAATTCCTCCTGAGACAGTATTAGTCACCTGGTGTACATGACATAACTGGTCTATTTATAGTTTGTCCCTCTGATTTTAGGCTTTTATCCCTTTTGAAGTTAAACAAAAATAAAACTTGGCCATAATCTATTGTAAGTACCTTTTTGAATCAAATAAAACTGAGTTTAATAAAATTGTTTTGGAAGGAACAGTCAACACTTAAAATAAATAATAGTTGTCTGGAGAAAGCCTGTTGCTAATGGGTATTGTGCATCATTATTTGTATCTTCAGCATCTCTTACCCTGTGGCATTTTGTGTAGCTGTCTGTATGTGGCGCATCCCACTGAAGATCGGCTCAATAATAATGACTGAAGTTATCCCTGTGTTGAACGAATGGGGCTCCCTGTGTTGCATCAGAACAAATGATGTTGACCTTTTCTGGGTTGCAGAATTGGTTTTAATGTTTCTGAAGTTCTTTTAGGTCCGTGATAGAGACAAACAGGGGTTACAATTTCAGCAGACTTGGTTCCTGATCTGCTGTAAACTGGGTTTTATGTAACCATTATAACTGTACTGCAAATGGAGCTATTCTACTGCACAATATACATGCTGCCCATTTATCTTGAACCAGTTAAACCCCACCACAACTCCATTCCATGGCAATTGTGTGAAACATAGAAAATAGGAGCAGGAGTCGGCCCTTCGAGCCTGCTCCGCCATTCACTATGATCATGGCTGATCATCCAAATTAGTAACTTGTTCCCGCTTTCCCCCTATATCGTTTGATCTCTTTCGCCCCAAGAGCTATATCTAACTCTTCATTGAGCACATACAATGTTTTGGCCTCAACTGCTTTCTGTGGTAGCGAATTCCACAGGCTCACCACTCTCTGGGTGAAGAAATTTCTCCTCATCTCAGTCCTGAAAGGTTTAGACTGTGACCCCTGGTTCTGGACTGCCCCCACCATCGGGAACATCCTTCCTGCGTCTACCCTGTCAAGTCCTGTTAGAATTTTATAGGTTTGTGAGATCCCGCCTCACTCTTCTGAACTCCAGCGAATATGATCCTAACTGACTCAATCTCTCCTCATACATCAGTCCTGCCTTCCCAGGAATCAGTCTGGTAAACCTTCGCTGTGATCCCTCTATAGCAAGAGCATCCTTCCTCTGATGAGACCAAAACTACACACAATATTCCAGGTATGGTCTCACCGATGCCCTGTATAATTGCAGCAAGACCTATAAAATTCTAACAGGACTTGACAGGGTAGACGCAGGAAGGATGTTCCCGATGGTGGGGTAGTCCAAAACCACTTCCTTAAGTACTGTACTCTAATTCTCTCGCTATGAAGGCCAACATACCATTTGCCCTTTTTACTGCCTGTTGCACCTGCATGCTTACCTTCAGCGACTGGTATGAGAACACCCAGGTCTCGTTGTATATTCCCCTCTCTGTTTATAGCCGTTCAGATAATCTACCTTCCTGTTTTTGCTGCCGAAGTGGGTAACCTCACATTTATCCACATTTTGCTGCATCTGCCATGCATTAGCCCACTCACTCAACTTGTGCAAATCACCCTGAAGCCTCTCTGCATCCTCCTCACAACTCGCCCTCCCACCCAGTTTTGTTAGCTGCAAATGTGGAGATATTACATTTAGTTCCCTCATCTAAATCATTTAATGTATATTGTGAATAGCTGGGGCCCTAGCACCCTGCGGTACCCCACTAGTCACTGCCTGCCATTTGGAAAAAGACCTGTTTATTCCTTCTTTGTTTCCTGTCTGCCAACCAATTTTCTATCCATCGCAGTACACTACCCCCAATCCCATGTGCTTTAATTTTACATGCTAATCTCTTATGTGGGACTTTGTCGAAAGCCTTATGAAAGTCCAAATAACCACATCCACTGGCTCCCCCTCATCCACTCTACTAGTTACACTCAAAGAATTCTAGCAGATTTGTCAAGCATGATTTCCCTCTCTTAAATCCATGCTGACTCTGTCCGATTCTACCACTGTTCTCCCAGCGCTCTGCTATAAAATCTTTGATAATGGACTCTAGAATTTTCCCCACTACCGACGTCTGGCTATAATTCCCTGTTTTCTCTCTACCTCACTTTTTAAATAGTGGGGTTACGTTAGCGACCCTCCAGTCTGTAGGAACTGTTCCAGAGTCTATAGAATCTTGGAAGATGGCCACCAGTGCATCTGCTATTTCTAGGGCCACTTCCTTAAGTACTCTGTGATGTAGATTATCGGGCCCTGGGGATTTATCAGCCTTCAATCCCATCAATTTCCCCAACACCATTTCTCTACTAATACTGATTTCCTTCAGTTCCTCCCTCTCTCTAAACCCTGTGTTCTCCAACATTTCTGGTATGATATTTATGTCCTCCTTTTGTGAAGACAGAACCAAATTATACATTTAGTTGGTCAGCAATTTCTTTATTCCCCATAATAAATTCCCCTGTTTCTGACTAAGGGGCCTACATTTGTCTTCACCAATCTTTTTCTCTTCACATACCTATAGAAATGTTTACAGTCAGTTTTTATGTTCCCTGCAAGCTTACACTTGTACTCTCTGTTCCCCTTCTTAATCAATCCCTTGGTCCTCCTTTTGAATTCTAAACTGCTCCCAATCTTCAGGTCTGTTGTTTTTTCTGGCAAATTTGTATGCCTCTTCCTTGGATCTAATGCTATCGCTAGTTTCCCTTGTAAGCCATGGTTTAGCTGCCTTTCCCGTTTTACTTTTGCACCAGACAGGAATAAACAATTGTTGCAGTTCATCCAGACGCTCTTTGAATGTTTGCCACTGCCTATTCAGTCATCCCTTTTAAGTAACGTTTTCCAATCCATCGACGCCAACTCGTGCCTCATACCTTCATTGTTTCCTTTAAGATTCAGGACCCTAGTCCTAGAATCAACCATGTCATTCTCTATCTAATGAAGAATTTTATCATATTATGGTCGCTCATCCCCAAGGGGTCTCACGCAACTAGATTGTCAATTATTTTCCCCTCATTACACAATACCCAGTCTAGGATGGCCTGTTCTGTAGTTGGTTCCTCAATGTATTGGTCCAGAAAACCATCCCGTATACACTCCATGAATTCCTCCTCTATGATATTGTGACTAATTTGATTTACCCAATCTATATGCAGATTAAATTCACCCATAATTACAGATGTTCCTAACTCCCTATATTCTGCTTTTAGGACCTAAGCTGAGCTAGACTGTTTGCAACCTTGGTGTTTGACCTCAATAAGCTTCCGAACACATCTGTGTCGTCGCCAAGACTGCCTGCTTCCAGCTCCAAAACATTGCCCAACTCCAACTCTGCCTCACCTTATCTGCTGCTAAAACACTCATCTGTGCTTTTACCTCTAGTCTGGACTATTCCAATGCTCTCCTGGCTGACATGGCATGGCTCTCATCATCTACTCCACATAAACCTGTGATTATCCTAAACTCTGCTGCCTATATCTTGCACCAAGTCCCAGTTACCCATCACCAATGTTCCTTCTAAGCAGTACTGGTGCATGACTGCACAGCAATTGGGAATATGCTGGGCAGGAGACGAACAGGTCATGCCCAAGCAATTTTCCCTTTAAGATGTGTGCATCAACCTTGAGACTGTGCACTGCAACAAGCTGGTTGCGCTTAGCTAACAGAGGGAACATTGCTCCTCACCAATTGTTGACCTGCACTGCTCCCTGTCCAGCAATCTGAACTTCAAAATTCTCATCCTTGTCTCCAGATCCCTCGCCTTCCTATCTCTGCAACCTCCTCCAGCTCTACAAGTCTTCGAAATCTCGGGTACTCACCCAATTGTGACATCTTGTGCACCTGACTTTATTCACTGCACTATTGGCAGTTTTCAGCTGCCTTGACCCTAAGCTCTGGAATTCCCTTCCTTTTGAGATGCTCCTTAATAACGACCTTTTTGATCAACGTTTTGGTTGTCTGTCCCGATATTTCCTTCTGTGGCTGTCAAATTTTGATTAAAGCTCTTGTAAAGTGCCTTGGGGCATTTTGCCAATATGAAGGTGCTATATAATTGCAAGTTGCTGTTGAAGTACTCGATGCCTCCTGGTGCCCTGACGACACCCTGTGGATTTCAAAGCACTGTTGCAGACTGAGAAACCACTGCAAGTGTGAGCCGCCTTAAAGCGTAATCGCTTGCCATCGCAACTCATATTCATGCACAAGCTGGTTGATGTGCTGATACCTCCAAATCAGATTTTAGACATTCATTTGTTGGCTGTAGTTTTTGCCTGGTTTTGGAGACCTGTTGCATAAAAACCACATTTCTGGCATACGCACAATGACAGAGCTCAGTCAATCAGCAGTTTAAAGAAGTGGTGGTGCTTTGCATTCATGCTTGTAGCTGCATGGATTGCAGCCTTGGGTAGGTGGGAAGTGGTGTGAGAAAACAGATTTTTGGCTCATACCGGTATGTGCCTGCCTATTTGAATTGCATTGCTAATTGATGCAAGAAAAGACTGGATTGGTGTGTTTTGGTGTTGGTTATTTGCATTCCACATTTCGGAACTCAAATGTCCATGCTATTTGTAGTATTGGTCATGCAAGATTATTCTGGATGTAAACTCATTCCTGATTTTGTTTAGGTTGAAGCTTTTAAACTGATTTGTACTTAATTAGTTTTTCTGGTCAATGTCTAACATTTGTCCTGAGGTGGTCATAACAGATTTTCATGGGCAAGGTTGAGCCATTTGGTTTTATGGGTGAGCAGAATGATTAAGGGACTTTACATGGAATGGCTGGTCATGTGGTTTCATCAAATAAAGAACATTTTCCTTCTGTCATTTTGCATCTACATGGTGTACAATTGAATGTCAATATTTTACATTGCTTGTATGGGAATGTGGACCATTGATTATATAACTTCATTTTTTTAAAGCCCTGCTTTTCATGAGGTGCAACAAATTTCCTGTTTCTTTTCATTTTAATCGTCACATTGGTAGGCATTTTACATTGTCTCGTTGCCAATTTTTAACAGCTCAACTTTGGTTTGGAAACAATGGAAATAGAGGTTAGTGATTCACATTAAGTCTGTGCCATCTGCTTTGTTGCAAGAATGTAGCAATTTTTTTCTTTGGGTTGGATGAATGTGTGTGGTTTAGCTGTTCGTTCCAGTCTCAATGGCAAGTTTTCTTCCTAAACTGTTTACCAGATTTTAATGACTATTTTATAAGTTTTAAAATGAGTTCTCTGCCAAATTGTTGAATGATAAATATCTTGGGTTGTGGGGTTTACTTCAGTCACTTTCAATTGTTTAGTTCGATTGACTGGAATAAATCGTATAATCAACAGCTTAGAGTCTGTGAATGTAAAACTAGGGAGTGTCATGCAGACACCTGCCAAGAATGAGGCATATTAATTTTGTCATGTGAACATTGATTTTAAGCTGTTGCTGGAGCGAGGAAATGACTTGTTAAACAGATCAGCTGTGGCTGGAAAAAACATTTGCATACTAACAGTGCTTGTGGAGACAAAGGGGCTATTCCCTGCTCCAATTTAACCCGCAGTGGACTTTAAGCACCAGGTATTGTGTGTAAGAAGAGACATTCCAGGGTCGGCTAAGACAAGAGAATCCACAAACAGACGTGGTAAGACCAGCTAGTCACATGACTAACCTGGTTGGCAACCTGGGTTTTTTTCTGAATTGTAGGAAGAGTTTGAACTGAAGAAAGACTGTTTGCTCCTGGAGTGAGAAGACCTCTTCTGTTTACTCTCATCTCTTTCTCAAGCCTCTGGACCCACTAAGGACACACTGACTTCATGAGAGAAAAATCTCCCACATCGAACAATGATTAAGAAGAATACTGGGTCTCAATGCAAAGCAAGACCTACATACAATCAAGGACTCTACAGTGCGCTCTAAGAATAGTAGCCAAAACCATTTTCATATATTGCTTCAGTCTTTCCACTTTATTTCTCCTCTTTTCTGTCTCTATCTGCATGTGTGTATTGCGCATGAATGCTAGTGTGGGCATGTCGCGTAGCCGCAAGCGTTAACCAAATTAGAGTTTAAGTTTAAAGCTCAACCTTTTTTCTTTAAATCTAAGAGAACCTGTTTGGTTAGTTCCTTTGCCTTATAATTTGAAGTTGGTGAACAACTAAGGGGGAGCAAAAAAGTGTTTAAAATTTGACCCTGTTACAGTAAGACCAGATGAAGGTTGAGGGAACCCTAGACCCCTTTCCCACCGGTCTTAACAGGAAGTAAACTGTCTAGAAATTGCACAAAAGGTTTTCCTTCAAGGTAATTTTATGAAGCCTTTTTTCCCCCTCCTAGTGTTGCTGCAGATGGAAAACTGGGATCTACCTCCAACACACAAAGCGATTGCACACCTTCATTGTTCCAGGACATTATGAAACATGGTCCTTAAAATACAGGCTAGTTTGTGCATTGACTTTTTTGAAGAAAAAAAATTGGATAGAGGTTGTTACGACAGGTGAGAAAGGGGCCTAGGGCTCCTCTCAGTCTCTCGTTGGTTTGGCTGTAAAAGGGTTTAACTTTTAAAACACTCTTTTAGCTTCCCTTTCAGTGAGTCCTTGTTCACTATGCTCTAATTGTAATGGCAAAGAAATCAAAAAGACAGGTTTTCTCAGATTTAAACAAGAAAGGTGTATTAACCTTATTAACCTTTAAACTCTAATTCAGTTAAACTACTAAAGACCATGTTAGCATGCATACGCAATAAACCCACGCAAAGACAAAAAAGGAGAAAGAATCAAAGGGGAAAGATTTGAGGCAATAGCTGGAGTTCAGTTACTGCCTTTGCGTTTGATGTAAATTCTTTGATTGAAGTTAAGTGTTGCAGATCTCCTTGGGGCCCAGTGCACACTTTCAAACTTGTTTGGCTGGTCTTCTGTCTTGAGGCTTAAGTTACTTCCGTGGGTCCCTGGAACTTTGCATGTCTGAGAGAGACGGAGAGACCTTTTAACTCTGCTGTCTTCCAATTGCAGTCTTGTCCAAAACTGTTGTGTGGTACAAATCAAACAACCACCAGGTTGGCCAGTGGGTTGGTCTCATGACTAGTTCCTTATATGAAACAACCTCTCCAACGTTTGTGGATTTCCCCCAAGCTTACTGGACACTCTCGGTGGGGAGGGGGAGCGGGGGGTGGAATGCTGGCTTACACATTCAATGTTTGGCTAATTGACTCAGGGAGGCACTCCCATTGTCATCTTCAGGCAACTGTCTTTTAGAATGCAAATGTGCAACCATGTTTTTAGCCACTTGTCTTTTTAAACAAGTTATTTGAAGTCCAGTAGCAGTTCAAAAAATAATGTTCCATATGACAAAATTAATATGTCTCATTTTGGCAGGTGTGGTTTCCATCACCCCTCCTTATCCAGTGGAATGAAATGCAATATTAGGTGAGTTTCTTCACTATCGGCCTGAAATACGTTGGGAATGGGCATCCCAATAAAGGTGATTTTTGAGGAGGTTTGCATATTTCCATGACTGCCTAGGGCGACATTGTTCCTGTTGAGGTTTGCAGGGGGAGGGTTAGATTTAATTAGCCCTGGTTTGGAGTTCTCGAGAGTAAAGGCCTGCTACCTGACCCGAACCCGACAGGACCTGATGACGTGTCTGGTTTGCGTCTGGTTGCACTTCCGGGTCCAGCATTTGGGCTTGGGTCGGGCCCGGTCGGAGACGTTATATCACATTTAAGTGGCTCCACTGTTAACGTTGTTTTTTGACTGGAAAGGTGTTTTTTTTGTTTTTGTTTTAAGCTTGTGCAGATCAGCAACTGAAGTGAAAAACAAAGTAAGTTAACTGATGGTCGGGTTGGGTGTGGGGAAAAAATGGAAGGGGTCGGCCTTGGGTCGGATGTGGTTCTCTTGGGTTCGGGTCGGGTTTTTTTTTTTTGCAGGCCCGAGCAGGCCTTTACATGAGAGTCGGCATTGGGTGGATCCACTCTGATCTCTCCTTCAGTGCTTTGAGTCATGCAAGAGCTTTTCACTTTAGGTTATGGTTGGTTCCCTTTTCTCCTGACTGAGGGGTTGATTCTTTGCTAATCTTCCCTTTGGGACACTCCTGCTTTCAGGTATTTGTTCAGATTCTACTGCATTCCCCTGCGGTACTTTGGCTGGGTGAGGCATCACCCTCATGATTTCTGTGCCCTCTTGAGGACTCTTTGTCCTTGCAGGTTTCTGTAAATGCTGTTAGCAACTCTGGTGGGGTGCTTCTAGTGTCTGCATTTACATAGGATGCAGGGTCTAATTTTTCAAACATTTCTGGTTTGGCTGATTGGACAGTAGGGGTTTCCATTTGGGAATCTTCTCTGATCTCCTTTAACCTGTCCTCTTTGTCCCTTTTTCCCCTTTCCTCTAACTTCTTGCCAGCCCTGTGCCTGTCTGTCCCCTTTTGGTCTCGGCAGGGGTCCCTTACAGTTCACCAGCCCTCTGCTGAGGGATTTCCCAAAAGCTGATACAGGACCTAGGGGTACAGATTTCACTGCAGGTTGGGGTTTCCCCTCAGCTGGCACATGTCATCTCCTACAGTACTCCACCACATCTTTTGTGGAGTTTTGGCCAGTCTAACTGCTGCCTCATGCGGGCTTTGGTTTTTCGCATACAGACATGTACAGCAACTGTAATCTCATGGGCCATTCTTGATAGTTCTCTCCGGTACCTCTGCAGCATCAGTGTCCACTTTTTGTCCTCCGGTCTGTGTGGAGAACTCCACTTCATCAGTACCTTATTTGTTAAATAGTAGCAATCAGAGACTCCCTCTGCTTCAATATCAGACTGGGCAGCCTGAGCTAACACTCAGTACTGGGTCGGCTTGTTGAGCCTCAGCTAGGGAAGATCTAGTCACTGCATTCCCTGGGTCCTCTAACTTTCCAAAGAAAATCTCAGACGGACAGACCTCATGGTCATCTGCCTGCAGTGCCAATTCAGTCTCCTATGGGGGAGCTGGTTTGGTCATGGCCTGATTGACTACACATTCAGGGGAACTGCAGGGGACCGCCTCCTGGCATTGCCGGCTTTCTGACCTCCTGCGGTCTACCTTTCACTACTGGGGAGGCTACCACCTTCATCCCCGCCAGATAATTACCTAGGAGCAGGTCAGCCCCGTCCACAGGCGAATTAGGGACAATCCCTACAGTCACTGGTCCTGAAACTAGGTCACACTCTTAATGCACCTGATATAAGGTACAGACATTTACTGCCCTCCAGTATCATTCACCACCATTCTGGTATTTACTGCACTCTCTCTGGGGGAAAGATCAGACCTTTTCCCATTAAAAGGTGTCTAGTCGCCCCTGTGTCTGAGGATTACTATGGGCTTGCTTGCCCCACCCTACAGGGGGATAGGGTTACTCTCCCTTTAGACACAAAATCCTGATAACCTTCCGGAATCCTATTAAATTTTCCTGCTCCAACAGCAGTATGTTTTCTGGGACTTACTACTGCTGCAGTTAAAGCCACTGCTTGTTCAGCTGTACTTTCCAACAGGGTCCTTTCTCCTTCACCAAGTGGGTGTGTCCTGATTAACCCTATGGGCTTTCCCCGTAGTTTCTAGCAGTCAGCTTTTAAATGCCTTGCTTTATTACAATGGATGCACACAGGTCTCCTACAAGCAGCACCTTCCTTTTTGGCTGGAGGAGGGCCCCCTGTGTCTCCTGCTTTACTTTCTCTCCCATGGCTGCTTGGGCTCCTGTCACCTTCCCACCCTTTGTCCTTTTTGGAATTGTGGGAGTGACTAGGGAAGGTTTTTTGCTGGGGAACTGACTCTTATATTGGAGCAAACTCCTCAGCCAGAACTGCGGCTTGTCGGGCTCTATGAACTTTTTGTTCCTCTACATGTGTCTTTATGGAGAGTGGGAGAGTGTTTTTAAATTCCTCTAGCAGAATTAACTGAGATTTTCATTGCTGGACTGTACTTTAAGAGCCCTCAGCCACTGGTCAAAAGCCAGCTGCTTATTTTTCTCAAACTCCAGTTCGAACTTCTGGCGGGAGGCTTCCGGTACTAGCTCATGTGCTCCATGGATAACATTTTTTGTCCGTTTGTAATTTGATGAACACTCATCAGGCAACGGGATAAACCTCATGGGCTTTTCCTACTAATTTACTCCTAACAGCTGAGTCCAAGCCTCAGCTGGCTACTTTAACTGCCCTGCAAGTTTCTTAAGATACAAAAAAGTTTCCACGTCCCCCTCATTAAATTTTGGAATCAATTGGGAAAATTAACAATTTTGAATACAGCCCCGAATTACTATTCTCCCTATTGGCCATGCTTTCACTGAGGCTACTCTGTCGTCCCCTCTCGCTGTCCTTTTCTCTCTATCCTCGCTCCTTTCGCTCTCGCGCGCACTCGCCTCCCTGTCAGTGTCTATTTCTACCCCTGTTTGATTCTTCTGGTTCGCGGGGCAAAGGGTTGGCTGCTAGTCTTAGCAGTCCTGATTTCCTAGCCTTGGCATGGAACGTGATCCCACATTGCACCATATTTCTCAACCCTTCCATAGACTATGCCTTTAACTTATCCCAAGTTACTTCACCCTTACTTGGGGAGTCAAAGACATGTTTATATTTTAGCGCACACAACTGCAAGAAAACCTTTATTAAAATCTTTTCTCCTTGTGATTGGGATTAATTTGACTTCCCCTTCCAATTTCTTATTTGAGAGTCCACACTGGGATGCTAGCCCCCAAATTTCTGTTACGACCAGGTTGAAAAGGGGTCTCTGGCACCCCTCTCAGCCTCTTCCTGGTTTGGCCATAACAGGTTTAACTTTTTAAAACTGTGTTTCAGCTTCACTTTCAGTGAGCCCTTGCTCACTGCTGTCTAATTGTAATGGCCAAGAAATGGACTGGACAGCTTTTCTCAGATTTAAACAAGAAAGGTAAGTTTATTAACCTTAAAGCTCTAATTCAATTAAAACTACTAAAAATACACAAAGCGACCATGCTAGCATGCATACGCGATAAACGCACAAAATAGAAACGGAAAAGGAGAAATAATCGAAGGGCAAAGGTTTGAAGCAAAAGCTGGAATTCAGTTACTGGCTTTGGGTTTGATGTCAAGTCTTTGAAGTTATGTCTTACAGTTCTCGGGGCACAGTGCGCACTTTCAAACTTGTTTGGTTGGTCAGACTTGAGGCTTAAGTTACTTCCGTGGGTCTTTGGAACTTTGCGTGTGAGAGTGAGACAGAGCGACCTTCCTTCTCTGCTGTCTTCAAGTTGCAGTCTCCTCCAAAACTGTTGTGTGGCACAATTCAAAAAAACCCCCAGGTTGGCCGGCAGGTTATTCATGTGACTACTCCTTATTTGGAACAACCTCTCCTGTGAGGTTTGTGGATTCCTCTAAGCTTATTGGACACTCATTTGGTTTGGGGGGGGGGGGGTGGGCGGTGGTGTGGGGTTGCTTGGTGGAATGCTGTCCCTTGCGCAAAATCCATCTGGCTAATTGAATCTGGGAGGCACTCCCATTGTCTTCAGGCCACTGTCTTTTAGCATGCAAATGTGCAACCATGTTTTCAGACACTTGTCTTTTTAAACAAGTTATTTCAAGACCAGTAACAGTTCAAAAATAATGTTCCATATGATGAATTACAGAAAAATTAGCATCAGTTTCCTTTGAGCCGACTATGGCTCTTTTTGTGGATGGGCCACTGAACCTAGCTTCCATCTTGCCTCAAATTTTGAATGGCTTTGGAATGAATGTTGACCTGTGTTTGTATATTTTGGGGTGGGGTTTGATTGTTTTGACTTCTTTGCAGCAGCTTAATTTGGAGAAATATGCACTAATGGCCACAGTTACCATCCATTACTCCTGCTTGCGGTCAAGCTAACTGCGTGGCCAGGGTGTGGCAAGGCAGCCAAAATGCTCTGTGCAATGCAAGTACAGAATTCCACATGGCAGCAGTTATCTTGCGTTCTTAACAGAAGCACAGTGTACTGTTCCCGGTGGACAATTTTATTTTTGTTACTGCCCAATGGAAGATGTAGAACATCCTGTTTACTGAAGGCCGAGAGTGATCTGCCATGTTAATTTTTTTTCTTATGAGAAGGAAGTGTCATGCACCGTTAAATACATGTTTTTGTGCATTATTAAGATTTGTGATCAACCTACTGCACTATAGATGCATTGTAGAAAGTGCTGTGCAAATATCTGACACCAGATAATTGCAGTGCTTTTGTTGGATGGCACTTTGAATTTTAAAACGTTGCTGCAGTGGGTGTGTGCGTTTGCTTTATGTAACTGCGTGGATGTTTCAATTTTCGCCTCCTCCGCCAGTTAAACACGTGTTTATTGTACCAAAAGGGTTAACCTAAAAGGTTTGTTGCAAAGCTGTGTGGCATAGAATTTATGCACACAGGCTAGCGCATGAGTCGTCTCCTATCTTTCTTCTTCTAACACTACCTGTTCCTTTCTCCTTCATATTTGCCTAGCTTGCCCTCAAGTACATCTATGCTGTTAGCATCAGCTACTCCATGTAGCAAGTTTGCCATTCTAACCACTCACTGGGTGAAGAAGTTAAATGAGTTACAGCTTTGGTAATTTTATTTTGGGTATTTAAAGGAATCCTGTGCCTTCTAAACTATAGCCTGTAGGAGCTATCATCTTGATCAGAGGTTCCCAAACCTTTGGTGCTAAGTACCCCTTTGGAGATTTGTCCCATTCATGCCCCCTCTCTTTTCTGAAACTGTATTGTCTTCCTTCAGAAGATGGAGTTTAATCCTGTTGGTGGTTTAAAAAAAAAACTGGTGAACAATTGAGCAGTTCAAAGTGTTCCCCTTGCCTTCTGTGATGTAGGGATTCTGTGCCTGAGATAGCTGACTATTTTATAGATTTTCATGTCCATGCAGCAATCAGCAGATCTCTCAAACGTCTTTCTCTTGTAACTGGTGCAGGCTTGCAGAGCCAGCGGACGTGTAATTTGGGCCAACCTCAGCAGAGCTCGGGATGATGGAATCCCTCTGATTTCTTAAAGCGGACATTGGTCATATTACTGCTGCTTCTGGTGTAGAAGTAATCAATTATATACATCAAAAACAACCCTGATGGGTCTGTTGTACACTTACAGAAATCAGCAGGGATTCAATGTCCTGCACTGCGAACACCCCTTAATGCATCTCCTTGCACACACTCCAGTATCTTTAGTGAGCCTTGCCTGTCTTTCGAACCTCTGATCTACAGGGAAGTATTTATTCTGAAGGTGGTGCATTGTATGGTTTCTGCAGTTTCTGCAGGAATGATGCATCAATGTATCGCTTATGAGAAGAATGCATGAGTGAGATGAAAGCCTCAATTTAGCTGCAGTTTTGTCCCAAATGGCTCAACATTGTTTTGCACTGTACATTTTGTATTTGGTCAACACTGTCTCCTTTTATGCTATAACAGTGAGAACCATTTGATGTTGCTCTTAAGAGCCAAAAAAGCACAATTATGCATTTTAAGTCTACTTTTGCCAGGCAGTAGTTTAACTAGAAGGAAATTCACAGTTGTAACCTGCCTCTTTGCATTGCAGTAGTCCAAAATGGCGCATGGATTTGGAGCTAGTTTTGACCCCTTTCTTGGTGTGGTAGAATGTGATGTGTCGAGAATCTGAAAGATAAAGGCCCAGATTTTGTGGTCAGTGCTGAAGTGCACCAGTTGCCACTGACCTGTAAGAAAGCTGCCCACAAAGATCTGGCAATCTGACGTGTTCTCCCCTTTCCCAATATTAATTTGAATCTGCCACTACGTCAAGGGCATATCCAGATGCCCAGCAAGTCATGTCATTGAACAGATTAAACAGCTAATCACATTGATTTTGTCCCATAGACAAAAAACCAGGAAGTCAAATGCAATTATTAGCATAAGTAAAATACTGCAGATGCTGGAAACAAAAACAGAAAATGCTCAAAAAAATTCAGTGGTGCTGGCAGCATCTGCGGAGAAAGAAATAGGTAACGTTTTAGATGTGTAACCTTTCATAGCTGGGGAAGGTTAGAAATATAATTTTTAAGCAAGGGAGGGTGGTAAGAACAACTAAAGAGAAGGTCTGATAGGGTGGAGGGGAGGAGAGATTAAATGACTAGGTTTTGTGGTCCAAGGCCAAAGGGAGTGGAAATGAGACTGGTAAAGAAACCAAAGATGTCTCGGAGGTGTGAATGGCAGGATCCTGAATAGCTGCCACCAGAAAGCAAAGGAAAGGAGTTGAGAGAAAACCAAACAAGCAAAAGAAAAATGAAACAAAATGGGGACAGAGGTTACAAGTGTGCGGTGGTCACTCCTACCAATACTGCCACGGACAGATGCATCTGCCACAGGCAGATTGGTGAGGTCGAGGTCAAGTATGTTTTCTCTCTTGGTTCTCTCACGACCTGCCGCAGACCTAGTCTAGCAGTTATGTCCTTTAGGACTTGGCCAGCTCGGTCAGTAGTGGTGCTACCAAGCCACTCTTGGTGATGGACATTGAAGTCCTCCACCCAGAGTACATTCTGTGCCCTTGCCACCCTCCGTGCTTCCTCCAAGTGGTCTTCAACATGGAGGAGTACTGACTAGTCAGCTGAAGGAGGGCGGTAGGTGGTAATCAGCAGGAGGTTTCCTTGCCCATGTTTGACCTGATGGACTCCCAGGGCAACTCCCTCCCGACTGTATACCACTCTGCTGCTACCTCTGCTGGGTCTACCCTGCAGGTGGGACAGGACATAACCTGGGCATAGTGTTGGCAGTGTCTGGGACATTGTCTGTAAGGTATGATTCTGTGAGTATGACTGTCAGGCTGTTGCTTGAATACTTTGTGGGACAGCTCTCCCAACTTTGGCGCAAGCCCCCAGATGTAAGTAAGGAGGACTTTGCAGGGTCAACAGGACTGGTGCCTACGTCGATGTTGGGAGGTCCGTCCAGTTTCATTTTCATTGACTTAGTAGGGGTTAGGTACAACTGAGTGGCTTGCTAGGCCATTTCAGAGGGCATGTAAGAGTTAACCACAATGCTGTGGGTCTGGAGTCCCATGTAGGCCAGACCAGGTAAGGACAGCATATTTCTTTCCCTAAAGGACATTAATGAACCAGATGGGTTTTTACAACAAACGACAATAGTTTCATGGCCATCATTAGACTAACTTTTTAATTCCAGATTTTTTTCATTAATTGAATTCAAATTCCACCTTCTGTTGTGGTAAGATTTGAACCCATGTCCCCAGAGTAATAACCTGGGTCTCTGTTTTACTAGTCCAGTGACAATACCACTACACCACCCCCCCCCCCCCCCCCACCACATGAGGATACTGTCCATCCTGTTGTGTGGCACTATCACCGTGCTAGATGGGATAGATTTCAAACAACAGATCTAGCAATGCAAAACTGGGCATCCATAAGGCGCTATGGCCATCAGCAGCAGCAGAATTGTACTCTACCACAATCTGTGACCTCCTGGCCCGGCATGTCCCCCACTCTACCATTGCCATCAAGCCAGGAGACCAACCCTGGTTCAATGAAGAGCGCAGGAGGGCATGTCAGGAGCAGCACCAGGCATACCTCAAAATGAGGTGTCAACCTGGTGAAGCTACAGCAGAGGTCTACTTGCTGCTTATGCAGTTTGGCACGCATGCGATAGACAGAGCTAAGAGATCCCACAACCAACAGATCAGATCTAAACTCTGCAGTCCTGCCACATCCAGCCGTGAATGGTGGTGGACAATTAAACAACTAACTGGAGGAGGTGGCTCCACAAATATCCCCATCCTGAATGATGGGGGAGCCCAGCACATCAGTGCGAAAGATAAGGCTGAAGCATTTGCAACAATCTTCAGCCAGAAGTGCCGAGTTGATGATCCATCTCGGCCCCCTCCTGAAGTCCCCAGCATCACAGATGCCAGACTTCAGCCAGTTCGATTCACTCCACGTGATATCAAGAAAAGACTGAAGGCACTGGATACTGCAAAGGCTATGGGTCCTGACAATATTCCAGCAATAGTACTGAAGACCTGTGCTCCAGAACTTGTCTTGTCCCTAGCCCAGCTGTTCCAGTAGAGCTACAACAATGGCATCTACCCGGCAATGTGGAAAATTGCTCGGGTATGTCCTGTACACACACCAGAACAAATCCAACCCGGCCAATTACTGTTCCATCAGTCTACTCTCAATCATCAGTAAAGATGGAAGATGTCATCAACCGTGCCATCAAGCAACGCTTGCTTAGAAATAACCTGCTCAGTGATGCTCACTTTGGGTTCTGCCAGGGCCACTCAGCTCCTGACCTCGTTTAAGCCTTGGTTCAAACATGGACGAAAGAGCTGAACTCAAAAGGTGACTGCCCTTGACATCAAGGCAGCATTTGACCGAGTATGACATCAAGCAACCCTAGCAAAACTGAAGTCAATGGGAATCCGAGGGAAAGCTCTCTGCTGGTTGGAGTCATACCTAGCGCAAAGGAAGATGGTTGAGATTGTTGGAAGTCAATCATCTGAGCTCCAGGACATCACTGCAGCAGTTCCTCAGGGTAGTGTCCTCTGCCCAACCATCTTCAGCTGCTTCATCAATGACCTTCCTTCAATCATTAGGCCAGAAGTGGAGATATTCACTGAAGCAATCTGTGTAGAAATGCAGCAAGACCTGGACAATATCCAGGCTTGGGCTGAAACGTGGCAAGTAACATTCGCACCACACAAGTGCCAGGCAATGACCATCTCCAGCAAGAGAGAATCTAACCATGATTAACATCACTAAATCCGCCACTATCAACATCCTAGGGGCTACCATTGACCAGAAACTGAACTGGAGTAGCCATATAAATATCATGGCTACATTAGCTGGTCAGAGGCTTGGAATCCTGAGGTGAGTAACTCACCACCTGACTCCCCAAAGCCTGTCCACCATCTACAAGGCACAAGTCAGGAGTGTGATGGAATACTCTCCACTTGCCTGGATGGGTGCAGCTCCAACAACACTCAAGAAGCTCGACACCATCCAGGTCAAAGCAGCCTGCTTGATTGGCACACCATTCACTCCCTCCACCACTGACGCACAGTGGCAGCAGTGTGTACCATCTACAAGATGCACTGCAGCAATGCACCAAGGCTCCTTAGACAGCACCTTCCAAACCCGCAACCTCTACCAATTAGAAGGACAAGGGCAGCAAATGCATAGGAACACCACCACCTGCAAGTTTTTCCAACCCCCCCCCCCCCCCCCAGTCTCATACCATCCTGACTTGGAACTATATCGCCGTTCCTTCACTGTCGCTGGGCCAAAATCCTGGAACTCCCTTCCTACCAGCACTGTGGGTGTACCTACCTCACATGGACTGCAGGGGTTCAAGAAGGCAGTTCACCACCACCTTCACAAGGGAAATTGGGGATGGGCAATAAATGCTGGCCTAGCCACCGATGCCTACACCCCATGAATGAATTTTTTAAAAAAAAATCTATTATGAAGGGCATTGGCAGCATCAGATGTTCAGTCTCTTTCCAACTAAGAGAATAAGGAGCCAAGATGGAAGAAATCAGCTCAGTGGGACAGGAATAGACCTCTGCCTCCATTTTGGTTTGTTCTTTTGGTTTACTTTGCTCTTATTTACTTTGGCTATCAACTGAAAGTCAAGTATTCAGGATCCTGCCATCCACACCTTCTCTAGACACCTCTTTTGTTCTTTACATGGCCTGTTACCACTCCCTTTGGATTTGCACCATGAAACCTTTTGTCATTTAATCTCTCCTGCCCTCCACCCAAATACAGACCTTCCCTTTTATTCTTCCTTCTGCCCTCCCTGCATTACTTGCTCAAAACCTTGGATTTATTACCTTTTTTGTTTCTGATGGCAGGTCAATGGCCTGAAACATTAACTGTTGCTCCAAAGATGCTGCCAGATTTGCCAAATATTTCCAGCAATTTCTGTTTTTATTGCATTTATTGCCCTCTTAATATCATTCTATAGTCAGCAAAATAAATGATTGGAACGTAGACACAGGATTCAGTTGGAAGCTGAAATATCGAACTTAAAACTTAAAATTTTTTAATCATTGTGAAATTTGACATTTCACATATATAAAACTAGATTTTCAGGGCCTGTAAGGTTTCCAAACAGTAATTATAAACTCAGTTCCACCTCGTTCAACAATGTGAAACTTTTTCCAAGGGTTCTTAAAGTGATTAATATTGTAAAAAGGCAAGTTCTTGTCCGTTCAGAGATTTTTCTATTTGCTGTCTGTGGGGTCTTCAAGCCCAGAATTGCTGACAGCAACTTTCCATGTTTAACTGTGCATGTGCAGTCTCCAAGTTGCTGTCCATTTTAGAGTAGACACAACACTGACTGCTTTGCCACCATCCCTAGTGCGAAATCCGGTCCATTATAGTTGAGGATTGGCCATTGCTGGTCTTAAATTTCTGCAAACTTTCAATGACGAGTAGAGAGATTTAGGACTTTTTAAAATGAATTGTTTTTCAAAAAGAATAATGGAATTCTATAATAAAAGCAAAATACTGCGGATGCTGGAAATCTGAAACAAAAACAAGAAATGCTGGAATCTCTCAGCAGGTCTGGCAGCATCTGTGGAAAGAGAAGCAGAGTTAACGTTTTGGGTCAGTGACCCTTCGGAACTCTATATCCTGTTCAGTTGAAATAAATGCTTCTGTATTCTGATGGGGTGTGGTGATTATTAACTGGAGTGTGGTTCTTGCTCAGCAACTGGCACTTCTTCTTTGGCCTCCTTATCTCAAGAGACAATGGATAAGTGCCTGGAGGTGGTCAGTGGTTTGTGAAGCAGCGCCTGGAGTGGCTATAAAGGCCAATTCTAGAGTGACAGACTCTTCCACAGGTGCTGCAGAGAAATTTGTTTGTCGGAGCTGTTACACAGTTGGCTCTCCCCTTGCGCCTCTGTATTTTTTTCCTGCCAACTACTAAGTCTCTTCGACTCACCACACTTTAGCCCCGCCTTTATGGCTGCCCGCCAGCTCTGGCGGATGCTGGCAACTGACTCCCACGACTTGTGATCAATGTCGCTTTTGCAGACGTCTTTAAAGCGGAGACATGGACGGCCGGTGAGTCTGATACCAGTGGCGAGCTCGCTGTACAATGTGTCTTTGGGGATTCTGCCATCTTCCATGCGGCTCACATGGCCAAGCCATCTCAAGCGCCGCTGACTCAGTAGTGTGTATAAGCTGGGGATGTTGGCCGCCTCGAGGACCTCTGTGTTGGAGATACGGACCTGCCACCTGATGCCAAGTATTCTCTGGAGGCAGCGAAGATGGAATGAATTGAGACGTTGCTCTTGGCTGACATACGTTGTCCAGGCCTCGCTGCCATAGAGCAAGGTACTGAGGACACAGGCCTGATACACTCGGACTTTTGTGTTCTGTGTCAGTGTGCCATTTTCCCACACTCTCTTGGCCAGTCTGGACATAGCAGTGGAAGCCTTTCCCATGCGCTTGTTGATTTCTGCATCTAGAGACAGGTTACTGGTGATAGTTGAGCCTGGGTAGGTAAACTCTTGAACCACTTCCAGAGCGTGGTCGCCAATATTGATGGAGCATTTCTGACGTCCTGCCCCATGATCGTTTTCTTGAGGTTGATGGTTAGGCCAAATGCATTGCAGGCAGCCGCAAACCTGTCGATGAGACTCTGCAGGCACTCTTCAGTGTGAGATGTTAAAGCAGCATCGTCAGCAAAGAGGAGCTTCCTGATGAGGACTTTCCGTACTTTGGACTTCGCTCTTAGACGGGCAAGGTTGAACAACCTGCCCCCTGATCTTGTGTGGAGGAAAATTCCTTCTTCAGAGGACTTGAACGCATGTGAAAGCAGCAGGGAGAAGAAAATCCCAAAAAGTGTGGGTGTGAGAACACAGCCCTGTTTCACACCACTCAGGATAGGAAAGGGCTCTGATGAGGAGCCACCATGTTGAATTATGCCTTTCATATTGTCATGAAATGATGTGATGATACTTGATAACTTTGGGCATCCAATCTTTTCTAGTAGTCTGAAGAGACCACGTCTGCTGACTAGGTCAAAGGCTTTGGTGAGATCAATGAAAGCAATGTAGAGGGGCATCTGTTGTTCACGGCATTTCTCCTGTATCTAACGAAGGGAGAACAGCATGTCAATGGTCGATTTCTCTGCACGAAAGCCACACTGTGCCTCAGGGTAGACGCGCTCGGCCAGCTTCTGGAGCCTGCTTAGAGCGACTCGAGCAAAGACTTTCCCCACTATGCTGAGCAAGCAGATTCCACGGTAGTTGTTGCGGTCACCTTTGTTTTTATAGAGGGTGATGATATTGGCATCGCGCATGTCCTGGGGTACTGCTCCCTCGTCCCAGCACAGGCATAGCAGTTCATGTACTGCTGAGAGTATAGCAGGCTTGGCACTCTTGATTATTTCAGGGGTAATACTGTCCTTCCCAGGGGCTTTTCCGCTGGCTAGAGAATCAATGGCATTACTGGCACTTGCATTGTCAAGAAATCACAGGTTTTTCTCTGAAAAGATGAATTCCCTGGTTGTTATGGTGTAGAACACCCGAAAAACACAACAAATGCCGGTAATTGGATTGATTTTGGGGTTAAAGGTGGTCTATCACTATCTTTTGTGTTTTAGCTTTATCTTGCCACGTGGTGTGTTTTAAACAGTGACTTTTGATAGAAACGATGATGCTGGCCAGTATGAGTTAATGAGCAGACTGCCAGGAGCTGAATTGATCGGAGCATGTCACTGTTGAAGGTGTTCAATTGTAGCTGCAACTGTTCTTGTATTACTGCCGTAAGCATGGAGGTGTGGCCCAAACACTATTGAGCCATGATGCTGCTGACCCTGTGAAGAGCAAACAGCCCAGTCACAGCTCTGCATTCTTGGATTGTATGAACCCCAACATGGAATAGTCCATTCTCCAAGTCTACTGAACTTGACAGATTTGGACTGTAATCATTTCAAGAACAAGAAATTGGTTCTCTTAGCTACATGTTCAGTATTCCATGACAAGGTGGTATTTGTAGAATGCTGAAGTTGTCAAGTGACAGGACTGAGTTTGCCTCAACAATTACATGTCAACATGGTACTTCCTAGCCGTTAGTTGTTCTATATCCTCAGCTTACTCTGAGTAAGCCCTCCAAGCCGGTTCTGCTTTGAGATAATCATCTCTTGCTGGTAAAACTGTATGTATGAAAAAACAAAGCATTTCCCACTGTATACAGGGTCTGTCAGGAAAGTATGCTTGACCCAACCTTCTCTCCATTTGTATTTAGTGGAAATAATTAGTGAAAGCTAATTACCTGTCTTGTAACCAATTCGTGTTTGAATTGATGCTCAGATACAGGTAGTGGACGGACAAAACAGTTATCACAGTGCTCTCCATCCCTCCATTCTGTAAAAGTTGTACACTTCAGTTACTTTAGGGGAGGCAGTGGCATGGTAATATTTTGGACTTGTAACCCAGAGGCCGAGTCTCATGCTCTGGGGCTAGGGTTCAAATCCCACCATGGCAGATGGTGAAATTTGAATTCAATTAATAAAAACCTGCGATTAAAATATCTGGTCTAATGGCCATTGTCGTTTGTTGTAAAAACCCATCTGTTCACTAATTTCCTTTTTTAGGGAAAGAAATCTACCGTCCTTACATGGTCTGGCTTAAATGTGACTCCAGACCCACAGCAATATGTTTGACACTTAAATGCCCTATGAAATGGCCTAGCAAGCCACTCAGTCGTACTAAACTGCTACAAAGTCTAAGAACAGGCATGAAACTGGCCGGGCCACCTGGCATTGACCAAGGCACTGGAAATGACCAGGACAGGCAAACCCAACCCTGCAAAGTCCTCTTTAGTAACATCTGGGGGCTTGTGCCAAAATTGGGAGAGCTGTCCCAGAGGTGAGTCGAGCAACAGCCTGACATAGTCATACTCATGGAATCATACCTTACAGACATTGTCCCAGACACTGCCATCACTATCCTTGGGTATGTTGTACAGTAGTGTACGTTCGGGAGGGAGTTGCCCGAAGAGTCCTCAGCATTGACTCCGGGCCCCATGGATTCTCATGGCATCAGGTCAAACATGGGCAAGGAAACCTGCTACTGATTACCACCTACAGCCTCCCCTTGGCTGATAAATCTGTGCTTCTGCATGTTGAACACCAGTTGGAAGAAGCACTACGGGTAGCAAGGGCACAATTTACTCTGGGTGGGGGACTTCAATGTCCATTGCCAAGAGTAGCTCTGTTGCACTACGACTGAGTTGGCCAAGTCCTAAGGGACATAGCTGCTAGACTGGGTCTGTAGCAGGTGGTAAGCAAACCAACAAGAAGGAAAAATGTACTTGACCTTGTCCTCGCCAATATGTTGCAGATGCATCTGTCCATGAGATAATTGGTAGGAGTGACAGTCCTTGTGGAGGCTAAATCCAATCTACACGTTGAGGGTACCCACAATCATGTGTGGCACTACCACAGTGCTAAATGAGAGATTTAGAACAGATCTAGCAACTCAAAACTGGGCATCCACGAGGCGCTATGGACCATCAGCAGTAGAATTATATTCAACCACAATCTGTAATATCATGGTCCAGCATATTCCCCCACTCTGCTGTTACCATCAAGCCAGGAGACCAATCCTGGTTCAATGAAGAGTGCAGGAGGGCATGCCAGGAGCAGCATCAAGAATACCTCAGAGTTGTCAACCTGGTGAAACTACAACCTAGGACGACTTGGCGTGCCAAACAGTGGAAGTAGCATACAATGGATAGGGCTAAGCAATCTCAACCAGTAGATCAGATCTGAGCTTGGTCCAGTCGTGAATGGTGGTGGAAATTTAAACAACTATCAGGAGGAGGAGGCTCCACAAATACCCCCTTCCTCAACGATGAGGGAGCCCAGCACATCAGTGCAAAAGAAAAAACTGAAGCATTTGCATCCATCTTCAGCCAGAAGTGCTGGGTGGATGATCCATCTCTGTCTTCTACTGAGGTCCCCAGCATCGCAGTTGCCAATCTTCAGCCAATCTGATTTCACTCCGCGTGATATCAAGAAACTGCTGAAGGCACTGGATACTGCAAAGGCTGTGGAGCCTGAATAGTCTGCCAATAGTACTGAAGACTTGTGCTCCAGAAGTAGCTGCACCCCTAGCCAAGCTGTTCCAGTACAGCTACAACACTGACATCTTCCTGGCAGTGTGGAAAATTGCCCAAGTATGTCCACACAAAGCAGGACAAATCCAACCTGGTCAATTCCCACCCTATCTGTCTACTCTTAATAATCAAAATGATGAAAGGTGTCGTCAACAATGCTATCAAGAGGCACTTGCTCAGCAATAACCTACTCCGTTTAGGTTACACCAAATCCACTCAACCCCTGACCTCATTACAGCCTTGGTTCAAACATGGACAAAAGAGCTGAACTCCGGAGGCGAGAGTAACTGCCCTTGACATCAAGGCAGCATTTGACCGAGTATGGCATCAAGGAGCCCTAGCAAAACTGAGTCAGTGGGAGTCAGGTTGTTGGTCAATCAACCCAGCTCCAGGACATCACTGCAGGAGTTCCTCAAGGTAGTGTCCTAGGCCCAACCATCTTCAGCTGCTTCATTAATGACCATCCCTCCATCATAAGGTCAGAAGTGGGGATGTTTGCTGATTGGCACTGAACATTCTGCATTCATGACCCATCAGATACTGAAGCAGTTCGTATCCAGATGTAGCAAGACCTGGACAATATCCAGGTTTGGGCTCATACGTGGCAAGTAACAGTCATGCCTCAAGTGCTAGGCAATGACCATCTCAAGAGAGAATCTAACCATCTCCCCTTTAATGTTCAATTGGCATTACCATTGCTGAATCCCCCCACTTGCCTAGATGGGTGCAGCTCCAACAACATTCAAGAAGCTCTACACCATCCAGGGTAAAGCAGCCTGCTTGATTGGCACCCCATCCACCACCTTCAACATTCCCACCCTCCAACACAGCAGTGGCAGCAGTGAGTACCAACTACAAGATGCACTGCAGCAACTCACCAAGGCTCCTTAGACCGAACCGTCCAAGCCTGTGACCTCTACCACCAAGAAGGACAAGAGCAGCAGATGCATGGTAATGCCATCAGCTGAAAGTTCCCCTCCAAGCTGCACACCATCTTGATATGAAATTCTATCGCCATTCCTTCAGTGTCGCTGGGTCAAAATCCTAGAACTCTCTTCCTAACAACAATGTGGATGTACCTACACCAAGGAGACCATTGGACCCATTGTAGTACATAGATGAAGCACCCTAATGTTCAGCTTTGTGTCTTGATCATCCCGAGCCTGTGCCTTTTACTATTCTGCCTGACAGGTAATAAGAAATGGGAACAGGAGCAGATAAGGCCCCTTAAGCCTGCTTTGCCGTTCAGTATGATCATGGCTGATCTTCTGCCTCAGTTCCACTTGCCTGTTTGATCCTCACTTCCCTTGATTCCCTGAGACCAAAAATATCCATCGCCGCCTTTATGATGGAGCACCCACAACCCTCTGGTAGAGAATTCCAACGATTCACAAACCTCCTGAGTGAAGAAGTTTCTGCTCATCTCGGTCCTAAATCATTGACCCCTTCTGAAACTCTGTCCCCGTGTTCTAGATTCCCCAGCCAGGGGAAACAACCTCTCTGTTTACCCTGTCAAGCCTCTTCAGAATTTTATGCTTAATGAGATTACACCTCACTATTTCAGAGGGTATAGGCTCAGTTTATTTACTCAGCCTCTCATGGGACAACCGTCTCACACCAGGAACCAATCTGGTGACCTTTGCTGTAGTGCCTCCAATGCAAGTATGTTCCTTAGAAATGGAGACTAGAACTGCATACAGTACTCCCAGGTGTAGTCTCGTCAAAGCCCTGTACAATTGTAGCAAGACTTCCTTTATTTGTACTCTAATACCCTTGCCATAAAGGCCAGCATACCATTTGCCTCCCTAATTGCTTGCTGCACCTGCATGTTAACTGTTCCTTGTATGAGCACATCCAAGTCTCTGAATGTCCACATTTAGAAGTTTCATGTCTTTTATAAAATATTCCGCTTTTCTGTTCTTACTACCAAAATGAATAACCTCTCACTTCCCCACATTATACTTCATTTGCCACCTTATTGCCCATTCACTTTTCCAGTCTATATCTCTACAGCCTCTGTCTCCTCACAGCTTGCATTCCAACTTAACTTTGTATCATCAGCAAACTTGGATACATTATTCTCTCCATTTAAGTCATTAATTGTAAATAGCTGAGGTCCCAGCACTAATCCTTGCAGAACTCCACTAGCCACAGCCTGCCAACTTGAACAGGCCCTGTTTATCCCTACTCTTTGCTTCCTGTCCATTAACCAATCCTCTGTCCATGCTAATATTACCCTCAACTCCATGTGCCCTTATCTTGTGTATTAACCTTTTGTGTGGCACTGCATTGAATGCCTTTTGACAATCCAGGTATAACACATCTTCTGGTTCCCCTTTATCTATCCTACTAACAACATCCTCAAAAAAAAACTACGTTTGTCAAACACAACTTCCCTTTTGTAACACCATATTGACTTTGATCATATGATTTTCCAAATGCATTAATAGACTTCAGCATTTTACCAATGGCTAACTGGCCTGTAGTTCCCTCTTTTCTCTCTCTACCTCCTTTCTTGAATAACGGTGTTACATTTGTTAACTTGCAATTGTCTGGGACCATTCTAGAATCTAAAGCATCTTGGAAAATCAAAACCAGTACATCCATCATCTCTGCAGCTACGTCTTTAGAGCCCTAGTTTATAGGCCCCTAGGTGCTGGGATTGGTCAGTTTTTAGTCCCTTAAGTTTCTCCAATACTTTTTCTCAGCTCATATTAGTTGACTTAAGTTTCTCACTGTTATCCCCTTGGTTACCCTTTATTTCTGGTATGTAACTTATGCCTTTTACAGTGAAGGCGGACAAGATATTTTTTCTTCATTCCCCATAATTTTTCCTGTGTCTGCCTCTAAGGGGCCAACGTTTATTTTAGCTACTCTTTGCTTACTTGGAAAAGCTCTTGTAATCTGTTTTATACTCTTGACTGGTTTACTCTCATTCTATTTTTTCCATTTTATCAACTTTTTGGTTGTTATTTGGTTTCTAAAACACTCCCAATCCTCAGACTTGCTACTATTCTTTGCAACATTATAAGCCTCCTCTTTAAACTAATACTATTAACTTGCCTAGTAAATCACAGATTTATCTTGCTGAGTTTTTCTTTAGTGAAATGTGTTCTTGTTAAACATTTTGAATTGTTTCTTTAAATGTTTTCCACCGCTCATTTACCATCATACCTTCTATTCTAGTTACCCAATCAACCTTAGTCGCCCTCCCCTCATACCTATGTAATTGGCTTTAAGTTCAAAATTGTTCTTTGGGTCTGGAGTATGTCACTTTCAAACTGAATGAAATTCAGTTGTCTTATGATCACTTTTTGCCAAAGGATCTTTTACTATGAAATTACTAATTTAAACCTGCCACATTGCACAATGCTAAATCTAAAATAACTTTATCCCTAGTTGGTTCCCCACAACGTATTGTTCCAGGAAACTGTCTCAAAAGCTTCTACAAATTTATCTGAGACTAGTTTTACCATTTTGATTTGTCTAGTCTGTATGACTATTTAAAATCCCCCACAATTATTTCATGCCTTTCTTACAAGCCCTAATTATTCCTTGCTTAATGCTCAGTCCAACGGTATAAGTACTGTTAGGCAGCTATAAATGACTGTTTTCTGATTTTTTTTTTATTTCTAATCTCCACCCATACTGATTCTACTTGGATTTTCTTACACAAGATCTTTCCTAACTGCTGCTTTTGTCATCCTTTGCTTTGAGGGCTATTCCTCCCCTTTTTTTTTTTTCCCCCCCATCTATCTGTCCTTTCAAAATATTGTGTACCTTGGAATAGTTATTTCCCAACCTTGGTCGCCTTGTACCAAAAGTCTCTGTAATGGCAATTAGATATAAAGCATTGATCTCTGTGCTGCTAGTTCATCTCTTATTGCAAAAGCTTCACACATTCAGATGAAGAGCCTTTAATTTCATTGTTAGATATTTATCAAAATTTACATCAGGAAGTTCTTGTATATGGTTCTAAATTAATTTTTTGTTAATAAATTTATTTACAATTTCTGGCGCAGTTCATGTTTGTTTTGAAGAAATGTGAATTTCCTTATCCATCCATCAAATTCTTAATTCTGCATAAAGTTTTTTGCTCAGGACATGTCACAGGGACAGTAATAAGTTAAAGCTGGAATATTCATTATTAGAGTTTAGCTGGTTATTTTCTGAATTCCTAGAGTTCTGTGTGCTCATAAAATGAGACAGGTTCTCTTTCTACCCCACCTCCCCTCTGCACCCTGGGATAGAAATGGTCCCAATAAGCCAAAATTGCTATTAATTGCACTTGGTGTAACTTTTTTTTTCTATTCCAAATCGGTAGATTTAATATAATTTAGGTATTCCAGTCAGAATTATACCTCAAGTTTTGATTGTAATTGTTTTATTTTTTTATCAAGGCACAGGAGGGGGTAAAGTTGCCTGGCTTTGCAACAAGGCATTTGAATATATGTTCAGTCGTGCATGATATATTGTGTGATTATTCAATTGTACATTTAGTATTTTTGCTCCCTTCTCTCATTTGTGTTTTAAATGCTCCTCTAATTATTTTGCCTGGTCTGATGTCAGCAAACATTGACAGCTGTTTCACTGTGGTGTACTTGCCCTTTAATCCTGGCTGAAAGCTGCCATTGGTTAGGCCTGTACATCAGTGCTGTCCATGGTTCTGACGGTATGTAACAGCACGGATCTTTAAGATTTTCCTCCTCCTCCCTTTCTTAAGCTTCTTTGTGCTGTGTGCTCATAAAATGAGAAATTTCAGCACAGGAGGAGGAGGCTATTTTGCCCATTCTGTCAATCCTTGTCCTAGTTCATCAGAAATTTCTGCTCGAATTCCATTTTCTTACTATTTCTCTTTGCCCTTCATTATTTCTTGTGAAGTCTTGTAATCCTGTATTAAATTGACCTTGGCTGTAATTGTCATGGTACCTTCCATGTTCTAATAATCCATAAAGTATAAAGATCTTGTAACTTATTTCTTTATGTTTCCTGTTCGAGATCTAAATTTATGTTCTCTTGTACATTTACTGACCCATGGAAATACATAAACTTTAACTTTTTACACTTGGCAACCATGACACTTGTATTAGACTCCCCCACCCACTTTTTGCACAGAATGCAGCCCTGGATTTTCATGCTTGTCATTGTAACTATAATTTCCCATTTCTGCTATTGTCTTAATGAAGCTGCACTCCATAGGTGCAATATCTTCTATTGTGGGGTGCCCAAAAGAGCACAAAGTACTCCTGATTCTGTCTAAGGTGGGAATCAAATTCACGACATAAAGCTCATCAGATCTGTGGACCAAAGTTTGGGATGAAACTTGGTTTGTGGACTTTTGGAGTTGTGCAGGAGGAAGGTTCCATTTAGCTCTATAGTTTTAGTTGTGAGGTAGCTGTTCAGTACAAGTTGAAATGCTCTGTTGCCCTTTCCCTACCAGACTTGGACCATCAGTTAATGGTACAGTGACATTGATTCAGCCGTCAAGTGCTTCTCCACAAGCTTTTTCGCTGTAGAGATGTGATCAGTTAACTGCCATTAAACAACTGTGTTCACAGGTTTAACAGTCCTGTTGGACCAGTTTCACTTGGTGTTTTACCTAGTTCTCTGTTGCCTTTAGCTTGCATTGTCTTTCTTGCTTGCAATGCACAACTCTCTATCAAGCTTGTGTAAGGAATAAGGGCTATGTTCTATCCTCTGTACTTGATCTCTGCCCAAAAGGCTTTCCTCTTTTACTACTGAATTATGCAAGTATGATTTAAAAAAATTGGAACCAAACATGAATATTTTGAATTTCACAAAGCTCCTGCAGCCTGTTTGCTAACGGACTTACCCTTTACCATTCTGCAGCATAAACTCTGCAATCTCATTTATTATGCAAGTGAATTAATATTTAAATCACACTGCAGACTGGTATGGTTTAACATTTTGGTATTCAACCAATAGGGATTAGTCAATCTGATACTAAATATTTGGAAGGGATGCTTTTCATTTCATTTTTATTAGTTGCTGTTTTGTTGGGCATTGCTAAAGATTTTCTGCTTGTGATTTACCAGTGCTTGTTCAGTAATAGCTGCAGAGGAGCAGTGGGGGAAGGAAGTCAGTAGATTTTCCTTACAGTCCCTTGTACTGCCAGAATGCAGTGATCGCCAACCTTTTTGAGTACTGACCTTGAAAGGCAGTTCTTGTCTTTTTTTTCCCTGCAGTACTGAGGCATTGCTTTCTCCATGCTGGGTAACCAGTGCTTTGTAAGTGAGAGTAAGGAAAAATAATTTGGTCATTAGCACCCTGTCCCATTAATGGCTCCAAGGACAGAAGTCTTGTGCTGATAGTAGCCCTCCAATGCTCTGCTGTTAGACTGTGACGCAGTGACTTGTTTACAACTAAAGCTCCTTACACTGAATTAACTGCAGGTTTATCAGAAGCATCCAGAGGAAATGGAAAATTAATGCTTGCATACTGGTTATATCCTTGCAGTCAGTGGCAGAATGCCAACTGCTATTTTTTTTTAAATCTCAGCTTGGTAAGGAGACTGGGTATTGGCAGCAAAGCATGACATTTTTTTTTTTTAGAGATATAGCACTGAAACAGGCCCTTCGGCCCACCGAGTCTGCCGACCATCAACCATCCATTTATACTAATCCTACACTAATCCCATATTCCTACCACATCCCCACCTGTCCCTATATTTCCCTACCACCTACCTATACTAGGGGCAATTGCTAATGGCCAATTTACCCATCAACCTGCAAGTCTTTGGCTGTGGGAGGAAACCGGAGCACCCGGAGAAAACCCACGCAGACACAGGGAGAACTTGCAAACTCCACACAGGCAGTACCCAGAATTGAACCCGGGTCGCTGGAGCTGTGAGGCTGCGGTGCTAACCACTGCGCCGCTGTGCATATTTCTAAGCAAATTTAGGCTGCGTTTACACGATTGGTGTAGCATTAGTACAGACTTTGCACCAATTTTAGAAGAAACTAAATCTGATGGTAAAGGCTTAAACTGACACCAGAGTAGAGTCAGATGTAGCTTAAAATGTTTAAATTGGAAACAATGTTGCTGTTCATAACATGTTCACTTGCACCACCGTTTTTGAGACTTGAAGCACGAATTTACATTACAGGATAATTTATGAAGTGTACATCATTGTTTCCTTGCTGCCTCTGTCCTTCACTTATCAGAATATTTCTAATTAACTGAGTTGGCTGAAGAGGTGGTGAAATACTGTCACTGACCTGATTTAAGACTAACCATGGGTCGCTACTGCTCATGGCTATCCAGTGAGCCCTGTTGGAATATGTGTTGGTGTGGATGCCAGATGAGAAAAGGGTCAGGCTCTGCTATGATGCAGTCTATAGTTAAATAGCCTTCCAGCTCTCTCTGGCTTACCCAGGTAGGACAATAATCACGGAGGAGGGATATTCGAAGACAATTGCAGCCATGGAACAAGTTTTTCAACATGGATCAGTGAAGAGAATAATATGGCAATATTTATTTAATAGGTTTTTAAAATCGTAACTTTGTCACCTAACCTTGATGTTTTAAATTCATTCTGTGGTGTTGGTATTGCTGGCACAGTTGGCAATTATTGGCCATCCCCAGTTGTCATTAATAGTTTGGTACAAGTGAGTGGCCTGCTAAGGTCACTTCCGAGGACAATTAAGAGTCAACCACTTTGGTAAAGGACTGATGTCACACAACGTCCAAACTGGGTAAGGTGGGAGATTTATTTCCCTGAAGGGACATTAGTGAACCTGTTGTCTTTATCAGATTATAGGACTGGCTTCGCTTTTACTTTCATTTTAAGTTAGATTTTTGAAAACTGAAATCAAATTCTCTAGACTCGCAACGTGCTTTCCCTGGATTACTGATCCAGCAACATTACTTACTGCACTACCGTACTGCAAACTTTTTGAATTCTTTCACTTTTAATCTTGGGGCTGTTTTGCACTCTGCCTTGGGTTCTCATCTAGGACTTTGAACGAAAAATAAATTCCATTCATACTTATAAGGTGAATTTAATGATTTGGATCCATTGGACATTTAACTGCATGGGACATTGTAATGTGGCCATGATCATCTTGTTCCACTTATTCTACTTTTGTATTGCCTTCATTCTGCTGGAGTTATGAAGTGTGGGTGTCAAATTGGCTACAGGCCAGTACAAATGATTTGTATTTCTATTGGGATATTTTTCACATTAAAAGGGACCAAGATGTTTCAATGGCGCAACTAGAAATAAAATGTATACCAAATCAAATAAAGACATTAGGAGGAATAGCCAAGAGGTCTGTTTAAGGATGGTCTTAAAGGAAGAACAAGGTGTGGAAGGGCTTCGGCAGGGAGTTCGAGTGTGCAGCCAAGGTGACTGAAAGCATGGCTGTCAATGGTGAAATGTTCAAAAGTCTGGTGTTGGATGAATGGAGGATTTGGTGTGAGATGTGGTTGCAGGCCTGGCTGAGGCTGCAGAGGTAAAGGGGCGTTCTTGAAGATATGTAAACACTATGATTTTACATTAAAGGCATTGAGGAGTGGTAAACCAGTGTAGTTCAGCAGGGGAAGTGGTGACTGATGAACAGGACTTGATGTGCCAGGTAGGATATAGGCAGCAGAGTTTGGGATGAACTGACGTTTATAGAGGATAATACACTGGCCAGGAGAACATTGCAAAAGTATGATCTGGAGATGATTAAGACACTGCCTACTTCAGTAGGAGAAACTTCAAGTAGGGGTGAAGGTGGGTGATTGGAGATTGGGTTGGAAGTTCCACACAGTTGAATAGAAAGCCGAAGTGGGAAACAACTGGATCAGCCTGAGACCATGACTGAGCAGAGAGGTGAAATTGATGGCAGGGGTATGGACTCTTGCAGGAACTGAAGACTATGGCTTTGACTTCCCAATGTTTTGCTGGAGGAAATTGTGGTTTACCCAAGACTGACTGTTAGTCAATACAATAGCAGTGGAGAGATTGCAAGTAGAGCTAGGTGTACTTAGCATGCACTTACAAGCTGATCCCATGTCTACTGATGCTGAGGGGTACCATGTAGATGAGGATAGATGTTTGAGGGGCTCTGGAGGTAAAGTGTGGCCATGACGAGAAGCGAATGGCGCTTTTGTGAAGTCCATGATCAGGTACGCAAGAATGAAAGCAAACTAGCTCAGTCCCAATGAGATGGACAATGAGAGGTTGAAGGAGGGCAATGTAGCTTTTCTGTTGAATGCAGAAAGGTTGAGGAGGGATAATCCACCACAGTTACAAGGATGCCATTTGTGACTTGAATGTAGGCCTATTTTGGGGATGTGGCAGGAATGGATACCTGATGGGAGAGTTAAATCTAAGTACTAGGAAAGATGGCCATAGATTTAGGAAACCGTGACGTGGAAGGATTTTAGTGAGAAGAGGCAGGTTGAAATTCGAGCAGTTGAAGGGTGGTTTTATTTTGAGGAGTGAGATAATGGCATTGGTTCTGAAAGGAAAGACTGTGGTAACTGAGACCAGGAAACTCATGCAATGTCAGTTAGCATGAGGGCAAGGAGGATGATTTGGGTGGTCAGCAGTTTAGTGGGAATAGGGTCAAATGGGCAGTAGGTTGGAAAGGGAGGAGATGGAGGAACAGAGACACTGGGTTCAGGACTAGGGAGGTGGTGAGCAAGGGGAGGTTTAGCTCTGGGAAAGAAGGGGGACAGGGAAGTAGCAGAAGTAACTGATCTCTACCTTAGTCACTAAGAAGTCCACAAGCTCTTCATATTTGGTGAGAGTGGATTAGTGAAGGGGAGTGAGCTGTATGGAGGCAATTAGTCATGAGGAAAGCAGCCCAATGGAGAATTGATTGAGCATTGGTTAATACTAGTGAACTCAAAGTTTAAAATAGGCAACTTTTTTTGCTTGTAGCCGAATACATGTGATCTGTGCTCTGGGAGCCGAACGTTGAGTGGATTTTGCACTATATGGAAGAATTGCATTTTAATAATACAAAATAAGTAAAGGTAAACCAGATAAGCTGAGCATGTGCGCTAATTTTCATGGCAACTTGTGTGGTGGCTTTAATGTATTCTAGTTGGTAGCTTCAGGATACAGGATTTGTACAATTGTAATTAATGAAATGTGGATTATATCTCATTTGTGATGTGTAATTCATTATGGGTTTGTAAAAGCCTCCTGATGAGCTTTATTTCTGAATGTAGCCAGCACTGCACAGAATAACATTTTGAACTTTTTGATCTGTAGCGGTAATTTGTCAGAACTTTCAGAACATTAAGTTCTTGACTTCTGGATTCTGGGCTGCAAGTGTAAGTAAACTCTGGGGTGCGCAAGCGTAGCCAGGCTTGTAGTAATCCTCATCTATTAATGAATTGGACTTTTCAAGCCACTTCATCCTTTATTTACCTACAATACTTAGTATAGAATTTAATCTGCTTGTAATTTCATAACCTCTTTAGATAATCACTTTACTTCAGTTTTATTTGAGAAATAAAGTTTGAACTGTACAATTCCCAGTGGAATATAATCTTAGATTTACATTATGTGCAGTATATACTCTTGGTGTAAAAGTGAAGTACAGCAGATGCTGGAAATCCGAAATAAAAACGAAAAACTTTGGAAATGCTCAGCAGGTCAGGCAGCATCTGTGGAGAGAGAAACAAGAGTTGATGGTTCATGTCTGATCAGTTCTGATGAAAGGTCATCAACCTGAAGCATTAACTCTGTCTCCACAGATGCTGCCTGACCACCTGAGTATTTTCAGTATTTTCTGTTTTGATATCTTAGTGGGAGTTGAGCAGGAAACATGTTAGCTACTTACTTTCCAAGAAGTTAATTTTGTTGTTCAGGGAGGGACAAAGCGCAGAAGAGCAATAGTTATAGGGGACTTTATAGTCAGGGGCACAGAGAGGTGCTTCTGTGGACGTGAAAGAGACTCCAGGAAGGTATGTTGCCTCCCTGGTGCCAGGGTCAAGGATGTCTCTGAACGGACAGAGGGCATTCTGAAGAGGGAGGGTGAACATCCAGAGTTTGTAGTACACATCAGTACCAATGACATAGACAGGAAGAGTGATGAGGTCCTGCAGGGGGAGTTTAGGGAGTTGGGTAGTAAGTTTTTAAAAAAAAAAAAGGACCTCTAGGGTTGTAATCTCTGGATTACTCCCTGTGCCACGTGCCAGTGAGGCTAGAAATAGGAAGATAGTGCAGCTAAACACGTGGCTGAGCAGCTGGTGTAGAAGGGAGGGTTTCAGATATTTGGACCATTGGGTTCTCTTCAGGGACAGATGGGACCTGTACAAGAAGGACGGGTTGCATCTAAATTGGAAAGGCACTAATATCCTGGCTGCAAGGTTTGCTAGCGTCACTCGGGAGGGTTTAAACTAGTGTGGCAGGGGGGTGGGAACCAGAGCAGTAGGACAGCTAGTGAAGTAAATGAGGAGGACATAGTAAATAAGGCCAGTAGGACGAAGAGGAAGAGCAGGTGGGGAGATGTTGCTGAGCACAGCGGGACTGGTGATCTGAAGTGCATTTGTTTCAATGCGAGAAGTATAACGGGTAAGGCAGATGAACTTAGAGCTTGGATTAGTACTTGGAACTATGATGTTGTTGCTATTACAGAGACTTGGTTGAGGGAAGGGCAGGATTAGCAGCTAAATGTTCCAGGCTTTAGAAGCTTCAGGCGGGATAGAGGGGGATGTAAAAGGGGTGGGGGAGTTGCATTAATGGTTAAGGAGAATATCACAGCTGTACTGCGGGAGGACACCTCCGAGGTCATGCAGCGAGGCAATATGGGTGGAGCTCAGGAATAGGAAGGGTGCAGTCACGATGTTGGGGGTTTACTACAGGCCTCCCAACAGCCAGCGGGAGGTAGAAAAGCAGATATGTAGACAGATTTTGGAAAGATGTAAAGGTAACAGGGTTGTAGTGGTGGGTGATTTTAACTTCCCCAATATTGACTGGGACTCACTTAGCGCTAGGGGCTTGGATGGGGCAGAATTTGTGAGGAGCATCCAGGAGGGCTTCTTGAAACAGTATGTAGATAGTCCAACTAGGGATGGGGCCATTTTGGACCTGGTATTGGGGAATGAGCCCAGCCAGGTGCTGTAAGTTTCAGTGGGGGAGCATTTCGGGAGCAGTGACCATAATTCCATAAGTTCTAAGGTACTTGTGGATAAGGATAAGAGTAGTCCTCGGGTGAAGGTGCTAAATTGGGGGAAGGCTAATTATAACAATATTAGGCAGGAACTGAAGAATTTAGATTGGGGGCGGCTGTTTGAGGGTAAATCAACATCTGACATCTGGAGTCTTTCAAACGTCAGCTGATTAGAATCCAGCACCAGCATGTTCCTGTGAGGAAGAAAGACAAGTTTGGCAAGTTTCAGGAAGCTTGGATAACGCGTGATATTGTGAGCCTCGTCAAAAAGAAAAAGGAAGCATTTGTAAGGGCTGGAAGGCTAGGAACAGACTAAGCACTTAAGGAATATAAAGACAGTAGGAAGGAACTTAAGGAGTTAGGAGAGCTAAATGGGGTCATGAAAAGTCCTTGGCAAACAGGATTAAGGATAATCCTGTTTTATACGTATATAAAGAGCAAGAGGGTAACCAGGGGAAAGGGTTGGCCCACTCAAGGACAGAGATGGGAATCTAGGTGTGGAGCCAGAGGAAATGAGAGGTGCTAAATGAGTACTTTGCATCAGTATTCACCAAAGAGAAGGACTTGGTGGATGATGAGCCTAGGGAAGGGAGTGCAGATAGTCTGTCATTTCATTATCAAAAAGGAGGAGGTGTTGGGTGTCTTGCAAAGCATTAAGGTAGATAAGTCCCCAGGGCCTGATGGGATTTACCCTAGAATACTGAGGGAGGCAAGGAAAGAAATTGCTGGGGCCTTGACAGAAATCTTTGCATCCTCATTGGCTGCAGGTGAGGTCCCAGAGGACTGGAGAATAGCCAATGTTGTTCCTTTGTTTAAGAAGGGTGGTAAGGATAATCCAGGAAATTATAGGCCAGTGAGCCTTATGTCAGTGGTAGGAAAACTATTGGAGAGGATTCTTTGGGACAGGATTTACTCCCATTTGGAAACAAACAAACTTATTAGCGAGAGGCAGCATGGTTTTGTGAAGGCGTGGTCGTGTCTTACTAATTTGGTTGAGTTTTTTGAGGCAGTGACGAAGATGATTGATGGAAGGGCGGTGGGTGTTGTCTATATGGACTTTAGTAAAGCCTTTGACAAGGTCCCGCATGGCAGACTGGTGCAAAAGGTGATGTCACACGGGATCAGAGGTGAGCTGGCAAGATGGATACAGAACTGGCTCTGTCATAGAAGACAGAGGGTAACAGTGGATGGGTGTTTTTCTGAATGGAGAGCTGTGACTAGTTGTGTTCCGCAGGGATCAGTGCTGGGACCTTTTGTTTGTAGTATATATAAATGATTTGGAGGAACATGTAGCTGGTCTGATTAAGTTTGCGGACGACACGAAGGTTGGTGGAGTTGTTTATGATGAGGATTGTCAGAGGATGCAACAGGATATAGATCGGTTGGAGACTTGGGTGGAGAAATGGCAGATGGAGTTTAATCCGGACAAATGTGAAGTAATGCATTTTGGAAGGTCTAATGCAGGTGGGAGGTATACAGTAAATGGCAGAACCCTTAGGAGTATTGACAGGCAGAGAAATCTGGGCGTACAGGTCCACAGGTCACTGAAAGTGGCAACGCAGGTGGATAAGGTAGTCAAGAAGGCATATGGCATGCTTGCCTTCATCGGTCGGGGCATAGAGTATAAAAATTGGCAAGTCATGCTGCAGCTGTACGGAACCTTAATTAGGCCACACTTGGAATATTGCGTGCAATTCTGGTCGCCACACGTCCAGAAGGATGTGGAGGCTTTGGAGAGGGTACAGAGGAGGTTTACCAGGATGCTGCCTGCTCTGGAAGGCATTAACTATGAGGAGAGGTTGGATAAACTCGGATTGTTTTCACTGAAACAATGGAGGTGGAGGGGCGACATGATAGAGGTTTACAAAGTTATGAGTGGCATGGACAGAGTGGATAGTCAGAAGCTTTTTCCCAGGGTGGAAGAGTCAGTTACTAGGGGACATAGGTTTAAGGTGCGAGGGGCAAAGTTTAGAGGGGATGTGCGAGGCAAGTTTTTTTTTTTAAACAGAGGGTGGTGAGTGCCTGGAACTTGCTGCCAGGGGAGGTGGTGGAAGCAGATCGATAGTGACTTTTAAGAGGCATCTTGACAAATATGGTTAGGAAGGGAATAGAGGGATATGGGCCCTGGAAGTGCAGAAGGTGCTAGTTTCGGCATGCATCAAGATCGGCGCAGGATTGGAGGTCCAAATGGCCTGTTCCTGTGCTGTACTGTGTTCTTTGTTCTTTGAGTTTTCGGTAGTTTAGGTTCAACATTATTTGAAGGGCTAAGAATTGCTAAAGTCAAAAATGTAAACCTCCAATGCCAGCTGAAACTTTTCCCCTGCAAAGGTAACTAGTCAGAGGGATAATTCAAAACTCTAAATGGTGAAAAGACCGTGTTAGAAGCCACATGGTGACTTTGACACCATAAATCACCACCTCCAGGCGCTTACCCATTGTCTCTCGACAAGGAGGCCCAAGAAGAAATCACCAACTAAAAATTTTGTTAACCTGATTTAGCCATGTCATTTCACCAGCCGGAATTGTATTTGGAAAAAGTGGCACACATCTGCTCTCCTGACTCCTACCGCTCCACTGGGTCCATGGGTGTTATGGCAGAGAGGGTGTGAGATCTCTGATACTGCTGAGTCAGTCAGCAAGATGTACAAGAGCAGAGTGTCTGGTCCAGTCACCTCTAATTCTTTGTTCCCCTCCAACCCTCCCACCTAGCATTTCCACAGGAGATCAGACTTGTATTGCAGCATTGTATGGTGTTTTGTCTGCTGCGCTGTCCAATTATTATTGTAATAAAAACAAGAGATGCTGGAATCACTCAGCAGGTCTGGCAGCATCTGTGGAAAGAGAAGCAGAGTTAACGTTTCGGGTCAGTACAATTATTATTGTACTTTGTGTGTGTTTTCCCAGTCTAGTTTCCCCATTGCCTCAGATTGTGGGCTAAATGACTGTTATTGGCTAGTAGCTCAGTAGTAACACTAAAGTAAATTTGGAAAAGAGCTATTTGATTGTAAAATGAGCTTCTGACCCCATATCTGCTACATTCCAAGACTGCCTACTTCCACCTTCATAACATTGCCAGTCCCTTTCTCTCCTTCAGCTTATCTGAAACCCCCCTAGATTTAACTATCGCAGACCTCTCCAGCTTGCCTGCCTACCTTGTCCCCGACGTAATATTGAGCTTATCAAAAATTCTGCAGCCTGTATCCTAAATCACACCAACTCCTAGTCACCCATCACCTCTGATCTCTTTCCAATATTGGCTCCTGGTCCAGAAATGCCTTTTTAAAAAAAAAAATTCTCATTCCGTTTTCAAATTCCTCCAAGGCCCTGCCCCTACCTATCTTTATAATCTCCAGCCACTGAGATTCCTGCACTATTCCAATTCTGACCTCTGATTATCCCCAGTTTTGATTGCTCCACTGTTGCCAGCCATGTCTTAGCTGTCTAGGTCCTGAGCTCTGAAATTCCCTCCCTGAACTGCTGTGCGCCTCCTTTTTAAGTTGTTCCTTTAAAACAGACAATGCCTTTGGTCACTGTCCGAACATCTATGTGTCTCATTGTTAAGTTGTTAACTCTTGTGAAGCACCATAGGATATATAAGTTGCTATAAAATGTTTTCTCATGAATTTTGTTTCACTGTTTAGGGGTATCCTTCTCTCTCCCCTTTACCTCAAGTATTTTCCTTTCACCAAAGAAAAGCACTCGGGCACTATCTGGTGTCTGAGGAAGTCATGCAGTCATTTATGGTGTAGATGGAGGCCATTTGGTCAGTCAAGTCCATGCTGGCTCTCCATAGAGCTATCCATTCAGTCCCACTCCCCTGCTCAACTCCCATAGCTCTGCAAGTCTCTTTCCTTCAAGTGACCATCCAATTTCCTTTTGCAGTCATTGTCCCTGCTTCCACCACCCTTGTTGGCATCCAGATCCAGGTCATTACCACCACTGCATTTTTTTTTGTAGTTCTTCCTCACATTCCCCCTGCATCTCTTGCCCAAAACCTTCAATCTATGTCCCCTATTCCTTGTACCATTTAGTTAATGGGAACAGTTTTTCCTTGTCTAATTTAGCTAAGCCTGTCATAATCTTGTATACCTCTAAATCTCCCCTCAATCTCCTTTTGCTGTAAGGAGAGCAACCTCAGCTTTTCCAACCAAACCTTGTAACTAAAATCCCACATCTCTGGAACTATTCTGGTAAATCTCTACACCGTCTCAAGGACCTTCAAGTTTTCTTGGTGTTGAACCACAATCGATTCCTTCTAACAGCATCGCCAGTAATAACTGATTAACTCGCTATTTCAGCTTGCTGTATGCAAACTGACTGCTATGTTTCCTATATAATTGACTGCACTTAAAAAATAATTGACCGTAAAATGTCTTGGGACATCCTGAGGATGTGAAGTGTACTATATAAATTCAAGTCCTTTATAGTATTTATAATCTGTAGATTGGGATGAATTTCTTCCAGTAGCGTACAAGTGCTTTTCTGGATGGTGTGCTAGTTTGTCTAATTTGTAGTCAATATGTGGAAGCAGGAACCTAGTTCATGGAGGTAGGAAGGAGCCTTGTAGGTAGAATCATAGAATAGCTTCAGCCCAGAAGGAGGCCTGTTGAGTGTCAGTTATTCCAATTTTTATACTTCAAATCTCAAATCGTGTTTGTCTACTGGAGAAAATTAGCTATTGAAAGTTGCTAGTTTTGAACAAGCTCCTTGGAGGCTGCTGAATGCTGTGGTAAACTCATAGTTGTGTTAAAGCATCTCCACTGCAATTCAGACCTGCAAGCAGGGAATGTGAGGTGGTTGCTTAACCAGCTTTGCCTTCTGTGCTACAGTTTTGAAATGATGCACTGTCACGCATGAAATGAGCCATGATGAAATCAACTGTGAAATGGAAGAATTATGAATTAAAGAAAACTGTAAACAAAACCACAGGAAAATGGACATTTGTACCACAGTCAAAATGAAATGTCACATGATCTCTTCTGTACTGGAAATCATCAAACCTCTCTGCAAAGATGAAACTCATTAACCTCGTCTGAAATAGCTCTGGGAGAACCCCTTTGAAATTGAAAGGAGCACTATCGGACTCATTGACATTAATGAACTAACAAAGGATACTGGAGACAGACTGGCTCAGCCCAAACCAAAATGAGTAGGTGTGAAGCAGCTCAGTGTTGACAGAATAGTCCCAATTCAGACATCAATTGTTAGCCATGGTTATCGTTATCCTAGTCCTTTGTGTGGTCACCACCAAGGGAGAGGGCTATGTGTCTCGTAACAGAAACTCTAATGTCATAGAGAGATACAGCACTGAAACAGGCCCTTCGGCCCACTGAGTCTGTGGGGACCAACAACCACCCATGTATACTAATCCTACATTAATCCCATATTCCCTACCACATCCCCACCATTCTCCTACCACCTACCTATACTAGGGGCAATTTATAATGGCCAATTTACCTATCAACCTGCAAGTCTTTGGCTGTGGGAGGAAACCGGAGTACCCGGTGGAAACCCACGCGGTCACAGGGAGAACTTGCAAACTCTGCACAGGCAGTACCCAGAACTGAACCCGGGTCGCTGGAGCTGTGAGGCTGCAGTGCTCGCCACTGTGATGGATTTTTACCTTCAAAAGGTAGCCCTCGAGAGAGAGAGAGAGAGAGCGAGCGAGAGATCAAGCCAGGATCTCGGAAAGCCAGTTCAGCCAGAGGCTGTGTGAGAGATCTAGTCCAGCAAGAAGAACCCTGCTGAAGAACAACTGCAACAGTCACTATAGTGGAGATATCACTGACATTGAGACCCCATCTGTGAAGGTAACAAAATCCACACCGCCATCTTTGTGCTGAGTTGGAACCACTGGAACTCGACAACACCTCAGGTTCAATACTACAAACACCCAGGCCTACACCTTTAAAAAGACTTTCTGCTTGAGAAGTTTCAAAAGGTTTACTGTAAACTACTCACTTTGGACTTGAACTTGCATCCTACCCTTTTCCCTCTATCTATTCTTGTGTATGTATTTGTGGGTGAGGTTGCAACCATTTTGGTAATTGTGTAAAAATAGTTACTTTTTTAACCTCTGAAAACCTGTCATTTGTCAGTTTATTTGACCAGCAAAACACTGGCTAATGCACCATTTTAAAACGATTGCAGTCAGTTGGGAGGTGAAAAACAGGAACCACCCATGCCCCTTTCCACCTGTTTTTAAAAAGTCAACATGGGAATGATGCTACCACACACTGATTTTTACAAAATTGTTAAATTCTTTATTTGTATTATTGCCTACTGTAAAGGATTGACTTTTTTATTGTAATTTTCATTTTATACATTTTTGCTCAGATTTGTGAAGCATGAAGTCTGGTGACTAAATTAACATGGTATATTTGAGGGAAATGTGAACTATATAGGTGTGCAGGCAGTAGCAAATTTCCATTTCAGTCTTGCTCGTGCTATCCACTCATCCATTCCCTCTTCAAAACCAGGAGACACTTCATAAACTACTTTGTCCTCTTGCTTGCCATTACCCTGGCTTGGGATGTATTGTCTTTTGGAGCCAGTGACAAAGCCAATCATATTGCTAGATTTGCTAAACAATGCCCAATTTATTAAGAACAAAAAAATGAGCCCCCCCTTGATCACCAGCCTTAATAGTCTGGTTAGTTTCTAGCTACTTGACTTCTGGGAGCTGGAGTAGCAACATGGCACGAGCAATTTTTAAAATTCATTTTCGAGGTGTGGGTATTTCTAGCAAGACTGCCATTTATTGCCTATCTGTTGTTGTCCTGACTTTGTTAGGTCATTTGAGAGGGCAATGTCGACTGCATTGATATGGGGCTGATCCTGTATGGACTGACAGGAGAATTTTGTTTCCAAAAGGGTTTTTGAGACCATCTGACAGCCTCATTCACTTTTACTGATACCAGCTTTTTGTCTCTGGTTTTAAAATATATCTTTTAATATTCAGATTGGGGTACTAGAATCTGAGAGGTAAAAATGAAGGACCAGTCCTTGCCTTTTGCATCCTATGTCTGCAATACATGGTGGAGCCCAGAGGGATGAAGAGAGCCAAATTTGATGCAAATGTGGGAACACCTTTTTGGGAGGGTATTATCGTCACTGCTCTGTATATAGTATTTGTATATAGTACTGGTAATTGCACCTTTATCAACCTTGGAGTTTTAGTGCTGCCAGTCTGCAAGATATGGTTTTCAGCTGCCTTTTCGAATGTGCCTCACTCCCTCTTTTCCTTCCACCTAGGCATGTGATGGTGAAAACTAGTCCAAACCACAAATTTGTCTTCACGGTGAAAAGCCACACCACTGTGCTTCCAGGGAGCATTGCCTTCAGCTTGCCACAGGTAAAGATAGTTACAGTGTATCTTGTAGCATGGATCCAAACCTGTAATTTGCAGTTAGTACTAAAGAAATAGTTTGGGTTTATTTTTTGGAGGATTTGGGTGGAGGGCAAATAAATGTATCTTCTGGGAAGCAGTTCTCTCTCTGACAATTCACTTGTGAACTCGGCACTTTTCAATACTGCTGCCATCACTTTCTATTTCAAAAACCCTACTGTATCCTTTTTTTCTTTCCTTGCAAACTACTCCATCTCTAAGCTCCCTGTTTTGTCCAAAGTCTTTGAATGGGCTGTTACCCTCTACCCCACTCCCCTCCCACAAAATGAGTACCCATCTCACCTACAACCTGCTGTTTGAATTTCTTGATTTCAGGTTTGTGCCTCCATGTTGAGCTGAAATGGCCAAAGCCAAAGTCAGGGATGATATACAGTGATTGTGGCCATCATAATTATCCCTCTTAATCCTCTTTCTGCACCCTTTAACATGATTGACTGCACCAAGCAGCTGCAGCGTTTCTCCTACTTTGTTCAGTTCAGTGGGATTTGATTTTTCTGGTTCCAGTATTAATCACATAAAAATAACGATGTGGAAACAATCGACTCAGCCCAGTCAGTCATGTTTGCAATAACCCTCTGCGTGAGCGAATAGTTCTGATCATACCCATAATTTTCCCATAATCCCTTCAGCCTTCTTTGTTTCCTTCACCTATCCAATCTAATCTTGAATGTTGTAGTTTCTGCCTCAACCACTAACCCTGGAATTGACTTCCACAGCTTCACAACTCCGAAGTTTCTTCTGCCCTCTGCTCTGAATCTCGTGTTTAATTTTGTTCTTGACATCTTAATTGCTGGAACAGTCTGTTTCTATCCATGCTTTCCCATCTTTTCATAATTCAATTGTATATCTTAATCTGTGGTGTCTAACAGAAATGGGGGAGGTGATGGCGTAGTGGTAATATCACTGGACAAGTAATCTGGAGGCCTAGACTAATGCTCTGGGGACATGGGGGTTTGAATCCCACCACAGCAGATGGTCAAATTTGAATATCAATTAATAAATCTGGAATTAAAAGCTAGTCTAACAGTGACGGTGAAAACATTGTCAATTGTGAAAACTCATCTGGTTCATTTTAGGGAAGGAAATCTGCATCCTTACCTGGTCTGGTCTACATATGACTCCAGGCCTACAGCAATGTGGTTGACTCTTAAATGCCCTCTGAAATAGCCTAGTAAGCCATTCAGTTGCGTTGAACTACTACAAAGTGTAAGAAAAGGAATGAAACCGAATGGACCACCTGGCACCAGCCTAAGCACTGGAAACGACAACAGCAAACCCAGCCCTGTCGACCCTGCAAAGTCCTCCTTACTAACATCTGGAGGCTTGTGCGAAGTTGGGAGAGCTGTCACACAGACTAGTCAAGCAACAACTTGATAGTCATACTCCCAGATTCATACCTTACAGACAATGTCCCTGACACTATCACACCATCCCTGGTGGGACAGGACATACCCACCAGAAGTGGCGACACAATGGTATACAGTCGAGAGGGAGTTGCCCTGGGGGTCCTCATGCCATCAGGTCAAACATGGGCAAGGCAACCTTCTACTGAGCATCACCTACCACCCCCTTCAGTGAATGAATCAGCACTTCTCCATGTTGAACACCAATTGGAAAACTCTGCTGTAAAGGCACAGAATGTACTCTGGGTGGGAGACATCAATGTCGATCACCAAGAGTGACTCGGTAGCACCACAACTGACCGAGCTGGCCGAGTCCTAAGGGACATAGCTGATAGACTGGGTCTGCGGCAGATGGTGAGGGAACCAACGAGGGGAAAACCTAATTGACCTTGGCCTCACCAGTCTACCTATCTCAGCTGCATATGTCTATGATGATATTGGTAGGAGTGACCACCACACAGTCCTTGTGGAGATGAAGTCCCGTCTTCACGTTGAGGATACCTACCATCATGTGAGCCACTACCACGGCTAAATTGGATAGATTTTGAACTGATCTGGCAACTCAAAACTGAGTAGCCATGAGGTGCTGTGAGCCATCAGCAGCAGCAGAATTCTATTGAACCACAATCTATAACCTCATGGCCCAGCATATCGCCTACTCTACCCATACCATCAAGCTGGGGGACCAACCCTGGTTCAATCAAGAGTGCAGGAGGGCAGCACCAGGCATACCTAAAAATGAGGTCAGCCTGGTGAACCTACAACACAGGACTACTTGCAGGGCAAACAGCGTAAGCAGCATGCAATAGACAGGACTAAACAATCCCACAACCAATGGATCAGATCTAAGTTGCCACGTTCAGTCGTGAATGGTGGACAATTGAGCAACTAACAGGAAGAGGAGGCTCCACAAACATCCCCATCCACAATGATGGGAGAGCCCAGCACATTAGTGCAAAAAAACAAGGCTGAAGCATTTGCATCCATCTTCAGCCAGAAGTGCCGAGTTGATCCATCTCTGCCTCCTGAGGTCCCCAGCATCGCAGACCCCAGTCTTCAGCCAATCAGATTCACTCCACATGATATCAAGAAGCGGCTTAAGGCACTGGATACTGCAAAGGCTATGGGTCCTGACAACATTCTGGAACCTGTTGTGTCCCTAGTCAAGTTATTCCAGTACAGCTGCAACACTGGCACCTACCTGGCAATGTGGAAAATTGCCCAAGTATGTCCTGTACACATACAGCAGAACAAATCCAACCCAGCCAATTTCCGCCCTATCAGTCAACTCTCTATTTATTATGAGCAAAGTGATGGAAGGAATCGTTAAGTGTTATCAAGCGACACTTGCTCAGCAGTAAACTGCTCAGTGACGCACAGGGCCAGTCAGCTCCTGGCCTCACTACAGCCTTGATCCAAACATCTTCACCTGCTTTGTCAATGACCTTTCCTCCATCATAAGGTCAGAGGTGGAGATATTTGCTGGTTGCACAATGTTCAGTACCATTCATGACTCAGATACTGAAGCCGTATGTGTCCAGATGCAGCAAGACCTGGACAACATCCAGGCTTGGGCTGATAAGTGGTAAGGAACATTTGTGCCACACAAATGCCAGGCAATGACCATCTCAAACAAGAGAGAATCTCTAACCATCTCCCCTTCTTGATCAATGGCATTACCGTCACTGAATCCCTTACTGTCAACATCCTGGGGGTTACCATTGACCAGAAACTGAACTGGACCATCTACTTAAATACTGTGGTTACAATAACAGGTCAGAGGCTAGGAATCCTGTGGCAAGTAACTCCCCTCCTGATACCCCAAAGCCTGTCCACCATCAACAAGGCACTAGTCAGGAGTGTGATGGAATACTCTCCACTTGCCTGGATGGTGCATCTCCAGCAACACTCTCTAGCTCACCATTATCCAGGATAAGCATCCCACTTGATTGGCACTCAACCACCACCCTTCACCACTGACAGTGTGTACCATCTACCAGATGCATTGCAGTAACTCACCAAGGCTCCTTTTGACAGCACCTTCCAAACCAGTGACCTCTATCAACTAGAGGCACAAGGGCAGCAGATGCATAGAACACCATCACCTGCAAGTTCCCCTCCAAGCTACACGCTATCTGACTTGGAGCTATATTGCCAAACCTTCACTGACACTGGGTCAAAATCCTGGAACACGCTTCCCATGGACTGCAGCAGTTCAAGAAGGCAGCTTACCACCACCTTCTCGAGGGCAATTGGGGATGGGTAATAAATGCTGGCCTAGCCAGAGACGCCCACATCCCGTGAACGAATAATGTAAAAACAAAAAGGGCCCATTTTAGTCTGTCTTTGTATTTATATTTCCTCATGATTGGCAGAGTTCTAGCATAACTGCATAATACCCTCTCTAAAGCATGAATATTCTCTTGTGTAGAGCCTAATACTACACTGTACTGTAACTGATCTTAAGGTTTGAATATATTATAACCACTTGGCCTTTGTATTCTATACCTATTGATAGTCTAAATTCTATTAGCCTTTTTCACTGCCTTGTGAACCTGATGTGCTGCCTTTAATAATGACAGTGCTTCTCCAAGTTTTTCCTCTATCACTGCACTGTGCCTATTTCCATTCATAGTATAATTAGTTATTTTACCAAAATGCATTACCTCATGTACTGAAATTGAATTCCATCTGCCACTTTTGTCTATTTCCTCATCTTGCTAATATCCCTTGGTGTTTTTTTATTTGGTCTTCTAAAGCATTAACTATACTTCCCATTTTGGTATCCTCTGTGCACTTTGACACCACTCCCTGTAGTCCTATAACCAGACGTTGACTGTATAACAATGGCCTCCGATCTGAATACTGAGGGACACCACTTTCCAATTCCAACCTGCTTTTTATGTAAGAGAAACTGCCCTTAGTATTTTCTCTATTCTAACCAATCTTTAATCAAATTTCAATTCTCTTTCCAATTTCATACCCCTTAATCTTCGGTAATCTCCCATCTGGTATGTTTCCAATGTAGTCAGCTTCTAGTTCATATCTGCACCTGCTCTCCAAATGAGTAATTCACCTAATGGCATTTCCCTGCCTTCTCCCTGTAACCCTGCACATTCTTCCTTTTCAGATAACAATCTAATTCCCTGATGAATGCTTCAGTTAAACCTGCTTCCACCACGCACTCAGGCAGAGCATTCCAGACCTTAACCATTCGCTGTGTGAAAAAGTGTTGGTTTTGCTTCTTTTACCAATTAATTTAAATCTGAGCCCTCTCGTTCTCGATCCTTTCACGAGTGGGAACAGTTTCTCCCTATCTACTCTGTCCAGACCCCTCATGATTTTGAATACCTTTATCAAATCACCCCTCAGCCTTCTCTCCAAGGAAAACAGTCCTAAATTCTCCAATCCAGCTTCATAACTGAAGGTCCTCATCCCTGGAACGATTCTCATGAATCTTTTCTGTACTCTCCTCCAATGCCCTCGCATCTCGTGCGGTGCCCAGAGCTGGATGCAATACTCCAGCTGAGGCCGAACTAGTAGTACTACTTCTGTCCTGTCATTGCTTCTCTCATTCAACTTCGGATGAACCACAATTTCCTTCAGTTAAACACTGGGAAGACTGAAGCCATTGTCCTTGGCTCTTGACACAAGGTCTGTACCTTAGCCACCCACTCCATACTGCTGCCTGACCACTTTGGCATCCTATTCACCCTTGAACTGAGCTTCTCACCCCATATCCTGTATGACGGTCTAATCCTACCTCTGCAGCATTGCCTACCTGCACCACTAATTCAGACCAACTGCTGCTGAAACCCTCAACCTATGCCTTTGTTAGTTCTAGACTTGATGATTTCAACGCTGTCCTGGCTGGCAGGTTCTGTGTGTTTCAAACTATACAAAACTATGCTGTCTGTATCCAAGATTGCACCAACTTCTGTTTCTCTATCACCACTGGTACACTGTGCTATATTGGCTCCAAGTTCCACAAACTCTCCAATTTAAAAATTCTGATCGTCATGTTTAAATCTGTCCTTGACTTTGACATTCTGTATCCTTAACTTTCTCCAGTGTGACAGATCTACCCCATGGCCTCTGTTTCTCCAACTCCTGCCACGGACATCCTTCCTGTGTTTGCTCAACTGCTGGCAGTCATCCCTTCAGCTGCCTATGCCCCCCACTCTAGAATTCTTACCCTGACCCTGCTTCAACCTCCCCTCGATCAATCTTTCAGCCTTCTCTTCCAGTATGTCCTTCTTTGACTCATCCTTTTGTTCCACGTGTCTGAAGAGCCTTGGACCATTTTCCACATGAATGGTATAAAACTGCAACGTCTCATATTAAACTGACTAGGCTTCTTTCAGTTCCTTCAAAATGTCGCCCTTTCCATTTGCTTCTACACATGTTCACATAAAGGTTAAGAAATAATGTACAAGTGAACCTTGGTCCTGTAGCTGCAGTGCTGTCATTGAAGCTCTGTTCAGAATAATATCTTCATGGGAAATGACACCTTTATTCTTGCTGTTCTCCTGTGCTTCCAAATGATTGGATTTCCGATTTTATCTTGCACTGCTTTATTTTATCGTGTATATGTTTGAGAAGTATGTAACAGTCTGTAACATGAGATTTTGAGTAACTGTTAAACAGTATCCTATATTAAGGAAGCATGACAATGGATGTGTGAAATTTTCATTCTCTATTTGAACTGTTAAAATGTCATTGAACTGCTTTCTTTAATTTTTTGGAGTTGGCCTACATGAGAGCATATTTTGAGATTTTTTAATGCTGGATGCAGGTGTGGTAATTACAGGTCTGTCACTGGTCGTAATGGTGACCGTTTTAAGGAAGTAAGCTTCTGCAATATTCAATTTAAGTACATTTTTTCCTATTATATGTTGGGTTTTGAGTAGAAATTAGTTTAAGCTTTCAGCATTCCCATTCTTCTCACTATATTGAGCACAAAGATTTTAATAAAATGTATCAACCGTGCTGGATCATTTGGGTCTAACAGCAAATTGTTATCAAAAGCTTGACTTCATTTCTGGCAAGAGTTCTCCATGACCTGAATATTACATCGTACTGTGCTAGACAAGGAGCTGAGTTTGGTCTTTATAGTATAAAGGCAAAGAATATTTTAAATTTGTTTTTATAGTTAGTGATTAAAGATGGGAGTGACCTTCACAATTGCTGGGTATGATCTTCAATTGGGTTTTTGCTTGAGGGCATTAATTCATGTTTCCCTTGCAGTGTGAACTTTTTAGATTCTTGCAGTATTCCCTCTAAAGTTACTACCAGATAGAACAGTAATAGCTTTCCATCGATTTAAAAACTAAGGGGAAAGTAGCATCTATCCTAATTTGTGTAGTCCAAACAACTTCCTGATGTGGAGCATGAGACCCAATGTTGATCGAACAATTGCTATGGGGTCAAGTGTCCGAAGTTTCAATTCTACTCTTAAATTTTTTTCCTGAATTTATTATTTCACTGTCTTAAGCCAGTGTTCCACTGCCCTTTTTCCTTGGCGCCCCCCGCCCCTTATACTAATAAGTTGGTGCACACGTACGTTTTGCATGACAAACTGATAGCGGTTTCTCATAAATAAGTTGTAATATTTTGACAACACACAAATGGGCCATTCAACCCTTTAGCTCTGTGCCATTTTATTGAAATACTATTTCCACGTGAATCCAAAAAGAAACGTGTTACTTCTTTCCCACACCCACTCTCCGCTTGCTCCCCTAACTTTTTAATTCATACAAGCCACACAATCAAATTCCCTGGGATTTGTTGAAACAGCTGCTTCTGACAAATTTCCCATTGGAACCTTGCTCTTAGAAAAGTTTTTCTGCCCTTCCCATTTCAATTTCTTAGTTGGACATTTTCTGACCAGAGTGATATTACATGTTGCATTGCTGGCAGATGTGCACTAGGGCAGTGAGAGTGGATGAGAAGGAAGGCGCAACCTGTAGAGGCAGTTGGATTGTCTGGCCATCTGGATTTTTTTTTTTGTTTACATCAGGATTTATGGACCTGATGGGTAACACTAATATCTATAAGGATTAGTTGCCTTCTGGTGTTCAGCTCAAGAAGATTCCAATAAGCTCCAGCCAGAAGGTGAAATTTCTTTGGCGGATTAAGCATTGACCCGATCTACATATGCAATTAATTCTGTAACTTGCTTTCCTCATCAGTTTTCTGCTATTGGCAAGAGAATCCTGAATCTTGGTGAGACATGTTCATATATAACCTTCAGCTTAACATCTGCAATAACTGACTTCATTGCCACTAAAATTTTCATAATCAAACCAGGAAAGACCTGTGTTGCAGTCCCCTATCCGGTACATTTTTACAGTAGGGGTGCATTCATTTTCCTAGATCATTGCTCTCGAAACCACAAAAGGTTACCAGAGGCCTGGTCTCCCATGAGTGCCAGTGAAATCTGAATATGGTGACCAAATCTCCATGGATCTTGTTTTTCTTAAATTTGTAAAATTTACGTGGAAGAGACCCCACTGGCTGCCTGCTGATGGATGAACTGTTGGGGATTAATTTGATAAACTGGAGCTGGCAGGCCTCCAGAACCATTCTGAAGAGATCTTCTAGAGCTGTACAAGTTTTTAATTGTTTATCAAAGTTTCCCAAATAATTGGATTGGCAAAGTAAATTTGGAACAATACTTTGCGATGCATCAAGGTAGCATGACGAAAGAACATTGTTTTAGGGTTGCAGAGGAGCTGATGAAGGGCTGGAATAGGTTCGGTGGAGTTGATTTGAGGGCAGGGTGTTGAACCAGTTAAACAGCTAGATGCTTTAAAGGGAAGATGGCTAGATTGCTATTATGAAAGGATGTGTCCAGGTGAGCTGTCGCTCTCTGAATTTAGCTTTTGATCGGAATGTTCAAAATGGATTATCGTGCAGTATTGGCCAGGTGCAGTGAATAGGCTTTGGAAATTAAGTAATTGGGATGCTTCAATGATGGAGAAAGCAAGCAGGTGATATGGGTGGAACTACTACCGACTGCTGCAATCTTTTTTGCCTCTTCTGTTTTCTGTGACTTCACTCAGCTGGTTATTCATGTGAGCCTGGTAATTTTTTTTTAATTCATTTATGGGATGTGGGCATCGGTGGCTAGGCCAGCATTTATTGCCAATCCCGAATTGCCCTTGAAGGTAGTGGTGAGCTGCTTCCCTAAACTACTGCAGTCCATGTGGGGTAGGTACACCCACAGTCCTGTTAGGAAGGGAGTTCCAGGATTTTGACCCAGCAACTGAAGGAACGGCGATTATAGTTTCAAGTCAGGATGGTGTATGACTTGCAGGTGGTGGTCCCATGTATTTGCTGCCCTTGTCCTTCTAGTTGGTCGAGGTCGTGGGTTTGGAAGGTGCTGTCTAAGGAGCCTTGGTGCGTTGCTGCAGTGTGACTTGATGGTGCACACTGCTGCCACTGTGCGTCAGTGGTGGAGGGAGTGAATGTTTATGGATGGGGTGCCAATTAAGCGGGCTGCTTTGTCCTGGATGGTGTTGAGCTTCTGGAATGTTGTTGGAGCTGCACCCATCCAGGCAAGTGGAGAGTATTCCATCACACTCCTGACTTGTGCCTTGTAGATGGTGGACAGGCTTTGGGGAGTCAGGAGGTGAGTTACTTGCTGCAGGATTCCAAGCCTCTGACCTGCATGGTAGGCATGGTATTTATATGGCTACTCCAGTTCAGTTTCTGGTCAATGGTATTCCCTAGGATGTTGATAGTGGTGGATTCAGTGATGGTAATGTCATTGAATGTCAAGGGGAGATGGTTAGATTTTCTTCATGATGGTCATTGTCTGGCACTTGTGTGGCCTGAATGTTACTTGCTGCTTATCAGCCCAAACCTGGATATTGCCCAGGTCTTGCTGCATTTCTCCACTGACTGCTTCAGTATCTGAGGAGTCGTGAATGGTGCTGAGCATTGTGCAGTCATCAGCGAACGTCCTCACTTCTGACGTTATGATTGAAGGAAGATCATTGGTGCAGCTGAAGATGGTTGGGCCGAGGACACTACCCTGAGGAACTCCTGCAGTGATGTCCTGGAGCTCAGATGATTGACCTCCAACAACCACAACCATCTTCCTTTGCACACTGTATAACTCCAAGTAGGGAGTTTCCCCCTGCTTCCCATTGACTCCAGTTTTGCTGGTGCGCCTTAATGCCGTACTCTGTCAAATGCTGCCTTGATATCAAGGGCAGTCTCTGTCACCTCACCTCTGGAGTTCAGCTCTTTTGTAAATAAGATGTGTTGGCACTTTTGAATTGAGGAGGGAAAGGCCAAGTTGATCCTGTATATGAATGCTAGCTTTTCAGGAAAACAGACAAGATAGCAGTCAGGAGTGAGGCGCATAATTTATTTTTTTCTAATCCAGGGGTGAGGATCAGTTGTTGAAAACCTTACTGTCATCCAAACAGAATCAACACAGTCTAAGTATTGAACATTCTACTTTCTGATCTGATCTGTATTTAGTTGCAAGCTTCCTTTACTATTAGGCAAGAATACAGGGGCCTATGTTGAGATGTTCAGAATTCGAAAACCCTGTTATACTGTTTTTTTTAGAATTGGATGGATCTCAATTTGATGCTATAAATCAAGCAAGCTGTGTTTGATCTGCAGCGTTGAGTAGATCCTTAGGTTAATATATAACTGCAGGGGCGGTGCAGTGGTTAGTACCGCAGCCTCTCAGCTCCAGCGACCTGGGTTTGGTTCGGTTCTGGGTACTGCCTGTGCGGAGTTTGCAAGTTCTCCCTGTGACCGCGTGGGTTTCTGCGGGTGCTCCGGTTTCCTCCCACAGCCAAAGACTTGCAGGGTGATAGGTAAATTGGCCATTGTAAATTGCCCCTAGTGTAGGTAGGTGGTAGGAGAATTGAGGGAATGTGGGGATGTGGTAGGAATATGGGGTTAATGTAGGATTAGCGTAAATGGGTGGTTGTTGGTCGGCACAGACTTGGTGGGCCGAAGGGCCTGTTTCAGTGCTGTATCTCTCTGACTCTATAATTTGGATGCATGTTAAATATATGATGTGGGAAGACTGACAGAATTGTAGAACAAAGCAAGAACAAAAGTTACAAAAACAAGAAATGCTGGATTCACTCAGCAGGTCTGGCAGCATCTGTGGAAAGAGAAGCAGAGTTAACGTTTCGGGTCAGTGACCCTTCTTCGGAAGGTGTTCCGAAGAAGGGTCACTGACCTGAAACGTTAACTCTGCTTCTCTTTCCACAGATGCTGCCAGACCTGCTGAGTGAATCCAGCATTTCTTGTTTTTGTTTCAGATTTCCAGCATCCGCAGTATTTTGCTTTTAGAACAAAAGTTAGTTGCATTGATTCGTGTCTTCAATATGGTCCTAAGTTATTTCTCTCCACAGTCACTGTACTCAAGTATGCAATGTGCCAAATTAATCATGGTCATAATTTTTTTTAGAAGTGCAGAATTTTTGATGGTTAGTTTAACAACCTGATTTTAAATAAGGCTTTGAAGACTGGTGTAAAAATGCTGACAGCCTTGGCTTAGTGATGGGGCTCTGCTCTAAGTTCAAAGCTGACACATCAATGCAGTGTTGAGTGCAGCACTGCCAGAGGTGCCGTCTCTTAGGAAACTAAATCTAGTTCCATCTGCCTTTTCCAGACGTAAAAGATATTGTTGCATGATTTGAAGAAGAGCAAGGGAGTTCTCTTGTCCAATATTAATCATTCAAATCAGCAGCTCTTTTTTAATTAAAAAAAAAACAAGGATTATCTGGTCATTAATCTCATTGCAGTTTGTGGGAGCTTGCTGTGCACAAATTCTGCATTTCCTTAAAACCGTGACTATGTTTAAGTATTGTACCAAGTTGAAGCATTTTGGGATGTTGAGGTTGTGAAAGGTGCTGTATAAATGAATTTTTTTCTAAACATTCAAAGGTACCAATACAGGAGATGTGAGGTGCTTCATTTCTGAAACCTCTTATAATAAATATCATGAAAACACCTAATACATTTTCTTTTGCACTTTTTCAACCTCACTATTTATATCCTTCAGGTGGTGCTGCGCTGCTCAGGAAGACTGACTGTCTTCATTGTTCCATTCCTGAGAATCAATCAAATAACAGTGTTGACTGTTAAACCCCCCCCGCCCCCACATTGAAGCACTTCATTTGTTGCAGGCTACTCAAGTTCTGTGTGAGACTCAGTGCTTAATAGGGCAACCTCAAATTACGAATCATGACACCAAATATGAGCTTTGGGGAGCCTTCCATATTCACTGTCACCCACTTTAATGCCCGGCTCAATGGTGTCGTCTCTCATCTCATTGCATAGGATCAAAAGAATACATTCTTTTTATAAAGTCCCTTTCACCGATTGTGGAGCATGGAGGTTGCCGCATGGATTTCTTTTATGCTTTCATGGGATATGAGTGTCTCTGGCAAGGCCAGCATTTGTTGCCCACCCCTAATCGCCCTTGAAGGTGATGGTGAGCCACTTTCTTGAATCACTGCAGTCCATCGGGTATAGGTACAATCACAGTGCTGTTTGGAAAGAAGTTCCAGGCTTTTGACCTGGCGATATAATTCCAAGTCAGTATGGTATGGCTCGGAGGGGAACTTGCAGGTGGTGGTCCCATGCATCTTCTGCTCTTGTCCTTTTAGGTGGCAGAGGTCGCAGGTTTCAAAGATGCTGTTGAAAGAGGTTTGGCAAGTTGCTGCAGTGCATCTTGTATATGGTACACTGCTGCCACTGTGTGCCAGTGGTGGAGGGAGTGAATGTTTAAGGTGGTGAATGGGGGTGATGATTAAGCGGGCTGCATGTCTTGAATGGTGTTGCGCTTCTTGTGTTGTTGGAGCTGCACATATCCAGGCAAGTGGAGAGTGTTTCATCACACTTTTGACTTGTGCCATGCAGATGGTGGACAGGCATTGGGGAGTTGGGAGATAAGTTACTTGCTGCAGAATTCCCAGCCTCTGTCCTGCTCTTGTTAACATTATTTATATAGCTGGTCCAGTCAAGTTCCTAGTCAACAGTAACCCCCAGGATGTTATCTATCTACAACTAGAGAATGCATGTAAGTGACCCCAGTGAAACAACATATCCCTTGCCTTCCTTCTATTAAGAAACAACTTCCATTTGTAGTGTTTTTTATATCCTCATGATACCCCATCTATAAGCATGTTGCCACCTGTGAATTATTTTGAGGTGAAGTGCAATGTAGACAACTGAATAGATTTGTCACTTTTTTTTTCAGACATCAAACAATTGTTGATGGGAAATAAGGGCAGCAGTAGGCTGTTAGGCCTGTCGAGCCTGCTCTGCCATTCAAACAGATCATTGCTGATCATCTACCTCTACGCCACTTTTCCCCGCCATCCCCATATCCCTTGATGTCATTGGTATCCAGGAATCTGTCGATTACTGCCTGGAACATGCTCCATGATTGAGCTTCCACAGCCCTCTGGGGTAGAGAATTCTAAAGATTCACCACCCTCTGAGTAAAGAAATTCGTCCTCATCTCAGTCTTAAATGGCCTGCCCTTATTCTGACACTCCCCTCTGGTTCTGGACTCACCAGCCAAAGGAAACATCCTTTCCTCATCTACACTGTCATGCCCTAAGAATTTTGTAAGTTTTAATGAGATCACCTCCCATTCTTCAAAACTCTAGAGAATACAGGTCAATAGTGCAGAAAGAAATTTCCAGGCTTTATGATTGCGCACAGTTCGTGTCTGTGACATGTTAAATGCACTATCTTAAAACTGTCTTTCATTTGGTTTAATTGTCGAATACACTACCAATGCCCAACTTTACTCGCTGCATGACTCCTACTCTTGAGGGGTGACTTTATAATCTTTTTGTAGAAGTATTTAAGCATGCCACTTTTGTAACTTAGCAGTCAACAGCCTGAAATAGGGCAAATTCAGTGGTGGGGAGGAGTGCGTTGGTGTAAATGATGTGCCATGATGTAGGAACCATTTTTCAACAGCTTACTATGCAACCTTTTACAGTAGCCTAGTCTTTAAGCATCTTGTGAATGTTTCACTATTCTTTGGATGATCATTGTTGTATGAATCTCCTACAAAGAAAAAATGGTCAGGCAGCCAAGAAAAGATTAATGTAATTATTGGAACAGTGTTTGAGCACTGGGTGCACTTTTCAAAAGTAGTATGTGTGCCATAAGAAAAAAATGTTTAATCTTGAATTGTCTTTGTGTAAGGTATTTCCCAAGGCAAAAGACTAGATTTTAGTCAAAAATGTAGTGCCTGACTGCTGCCATTCTGAGTCCTCTAGTTTCAATTCTGGATTTCCTTATTTAAGTTGCATTATCAAAAATAATCCTTTTTTTTCTTAGTGATTTTATTGAAGCAATGCTGTTACATTAACCAGTTCTATTTTTCTTGCAGAGAAAATGGGTGGGGCTCTCCATTGGTCAGGAAGTGGAAGGTATGTTTCCTTTTACTGCTTAATAAATTTTCCAATATTGAAACAAATATAAACAACTTTCCTTTTATATCTTATTTTATAAAGTCTGCACAGTTTACAAAGCATGGTGTATATTTATAAAACTATAATCTATCATACACATACACAATATATTGTCAGATGAGATTTAATGCTAATTCAGTGCTATGCAACACTGAAGTACACAATGATTATCATGAGGGTGAGGAGCACACCTTCCTAGAAAAATATCCAAAGGATTAGTTTAGAAGGAAGTGGATAAAATGTAGGCATGGCTAGCGGGAAGAGGAGGGGGTCTAAGATGCATCCTCTTCAAAAGAACTAAAATATAGTGTTAAGAAGTGACGTAGTGCTATTTGAGGAAAATGTGTTACGCTTGGAGGAGCTTGTCATTGAGGTTTAGTATACATATTCTGTCGACGCAGTTTTTTTTGGAAAAGATAAAAAATGAGAAACATTCCTGAAAATGGTTGTTTATGAACCCATCCCACTTGCTCGCTTTGCAATTCGGAAAGCATGCAATAATAGTGCATTGTGGTGTGATAAATGAGGCATCTTTCTGGACCCAAAATGAAAAGATTGGATCAAATGGCCTTCTACGATTTTACATATTGAACAACCTCTAACACTTTTTTGAGGAACTGGCATCCCAACTGGACTCTGGAAAGTCCTCCCACGTGTTCTTCCAAGAAGTAATTGATTATTACTATTACATGACTTATTGAATGGGGATTCAGGATAAAATCTGGGAATTTTAAAAATGGATAGGAAGCGGATGATATTTTCATGGTTGTTAGATTGGGACAGGCAAATGCTAAGTGAGGTGCCGCATTCATGATTTCAACTCAGAAGCTCTATAACTGGCCAAATTCACGGGTGTACTCAATTAGGAGGTGTAATTGAATCCAAGAAGGCAGCTTGGGAAATACAAAATAAGTTGGATAATATATTTTGCTGTTGAAATAGTTGAGTCTAGGGCTTTTAGTAGACCTGATGCTGTTTCAACAAAGGAAGCAGAATGCTGTACTGCATTGGTCAGAGTCCAAGTGGGGCAAAGGAATATTCACTGTGCTATGGTATGGCCACACCTTAAGAATAGTTCCTGTTTTTAGTCACCGACATGTAGACTTAAGGGCTTCAGATGTTTCAGAAAACAGACATTAGATAAATCTTTGGTGCCAGACGATTGCAGAAGCCTGGGCTATTCAGCCTTGAAAAGGGGTAGCCTTCCAGAGTGGAACATTGAACAGTCATGTAGCCCCTGAAGTCTGGAATTATGGTCTTCAAAGTTCAGACAACCCAGTATGAATTTTATTTGCACTACAGTTCTTGTGCTGGCTGATCCTGCAATCTTAAAGCAGCATTCAGGAATTGTTTTTGCTAAATTAGATTAATATTTTCGGCATTGTTCAATACTATGGTGCAGAGCTTTACTGTTCATTCCTCCCCTCCCCACTTCGAGTGACTGAGATATAACTTTTGCTTCTGGCCAAGAAGAGGCATTGCAAACCTTTTATTGACTTTACTGAAATAAATGTGATGGATAACTTTGATTTTAATTGGATGCAAAAATGATCTAAAGGTTAATTGCAACTTTCTACACTGCAAAATAATGTGAAAAAACATTGGCTTTTGTAAGATAGTTTAATACTGTGATTTGTTATAACAATTACTATTTTTTGGCTGTTGTAACGCTGCTGCGAGCAGAGTACCAGTCTGAATCAAAAAAACTATCACGTGCAACTGTTGTGTTTATCATTCACCTAATTCATTTTTGGCAACTAGCATGAGATATTGAAGGCTAAGTGATGACAAGAGCTTGAAGAGGAGGTAATTGTGCAGCCAAAGGTCGAAGTCTGTAATCTTTTGTTTTAGGAACAGGTCAGCTACCTCTTCTCTTTCCTCCCACTCAAAACCAAAGATGTGCATAACAATTAATTTGAAGTTGCAGTTACCAGTCTGAAATCAGTGACCGGAATTTGGGTTACACACTGTGTATACTGTTTGGTTGAAATTTGAATTCCGCTTGAGAGAGATTTCTGTGCCTGTGTTAGATGCATGTACAGAACACCTGGGGACATTAGGAGCAGGAGGAAGCCATTCAGCCCCTTGAGCCTGTTCCACAATTCATTTAGATCATGGGTGATCTGTATCTCAACTCTATCTACCTGCACTTGCTCAGGAAGCCTTAATACCCATGCCTAACAAGAATCTATTGCTCTGTTTTGAAATCTTCAATTGGTGCAGGTGGCATCCAGATTTCCAGTACTCTTTATAAAGGAATGCTTTCTGACATCACCCCGGAATGACCTAGCACCAAGTTTAAGATATGCCCCCTTGTTCTGTTCTTTCCCAGCAGTGAAAATAGTTTGTGTACCTTATGAATCGTTTAATTGTTACGAGCTTGAATATGTTACTTGGGTTAACCCTGAATCTTCTGTACTTGATGGAATACAAGCTTACTCTCTGCATTCTGTCTTAATTTAACCCTTTTAGCCCCAGAAGTTAATTTTGAAATGTTAGGTAGTAGCAGCAGTATTATCTGCAATATTTTGTGTGTAAATTAATTGCAGGTAGATACAAAATATGTGCCCAGGATGTTGAGTGGACCTCCTGGGCACTCTTAACTTCTGTTTGACGGTGTAAATCCAGTGCAGCATCGTGATCTGTTAACAATTTCCAGCTAATCCGAAACCACTCCTCTCACCAGCTATGTTGGACCCTGATTCCATATTGATAAATCTATAGTCCCAGTGTAAAGACCACCAGGGAGAGTTGTTTTACGCTCACTCTGACCTAACTCTCTTGAAGCATCTTTATTCAGCCTGTCATGGCACTGTTGCCTATTGTCACATCCTTCATGAGCAGAGACATCACAGGAAAGTCATAAGGTGATTGGTTGGTGAGTAACTGTTGTTGGGGAGTGTCAGTAAATAGCTGGGTTAGTGCACAACTGTTGTGGTGCATGTGTAAATAGCTGGGCTATAGCATCTCAACTGGCAGACTAAAAACGAGTATAAAAAAAAATTAAGTATTAATAAGGAACAAGTGAGTAGCTGAGTATTATCTTTGAGTAAGATTTATTTTAGCTAGTGAACTGCATTGATTAGTGGTAGGATTTATCAGGGTGAGTAAGGTTTTATTAGTCCAAAGGTGTTTTAGTATTGGTAACATTTTTTTTTAGCAGTAGCAAAGGTCAACTAATAAAGGAATGGCAGGATTGCTTCAACCTAGAGAATGCACCTCCTGTGCTATGTGGGAGATCCACGTTGCTTCCCGTATCCTGGATAACCATTTGTGCAGGAAGTGTTGTCAATTGTAGCAGCTTGAGGCCCAGGTTTTGGAACTTGAGCGGCAGCTGGTGACACTGAGGTGCATTCGTGAGGATGAGAGCTACGTGGATATCCTGTTTATAGATGTAGTCACCCCACAGCTTAAGAGTATGTAGGGAGAGAGGAAATGGGTGACTGCAGGTAGTGCAGGAGACCCCTGAATGCATCCAACAGGTGTTCAGTTCTGAATACTGAGGAAGGTTTTGGCTCATTTTGAGAGTGCAGCCAGAGCCAAGTCCATGGCACCATGAGTGGCTCAGCTGCAAAGGGGCTAAAGGGAAGACTGGAAAAAATTTAGTGATAGTTGATTCAATAGTCAGGGGAACTTGTAGGCATTTCTGTGGCCGCAGACGTGATGGTATGTTGCCTCCCAGGGTTAAGGATGTCACTGAGCAATTAGAGCATCCTGAAGGGGGAGGGTGAACAGCCAGCAGTCGTGGTACACATCGGAACCAACAACATAGATAGGAAGAGGGATGTGGTCCTGCAGTCAGAATTTTGGGAGGTAGGTAAGAAATTAGCAAGCAGGACCTTTAAAAGTAGTAATCTCCGGATTACTCCCAGTGCCAAGTACAAGTGAGTACAGGAATAGAAAGATAAGACAGATGAATGTGTGGTTGGAAAGATGGTGCAGGAGGGAGGACTTTAGATTCTTGGGACATTGGGACTGGCTCGGGGAGATGGGGGCCTGTACAGGCCAGACGGGTTGCATCTGAACAGAACTGGACTGAGTTCCTTGCGGGACGTTCTGGTAGTGCTGTTGGGGAGGGTTTAAACTAGTTTGGCAGAGATGGGGACCTGAGGGTAGACTCAGTTGGGACAAAATCAAATGAAAGTGGAAGGCAGAAAATTAATGGATGAGTTTGGAAGGCAGAGGAAACCAAGGTTGGAAAATGAGTTTGGCAGTGCTCAAAGGTATCTCGTTCAATGCAAGGAGTATAGCAAATCAGATGAACTGAAGGCACAGACGTGGCAGTATGATATCATAGCTATTGCAGAAACATGGCTTAAGGAGGGACAGGAATGGCAGCTCAATGTTCATGGTTACAGACTTTTCAGACACTATAGGGAAGGGGATAAGTCAGGAGGGGAGGAGCAATTTTGCTCTCAAACTATTACAGCTGTGAGGAGGGATGATATGATATGTTGGAAGGTTCATCAAATGAGGCCATATGGATTGAGCTAGGGAACATAAAAGGGGCAATCACACTTCTGGGAGTGTACTATAGACTCCCAAACAGTCAGAGGGAGATAGAGCGGTATATGGGCAAATCTGTAGGAAGTGCAACAACAATAGGGCAGTAATGGGGGATTTTAACTAACCCAGTATTAACCTGGGATAGTTTTTAGTGTGAAGGGAATTGAGGGAGCAGAATTCTTGAAGTGCATTCAGGAGAATGTTTTTGGCCAGTATTTAGCAAGTCCAACATGAGAGGGCACAGTTTTAGACTTCGTTTTAGGAAATGAAGATGGGTAGGTGGACAGAGTGGCAATGGGAGAGCATTTTGGTGGTAGTGATCATAATTTGGTCAGTTTTAGCATAATTATGGAAAAAGACAACAATAGAACAGGAGTTTGCAATTGGGGAAGGGCCAATTTTACTAAACTGAGTAATTTAGCGAAAGTGGACTGGAAACAGCTACTCACAGGTAAATCAGCGACTGAGCAGTGGGAGGCATTCAAAGGGGAGCTTCAAGGGGTTCAGAGTAAACGTGTTCCCACAAAGAGAAAGGGTGGGATGGCTAAATCTAGAGCCCCATGGATGTCAAGGAGCCTATAAGGTAAGGTAAGGCAGAAAAGGAAAGCTGATGTCTGGCACAGATCTCAGTAATACAGAAAGCTGAGAAGTATAGAAAGTGGAGGGGTGAAATCAAAAAGGAATTTAGGAAAGCTGAGAGCATGGAAGAGTATTGGCAAGAAATATCAAGGTGAACCCATAGATGTTTTATCAATACATTGAGTAAGAGGATAACTAAAAGAGTAGGGCCCATAACAGACCAAAAAGGTAACCTGCATGTAGGGGCAGAAGATGTTGGTATTCTAAATGAATACTTTGCGACTGTTTTCACAAAAGAGGGGGAGAATGCAGATATTGTAGTTAAGGAAGCAGGGTGTGAAGTACTGGATGTGATGAATATAGGGAGAGGAAATATTAATGATATTGGTATCCTTGAAAGTTCATAACTCACCAGAGCTGGTGAAATGTACCCCAGGCTGTTAAAAGTAGCAATAGAGGAAATAGCAGAAGGTCTGACCATCTTTTTCCAGTCATCACTGGATGCAGGTATGATGCCAGAGGATTGGAGGTCTGCTAATGTTGTACCTCACTTTAGAAAGAGCGAGCGATAGACCAAATAATTACAGTCCAGTCAGTCTAACCTCAGTAATGGGCAAATTATTGGAATCAATTCTGAGACAGGATAAATTGTCATTAGACAGGTGTGGATTAATCAAGGACAGTCAGCATGGATTTGTTGAAGGAAGATCTTGTCTGACCAACTTGATTGAATTTTTTGAACTAACATGGAAGATAGATGAGGGTAGTGCAATTGATACGGTTGGTCTGCATGGATTTTAGCAAGGCTTTTGACGAGGTCCCACATGGCAGACTGATTTTAAAAAATTCCCATTGGATTCAGGGAAATGTAACAAGGTGGATACAAATTGGCTCAGTGGCAGGAAGCAAAGGGTAATTGTTGACTGGTGTTTTTGACTGGATGGCTGTTTCCAGTGTCATTCCGCAGGGCTCAGGACTGGGTCCCCTGCTTTTTGTGGTATATATTTACAATTTGGGCGTAAATGTAGGGGGCATGATCAAGAAGCTTGCAGACAATGCAAATATTGGCTGTGTGATAGTTAGCAAGGAGGATAGCTGTAGGCTGCAGGAAGATATTGATGGTCTGGTCAGATGGGCAGAAAAGTGGCAAATGGAATTCAACCCGGAGAAGTGTGAGGTGATGCATTTGGGGAGGTCAAACAAGGCAAAGGAATGCACGATTAATGGGAAAATACTGAGATGTAGGGAAGTGAGGAACCTGGGAGTGAATGTCCTGAAGGTGGGAGGGCAAGTGCGCAAGATGGTTAAGAAGGCATATGGAATCCTTTATTAGCTGAGGTATAGAATATAAGAGCAGGGAGGTTATGCTGGAACTGTATAAATCATTGGTTAGGCCACAACTTGAGTACTGTGTGCAGTTCTGGTCCTCATTACAGAAAGGATGTAATTGCATGAGAGAGGGTACAGAGGAGATTTAAGAGGATGTTGCCGGGACTGGAAAAATGCAGCTCTGAGGAAAGATTGCACAGGCTGGGGTTGTATTCCTTGGAACACAGAAGGCTGAGGGGGGATCTGATTGAAATGTACAAAATTTGAAGGGGTCTGAATAGAGTGGATATGAAGGGCCTATTTACCTTAACAGAGAGGTCTGTGACTAGGGGGCATCGATTTAAAGTGATTGGTAGAATTATTAGAGAGATATGAAGAAAACATTTTTCACCCAGAGGGTGGTGGGGGTCTGAAACTCACTGCTTCAAAGGGTAGCTGAGGCCGAAACCCTCCACTCATTCAAAAGGATTTTGAATATGCACCTCGAGTGCCGTAATCTGCAGGGCTATGGACCAAATGCTGGAAAGTGGGAATTATCTGGGTGGAACGTTTTTCAGCTGGCACAGACACGATGGGCCAAGTGGCCTCTTTCTCTGCCGTTAACGTTCGATGATTTCTGATTCTATCAAACCAATGTGGCTGGGCTCTTGCCAAGAAAGTGAAGTAAACTGTAGAAATGTAATCCATTTTCTTACAAAACAAATGGCGAACTTTTATTCTAAAGTCAGTTTTCCTCTGTCCAAGAGCTCTAACTGCTTGATTTGGACCAGTTCCTCTGGAACCCCTATCAGTTGGTGAATTTTTGTCATCTTCGACAGTGACTGACCAGCTATTCAACTGTAGAGCAGTTACATCTGAATCAAATCCTACTTGTGCCCAGTGACCACATTTACATTATATTTAAATCTCTTTATGACTTTACCCTGTCGCTACTTCTCCAGCCTGACAACCCAGATCCCACTGAACTGTTGCCCTGACTCTGGGCTCTTCTGGATTCACCTCTTTCTTTTTCCCACTTTACTCACTATCTTGGCTGCATTGTGTAGTTGGGCATCCGGCTGTATGTAAACTGACCTATGTTAACTAGGAAAGATAATGTGCCCAGCAGTTCACTTTCATTGCTGCAATGTTTTTGCTTCCTATATGCACAACTAAGGGTACAATTTTGCACAAAATGCTTCATTGAATAGTTACTGGCCATTTGTTGGTTATTAATTTCCATTTTACAACCTGGAGTTATACAAAATATTTAGTCGGCCTATGCAGTGTTTATGCTCCACAGGAGTCCACCTGTTTGCTGCACTGAGAATTATTAGCATTCTCTTGCAGCAGTGGGGATATGGTCAGTGAAGTGAGTAGTATATGCCCTTGAGAACCAAAACTCTTCAAACTTATAAATCATTTAGAATTATGAATGGTACAAATATTGAGCATGACTGCAGTTTTGTAAAGGTTGAAAATTTAGTCCATGACAGTAACACCGGTGTCACTCTGGTCTACCAGAGTACACCATGTTGAATAATTGGAGATGATCTTGCTAGCCTCTAATTGTATATTGCTGGTGCTCTCCATGGTCCTGATTGGTACCTTCTAATTCGTAGATATCCTTTTGGCATTTGGCCAAGAAAATACTGGTTACTGTGCAAACTAGTGCATAAATTGCATCCTTGTGCCAGCTTCGTGATGTGACTGCAAGGGACAAAGAAGAGTGCCGTATACCCTGATCTTCCAGCTATATAAGTTGGGTGTTTTTTTTTTTTTGCTCAAACTTAGTGTGTGCGTTAATGAATAATCTGGGTGAAGGCACTGCCTGGTGCTACATTAAGTCATATAGACTGAAGCTCTAGATTCATTATCCAGTCTTGGCTGAGTTTACTGATTTCAGAGGGTTCAGTAGCTGTAATTCACCTCCGCTTATAAAGGGGAACAAAATTGTTCCACTTTCCTGGTTCCGTTTCTGCTTTCCAGAGATGTGCAGGAAAGTGCACATGTTTTCTGAGGTACATAAAGGGTTGTAAGTAATGTTCAGGAACCTGTTCTGAGTTTTTGTAATGTTGAGCTTGTCCCCATTTCTTCCCAGAAATGTTGGCCAGTGATGAGTGCTGATGCAGCAATGTACATTCTAGCACCTTAAGGATGAATCACAATGGGAGCTTCAGTTCTGCAGAACAACTGCTGAAACTTCTGAGTGGATGGGAATTGACTTTGTATCCTAGAGTGATACAGCACTGAAACAGGCCCTTTGGCCCACCGAGTCTGTGTATCAAGTAATATCTGCAAATGTTGGAGAAATATTTAATTGCCACATAACTTCAAATATTGAGAGGGATAGCTGCACACTTTGTATTGTATCACAATTCAATTACTGTCATATTTCTTTCCTGAAAGCAAATAGCAGCAACTATCTTGTGCCCATCTCTCTCCAGATGTGACAGAATGTCACAGTGGTGCCATGCTGCCATAGATTGTTTCCATTCATTTCATAGAACAGAACTTGGTGTAGCTGAGGTGTTGTAAACAAAACATCTGCTGTTGACCAGCTTTTAACTATGCTTCATTGTGTACAGATGTGTACATCTCAAGTTGAGAGAATTTTAATGCCCCATGCTCCCCTGTCCATCTTAATTCTGTCCACTGTAAGGCTGATGTTTCTCAAGGAACGACCACTTTGTCGCCCTGAATGAAACTGTTTAAGATCTTAACAATTTCACAATGCCCAATGAAATGCTTCGGATGTTCGTTCATTTTTTCAGAAATGAAAGGGGAAAGGATCTATTTCTGACTTGCTGGGATAAATGAAATTAATTCTGTATAATGCTTGATAGGCAGCAAGCTTTTTGAATTTTTTTTTATTTCACTGGATGTGTCGCTGGCAAGGCCAGCATTTGTTACCTACCCCTAATTGCCCTTGACAGCTGAGTGGCTTGCTAGGCCATTTCAGTGGGCAGTTAAGAGTCAACAACATTGCTGTGGTCTGGATTGACATGTAGATGAGACATGGAAGGCCATAACCAGTTGAGTTGTTTAACAGGGAGGTAAGTTTTAGGAGGTAAGGTATTGAGCTTTGTAGAAAAGGCAGTGAATTGGAATTTAAAAAAAAAATTAAAAATTAAGATGTGCCATGGTTAACAAAAATGGCGGAGTAGTCTCAGTGTCCATTCTTCTACTTTCTCCTATTCCCATTTTTCTAACTGGGCTAGAGAGGAGATGGAGATGTCAGTTGCTAAATACAAAGACTGGGAAATTGACCAACTCCTATCATGTGGGTTATTCAAGAACATTTATCTGGGTTTCTTTTCTTTATCTTGGCGACCTTGAGTACGATGGCCCACACTCACCCTGGTTGTGATTGGGTAACTGGTGGAGATTGGGAATTGAATTCTGGGGCCTTTGGGCTCAGTGCTACATTTTGTACCACAGCTACACATTGCCATCTGGAAGGCTTTCAGATGTGAAATGTTTCTATTAAATCTGTGTCCAGCTTCCTGGTGAATTGTCATTTTGGACCTTAGCTAAGCACCCCAGTTCAATCAGTAAGGTGGTTTCATAGAGCTTGTGACTGTGTGTGTGTCTTCACTTCTGTTCCTGGATCATAATGAAGTGCAATGCTTTATGCAGTCAGAACTTCAGTGAATATCGAGGAAGGTTGCTGCTTGCTGACTATAAAGAACATGTAGCTCAGCTGAAATAAAAACAGAAAATGTTGGGAATGCTCAGCAGGCCAGAGAGCATCTGTGGAGAGAGAAACTGAATTACTGGGTGAAATTTTGTGGACTTGATCAGGCACTATTTGCAGGTTGGGAACCCGAATGGTAATGGAGTGGGCTTTATTAGGGTTCTTTCTCCAAGCCACAGCATAGGCATCCTGCCTCTGGGTTCCTCGACCAATCAAGGAGGGTGGGTGTGATGACGCATCCATTCTGTCAAAGGAAGGATTTCTAATTTAAGGAAGCATGACATGGGTTACAAGGGTTTACCAGCACTGGAATTTTTGAGGTAGCAGCAACCACAGGAATGGAGAGGAGACCTGGGTAGGCTGTTCCCCAGGTGTCTCTCTTATCTGGAGGTCCTACTATCAGATCTAAGGGGCGGCAGTATGGTGAGCTCACCCAAGGATGGAAGGAAGAGGGCAGTCTCTCCAACCAAGCAGGTGTGGATGGAAGTGGCTGAGAAAGTCAATAGATGTGTGGTCTCTCCAGCCTGGGGATGGTGCGGCAAGAGGATCTACGCTCCTGCACAGCACAGCTCAGAAAAACACATCTTACAGCTGCACTCATTCCTCTCTCTGCTGATGCCTTGCATTCCATCTGAGCAGCCAACGCACTCTCTAGCCCTCATCCTATTGTGTTCTCGCACCCACCCCTCAGCCATTCTCCAAAAATGTTCGCTGATCTCAACAGAATGCATTATGCGCTCGCGCTCTCCTTGCAGGAGGTGAGCACACAACTTGGTGAGAGGCAAAGACACAGGTTGCGGGGAGGGGTGATTCTCCAGTGATGGGTCCCTTACTGGCCATTGGCAATGGATGCCCCCCCCCCCCCCCCACTCCGGCCCACTGGGAAGGAGGTGCTGTTCTAGGAGGTTGCAGATGTCAGCAGCGACCTGCCATGACAGCCTGAGCCTCTTGAGGCACTGGTGCTTGGACATGTTGGGAGAAGTGATTTTCTGCCTGTAGACCCTGTGTTGGGTCTCCATGTCCATTCCCTCTGCCCTGTGGAGGGGAAGGCAGCTGGTGTTTCTGCTGTTATCCCTCATCACAGGTTCAAGGTGTAGCTGCATAAGTTGCTCCCATGTCATGCTGAAGGTGCGTGAAGGGTTCCAAGTCAAACAGTGAAAGCACTGGGGTGAATTTTCCAAGGAAAGGGCAGGCATGTTTGCATGCATGGAGTTAAATCCCCTAAAAGTGAAATTGGTTTGGCACCCTCTTCTGTGTTTCTGCAGGGCAGGATTGAAGGCAAGCAGGGAACTCCCTTAAATCTGTTAAGTAATTAAGGTACTTAAAAAGCCAATTAAGAACAGTGAAAGCACTCTAAGTGCTTTGCACAGCAGCCTCACATCTGGCCATGGTTGGAGCACTTCATTGTAACTGATCAGCTTTCCCAGCTTCAGTTTCATTTAAGCTCTTCATGTTGTGCACTCCCCTTGGTGATCATGGTGAGTTGCTGACAGGTTGGGAATTCCAGAATTGAGGGTTAAAACAGTTTTTAATTGGCTTAATGCTAGATATATAGGCCATATGTCCCAAAGACTGGCGGATCATATCAAACAACATGTCCCTTCTGCTGTGCACAGTGGACAAGCTACAGGCTGTACCCAAACAGCCTGTGCTTGGAAACTCAAAAGTGTCCAACATTAGATGTGATTTCGTGATTGGACAAATTTGCTAAATAATACTCAGTGTGCTAAGAATGACGCTGACAACCAATTTAAGATAGTCAGGCTTGCAGTGTGGCACATTTGTTCATACTGGAAGCTACATATATTAATACACAGGGCCCTGTTTGCAGACAAAGAACATGTACACACATTATGCCTGCTTCAGCTGAACAAAATAAGTGACAGCCATTCGCTGGTTCATTGCTCAGGGCAATGCCTTGACCAATTGGAATCAAGCTGTCTGGCTTAAATTTCAAACAAAGCTTGGCAGTTAACGGTCAGTCACTGTAAACGACGTTCTGATGAAGGGTCGCTGACCTGAAATGTTAACTCTGCTTCTCTCTCCACAGATGCTGCCAGACCTGCTGAGTATTTCCAGCATTTCTTGTTTGTGTGACCATAAACTAAAGCCTGGCTACCTGACTCCAACCCGACTGCACGTGTTTGGGTCGGGTCGAAATTCCGAGTCCAGCATTCGGCTCTGGTCGGGTCGGGCTGGACACTGCTTCAGAGAAATCACGGGATCAGGCTGACCCGTGATTCCTCAATTCCAGCTGCAGGAATAGCTTGCTGCCGGAACAGATGAATGAGATTCATGTCGGTTCGGGCATGAAAAAAATTAAAGGGCCCAGTTCGGGTTTTAATTTTATACTCGTGCCAGGCTTTACCATAAACTGGTGTCTTCTCCATGGCAACACCTCTACCAATAAAAGTTCACTGGCCAACCAATCAGCACTCTCTTCTACAGTATAAAGTTGCTTCCCCTTACATTGGTATTCTTGCTTACGGTCCTGATGAATGCAAGACGAAAAGCTTCGATAACATGTCTCTATTTTTTAGCAATACTCGAGTTATGTACTACCAAACGACTATTTATATTGGGATAATTAATTATTATGGACAGGTGGAAAGGGGTGTAGGTGGTACCCACTATTTTCCAACTGCTGCAATTTTATTTTGTTAAATGCTGCGTTAGCCCCCGACTTTATTTTGGATCAAATAAACAGACAAATGACAGATTTTCTTGTAGGTTTAAAAAAAAAAAAAACTTTTTTCTCAATTCTCGAATGGTCGCAACCTACTGCACGCACAAATTCTCATTTTTCGCCTCCGCCACATGAGCGTTGCGTTGCAGCCTGAAGATAATGTACACACAAGCGCAGTACGTCAGTGGTGGAGCTCCTGCTTGATCCCTTTGTTGCAAACTACTGCCCCATCTCCAAACTTCCTTTCCTTGTGAGTCTGTGAATGTGTTGTAGTGGTAGTGGGGGACAGTATCGTGTGGGAGATTGGCACTGTTCTCTGCAGCAAAGAGTCCAGAAGGCTGTGTTGCCTGCCCAGTGCCAGAGTTTTTAGTTCCTGTCATCCTGGCCCATGCAAATTGGCATAGGGCAAATAGGATTAGAGAAATGAATGAATGGCTCAAAGACTGGAGCAATCGAAGTGGATTCTGGTTTATGTGGCACTGGCACTGGCACCGGCACTGGGGATACTGGTTTTTGTACCTTTGGGATGGTCTACACCTGAACTGGGCTGGTTTTCTAGTGAGCCGCATAACTAGGGAAGTAGAATGGATTTTAAAATGTATAGTTGGGGCAAGGGATCATATTTGGAAAATGTGGTAAATCTAAGAGTAGCGACAAGGCAAGGGAGAAAGGTATTGATATGGGAAATGATAAATAGACCATGACAGGAAAGAACAAAGTATAAATCTGAGTTAATCAGTCAAGACTAGATGTTCCAAAAATAAGGACAATACTAAAGGCTCTATATATCTGAATGCACATAGCATTCGAAACAAAACAGATGAACTGATAGTGCAAATAGAAGTAAGTAAACACGATCTGTTGGCATTACAGACATTCCTGCAGGATGACTGAGATTGGGACCTAAAGATTGAAGGATACGTGACATTTAGGAAGAGCAAGAAGCTAGGAAAAGGTGGAGGGATGGCTCTTTTGATTCATGATGATATGAGCACATTAGAGAGGGGATGACCAAAGTTCAGGAAACCAGGATATAGAAGCGGTTTGGGTAGAAATGAAAAATGACAGACAAGAAGCCACACATGGGAGTGATGTACAGGCCCCCTAACAGTAACAGGTAGGACAGAGTATGAAGGAAGAAATGAGGGAGATTGTCAGAACGGTACAGCGATAATCACAGGAGGTTTTAATCTACATATAGATTGGAAAAAATCGGATTGACAAAGCTAGCCTAGATGAGTTCATAGTAATGGCCTGCTACCTGACCTGAACCCGATGGGACCCGATGACGTGTCCGGGTTGGGTCGGGCCCCTCTTCTGGGTCCGGCGTTTGGGCTCGAGTCGGGCCAGACACCACGGTAAGTGCTCTGCCGGTAAGTATTAAAAATAAAAACATACCTGAGCTGGGAGTCTGGGACAAAACTGAGTCTGCGTAGTGAGTGAGTGACATCACTATGATGTCATCACGCATGCCTGCAGCTTCGTGGACCTTCCCATTCGGAAGGTAAGTCGAGGGATGGTCGGGTCGGGCTCGGGGTGAAATTGGAGGGGCTCTGGTCCTCTGTGGATCGGTTGGATTCTTTTTCCCCGACCTGAGCAGGCCTTTAGTTCATAGAATGTTTTCAGGATAGTTTCTTAGAACAGCACGTTCTGGAGCCAACCAGAGTGCAGGCTGTACTCGACCTGGTCTTGTGCAACAAGATGGGATTAGTTGATCTCCTAGTGAAGGCGCCCCTGGGTAGCAGCGATCATATGATTGAATTTTATGTTCAGTTTGAAGGAGAGAAGAATGGTGTCCAAGACTAGTATTTTAAAAATTAAATAAGGGGAATTGAGGGCATGAAAGCAGAGATAGCTCAAGTGACTGGCAAATTAGGTTAAGGGATAGGTCAATAGAGATGCAGTGGCAGACGTGTAAGGGGATATTTCAGAATACACAATAGATGCATTCCAACAGAGAAATTCTAAGGGGAGGACTCACTATCTGTGGTTAACTAAAACAGTTAAACATCGTATCAAACTTGAAGAAAAAGCATATAATTGCACTAAGATGGGTGGCAGGTCAGAAGATTGGACAGAATATTAAAAAAAACAGCTAAGAATGACAAAGTTCGAGGGAAAAATTAGAGTATGCGAGAAAGCTTGCTAGAAATATAATGAGTTTCTATATTTTAAGAGTTAACAAAGTGAGCCTTGGTCCTATAGAAAGTGAGTCTGGGGAATTAATAATGGAAAGTAAGGAGATGGCAGATAAATTGAACAGGTATTTTGCATTGGTCTTCACTATAGAGGATACAAGTAACAACCCAGAAATAACTGGAAACGGAAGGGAGGGAGGAACTGCAGAAAATTGCAATCACCCAGGGAAATTGTACTGAGCAAATTATTGCGGGCTGACTAGTCCCAGGTCCTGATGGACTTCATCCTAGGGTCCTACAAGAAGTGGCTAGTGAGATAGTTGATTTTGGTTTTAATTTTCCAAAATTTCCTAAATTCAGGGAAGGTTCCATTGGTTTGGGAAAATAGCCAATGTAGCTCGTTTATTAAAAAGGGAGGGAGACTGAAAGCAGGAAACTACAGGCCAGTTTGCTTAACATCTGTCTTGGAGAACATGTTAGTTAAAACATTATAGCAGGGCACTTAAAAATTCAAGGTAATCATGCAGAGTCAACATGGTTTTGTGAAAAGGAAATTATGTTTAACCAATTTATTGGACTACTTTGAAGAGTTAACATGTGCTGTGGATAAAGGGGGACCAGTGGATATACTGTACTTAAATTTCCAGAAGGCATTTAATAAGGTGTCACAAAGGTTATTGCAGAGAATATAGAAGCTCATGATGTATGGGATAACATATTGGCATGGATAGAAGATTGGCAAGCTAACAGGAAACAATGGACATAAATGGGTAATTCTCTGTTTGGCAAGATGTAACGAGTAGTGTCACAGGGTTCAGTGCTGGGGCCTCTACGTTTCACAATTTATATAAATAACTTGGATGAAGGGACCGAAGGTAAGGTTGCTAAATTTGCTGATGAGACAAAGATGGGTCGGAGAAAAAGTGGAGAGGACATAAGGAGGGTACAAAGGAGTGTAGATAGGTTAAGTGAGTGGGCGAAGATCTGGCATATGGAGTATAATGTGGGAAAATGTGGAATTGTCCATTTTGGCAGGAAGGTTAAAGCATATTAAAGTGGTAGTTTGCAGAGCTGAGATGCAGGGGGATCTGGGTGTCCTAGTGCGCGAATTGCAAAAGGTTAGTATGCAGGTTCAGCAAGTAGTTAGGAAAGCTTATAGAATGTTACTGTTTATTGTGAGGGGAATTGAATACAAAAGTAGGGAGGTTATGCTTCAGTTATATAGTGCGTTGGATGGACTGCATTAGTACAGTATTAGTTTCCTTATTTAAGGAAGAATGTAAATGCGTTGAAAGCAGTTCAGAGAAGGTTTACTAGACTAATACCTTGAATGGGCAGGCAGTTTTACGAGGAAAGGTTGGAGAGGCTAGGCTTGCATCCACTGAAGTTTAGAAGATTAAGAGGTGACTTGATTGAAACATATAAGATCCTGAGGGGTCTTGTCAGGGTAAATGTGGAAAGGATGTTTCTCCTTGTGGGAGAGACTAAAACTAGAGAGCACAGTTTATTAATAAGGGGTCTCCTGTTTAAGACAGATGAGAATTATTTTTCTGAGGGTTGAGAGTCTTTGGGACGCTTCCCCAAAAGGCAGTGGAAACGGTCTTTGAATATTTTTAAGGCAGCGGTAGATTCTTGATAAGCAAGGGTTTGAAAGGTTATTGGGGATAGGTGGGAATGTGGAATCGAGGTTGCTATCAGATCAGCTATGTTGTCGAATGGCTCAGGGGCCGAGTGGCCTACTCCTAATTCGTATGTTTGTATGCCTTGCAAATCCATGCCCTTCTTTCCAGAACTCCATGTTTGGACCCCGCCAATCAGATATCCACCCCTGCTATGCTACTGAAGCCGCATTCACCAAAGTCATAAATTACATGCTATGTAATTCTGACAAAGGTGAATTATCCCTCATTGTTTTCAACCTGTCTGCAATCCTTGACATGGTTGACCACACCATCTTCCTCCATTGCCTCACCACTGCCCTCCAGCTGGGTGGGACTGCATTCACCTGGTTCCATTCTTAGCTGTCTAACTAGCCAGAGAATCACCTACAATGGTTCCTCTTCCTGCTCCCATGCCATTACCTTGTGTCCTCCAAGTCATGTTCTGATGAAAGGTCATTGAACTGAAATGCTAACACACTTTCTAACCCCACAGATGCTGCCAGACCCGCTGATCATTTCTAGCTTTTTCTGTTTAATTCCATTCATCTAGGGACCAGAGTATCCACTAGTGAAATGAACCGATATGTGCTTTAGCAGGCAGTTGAGTAGTAGGCTGGTAGGAAGGAACCTGAATGAGAACATAAGGAATTAAGACAGTAGGTTAACCAATCACAACTTAAAATATTTTTAAGTTTAAATAATGCTGAATAGAGAATTTTTGGCTAAATGACAACTCCAGTTAAATTTCAGTTTTCATTCCATTTCCAATTGTTTGTCTATGCAAAGATGCATGACATTGTAGGGAATCAGTAAAGTCAGTTATTTTTGTGACCAGTCTGCTGCTGTTTATGGTATTGTAATTTCTACAGTATAGAATCAAAGTTGATCACTGACTTATCTTTAAGTGTGGTTTGCAGGTCCTCTGGGACTTCACCCAAGTGGCAAATTTTTTGCAATTCTTGATCGTGAATGTTTGCAAGCTATTTGGGGAGGGGCATGAAATTTATATAGTGAACACCATGGCTGCTTTTCCTTCCTTCACCCTTGCTGAAGGGTATCAGTGGATCAATTATTGTACTTGTGCTAATACTTGGGTTGAGATTGCTTAACTTGGCATAAACCAGGGACTGAACCTGGTTACATTTCTAGTCCGAATGACTGAGTAATTCACTGCATGCAGCATTGTGATGCTTGGGGTGCAAAGAGGCTATGAATCTGCTGGGCCATTCTCTCTACCTGAAATCTAACTTTCAGCAGTGTGATCGCAGTTGTTGTGGGTTTTCTCATCCAAATATTGGTTAGATTCAAAAAACTCTGACATACAAATGTCATGTTAAATGGCTCTCCTGATTGTGTTCCATTGATGCAGTCTGAACCTCTTATCCTAGCTGTGTCTGGACACGCTGCTGGATTTGTAATTAGAAAATGTAGATCTATTTTGCCATGAGCTCCAATGGGACTCTTACAATGATGTGCTGGGGCTGAGATGATTGGCCTCTAACAACTGCAACCATTTTTCTTTTGTGTAAGGTCTGACTCCAGCCAATGGTTGATTCCCAGTAATTTCAATTTTACTTGAGCTCCTTGATGCCACACTTGGTCAAATGCTGTCTTGATATCAAGGGCACTCGCTGTTTTCTCACCTCTGGAATTCAACTCTCTTGTCCATTGTTGGATTAAGGCTGCAATGAAGTCTGGAGCTGAATGAACCCAAACTGTGCATTGGTAAGCAGGTTATTGGTGAGTAACCGCTGACTGACAGCACTGACAACACCTTCTGTCAGTTTGCTGATGGTAAGAGTAGACTAATGGGAAGGTATCTGGCTAGATTGGAATTCTCTCTTTGTGGACAGGGCATACCTGGGTAATTTTCCACTTTGTTGGGTAGATGTCAGTGTTCTCGCTGTACTAAAACAGCTTGGTTAGGGGCGTGGCTAATTCTGGGGTTGTTGGGGTCCTGTGGATGCTCCATTCTGCACTTCTGACAGAAGATGGTTGCAAATGCTTTAGCTTTGTCTTTTGCAATCGTGCTGGGCTCTGCCAGCATTGAGAATAGGGATGTTCATGGAGTTGCCGTATCCTGTTTAATTGTCCGTCACCATTAACGACTTGATGTGACCTAACAGCAGAGCTTTGATCTGATCTGTTGGTTGTGAGGTCGCTTAGCTCTGTCTATAGCATACTGTTTAGCAGGTAGCAACAGCAATCAACTTGTATTTGAATAGCGGCTTAAACATAATAAATGTCCCAAGACACTTCAAAGAGGTTTTACAAGGCAACATTTGACACCAAGCCACTTAAGGTGATTGAGGCAGATGGCCAAAAGCTTGGTCAAAGAGGTAGATTTTAAGGAGCATCTTAAAGGAGGAAAAACGGGTCGAGAGACAGATTTGGGTGGGAATTCCAGAGCTTAGGGCTGAGGTAGCTGTAGACACTGCCACTGATGGTGAAGCAATTAAAATCGGGGATGTTCAAGAAGCCAGAATTAGATGAGTGCAGATATCTTGGAGGGTTGTGGGGCTGGAGGAGATTAAAGATGGGCAGGGGAAAGGCCATGGAGGGGTTTGAAAACGAGGATGAGAATTCTAAAATTGAGGTGTTGCTAGATTTGGAGCGAGTGTAGGTCAGCGAGCGCAGGTGGTGAGCGTACGGGATGAGTCAGGCCACTGGCAGCAGCATTTTGGAATGGTGTGGAAGCTCTTGGGAACAAATATAACACCAAGGTTGTGAACAATCTGGTTCAGTTTCAGACAGTTGCCAGAGAGAGGGATCGAGTTGGTAGCTGGGCAAAGGTGTTTGTGGTGGGGACTGAACACCATGGCTTCAGTCTTCCTGATATTTAATTGGAGGAAATTTCTGCTCATCCAGTACTGGATTTTGGACAAGCACTCTGATAATTTAGCAACAGTAGAGGGGTCGAGAGTGTTGATGTAGAGCTGGGTGTCATCAGCATACATGTGTGTTTTTCGGGTGATGCATGTAGTCCAGAGTTGTAGCTTCACTAGTTTGGCACCTCAATTTTGGCTGTATTTGGTACTGCTTGTGGCAGCAGACACATGGGAGCATTGCCACCTGCAAGTTTCCCTGCAAGCCACACAGTATCCCACACAATATTCACTGTCACTAGGTCAAAATCCTGGAACACCCTTCCTAACAGCACTGTGGGTGTACCCACATCACATGAACTGCAGCAGTCAAGAAGGCGGTTCACCACCACCTTCTCCAGGGCAATCAGGGATGGGTAACAAATGCTGGCCTTGCTAGTGATACTCACATCCCATGAATGATTTTTTTAAAAATGCAGTTCACTCCTTATTAAAACGGATCCTTGGCTTGATGGTAATGATCATGAGGTATATGCCAGGCCATTATCTTGCAGATTGTGGTGGAATGCAGTTCTGCTGATTACCTACAGCACCTCATGGATGTCCCATTGAGCTGCTGCATCTGTTCTGAATTTATCCCATTTAACATAGTTATAGTGCCACACAACCTGATGGAGGATATCATCAGTGTAAAGACAAAACCTTGAATCCATAAGGACTTTGCAGTGGTCACTCCTACTAATACTATTACAGCAGATGCATCTGTGGCAGGTAGAGTGGTGAGGGCAAGGTCAAGTGGGTCTTCCATTGTGTTTTCAGCCCCTGCCCCAGTCTGACACATCTCCTTCAGGACTGTGTTGCTTGGTGGTGCTCCTGAGTCACTTTTGGTGATGGACATTTAAGTTCCCCACCCAGAGTACATTGTGTCCTTGATACCCTCAGTGTTTCTTCCAAGTGGTGTTCAACGTGGAGAAGTACTGATTCATCAGCTGAGGGAGGGGGGTAGGTGGTAATCTGCAGGAGATTTTCTATGCCCATTTGATCTGATGCCATGAGATTACATGGGTTCCAGAGTCAATGACTGCCAGGGCTGCTCCCTCTTCTTTGCTGTGTCAGGTCTGTCGTCCTTGTGGGCATACCCAGGGATGGTGATGGGGACATTGGCTGGAAGGTATGATTTTGAGTGTATGACTGTCAAGCTGTTGCTTGCCAATTTGGGACAGCACTCCCAATTTTGACACAAGCACCCAGATGTTAGTGAAGAGGACTTTGTCGGGTTGAGTTGGCAGGGTGTGTCTCTTTGTTTGGTGCTTAGGTAGATGCCTGGTGGTCCATCCAGTTTGTTTCGTTGTTTTAGTAGTGATTTGATGTAATTCAGAGGGTAGTTAAGAGTCAGGGGCATTGCTGTGGGACTGGAGTCACATAGGCCACACAAGTAAGGGCAGCAGATTTCCTTCACTGAAGTATATTGATGAACCAGATAGGCTTTTGTGATGTGGGGAGTGTTACGTGAGGGGGGTTGAAGGGTTTCTCTTTTCCCTCCTTGTTTGATCACAATAAGGATAATTCTTGATGTGGATGTACTGGGCAATTCACACACAAACAAACCAATAGGTTACAGAGTGGGAAAAGGTAGATTGGTTGAGTTAGAATCCATAGAAAAAGGGGTTTGGTGATTTGGCTGGCTTCCAGTTGAATATGGTGGTCCTGAGGCTTTTCGTTTGAAGAGGAAGATGACTGACGAAAGCGATGCAGGCTTCCTCCAACAGGATTTCTGTTGTAGCCGGAATATGTAAAGTTGGTCAGTCAACAGGCAGAGTTAAAAGCTTGTAAACTGAAATGGAGAGAGAGAGAGATGGATCGTCTGCACGTGTCAGAGTCCAGAAGCTGCTTGCTGCTGTAGAGAAACACAAGCTTAAAACCACACATTGGGAGAGGCTTGTCACATTACAGCTACCCATTCGAACATGGTAGCTGGGTTTCTTTTCTTTTGCTAAAAAGAACAGGTCGTTCCCTTAAACTTCCTGGGTCTTGGTTCTAGCTGGGATGAGCAGCTGTTTTGTCTCCACCTCACAGGCCTTGTAATGTATGTTAGTGTGGCAAATTAGGTGGCCATTTAAAGCTACCAGCAAAGCAATTTTTATTTTTTTTTAAAATTTCTTCAAAAAATATAACTTCAGATCTCCAGTCAGTGGGTTGAAGAAAATTTATTCAACAAAGCAAGTTGGTGTGACAGTAGTTTCATGGTCAGCATCACTGATACCAGTATTTTATTCCAGATTTATTTAATTAACAATTTAAATTCCTCAGCTACTGTGGTGGGATCAGAACTCATTTCTGGATAATTAGTCCAGTAACATAATTATGCTACCATACTGGTGAGCTGGGTAATGCTTGCAGTAAGGTAGACTGAGGCTGAGACTTAAATCTGCTGAGGAACACTGAGCCAATAGTATCTCTGGCAAATGGGACTGCTTCTGCAGGATGATGTCCAAAAAGAAAAACAAGAGCTAGAACTATGCTGTGGCTTTGGGCATGTTCCTTTCATTAATTCTGATGGAGAATCTACACTATAACAGTAACTTGTCTTTTTTTTTTAAAGTGCTGACTAATCTGTATTTCTAGCACTACTTTGTTTTTGTTTTTAGATCGCCAACATTTTTAACTTTTTTTATTTCAGCATCCATAAATCCTGTGACTTGTGTAGATTAATGAGGGAAAATTGTTATATTCAGGAAATATTTCAGTGTCTGATCGGTGTTTTAACAATTTGAATCTTGGCATAAATTAAATGCTGACAATTTTATTTGAGAGCCCATTGTAGGGATGAACATGTCACATTAAGTTTGGGTTTTTGCTTGGTTAATGAAGGTGTACAGATTGCAAGGTCAACTTGTGCTAAAGGTTGGGGCAGTATTTTGTTCTGTCTTGGTTCCTGCAGCAGTCTGCTCCTGGATAACTTGTTTGACAGATGACTACTTTTGTGCTGGAATGCTTACAGGAACTTAGAACATCTTGCACTTAACTAATTTTGTGGGCCGTGTTGGTGTTGTATTGACTTAGGGAAGTGAATGTTTACAGCTGTGGCAAAATGGAAAGCTGTTTGTTTTTCCAGAATAGCTATACCCGTCAAGCTGTTAATGCACTTATTAAGGTTTGTATTTTGAAGATGGTGAGACTTCTGTAAGACTTGGAGGTCTTTACATACCACCATTTTCAAAGCACGTGTGATGATTTTTTTTTTTAGTGCTCCGTGCTCCCAATGTTTTGAGTAATCTTATTCTCATAGCTGCCATTTCTTACTGTTCGTCATTAGCTTTTGGTTGGTTTCATTGAATACTGCTTGTGCTTCCCCCCCACACCAGCCCCTTTTAAAGTATGTCTGGGGGTGGTCCTCATGTTTGCATATGCACTTCAATTGAGCTTTCTTTGGCAGCATTGAAGGGAGGTTTAGGAACTGCCTGACCCTCCGATTAGTAGTGCACTGTAACACGAAATGGCAATGGTATTAGTGCGTGCAAGATCAACTATCGACAGGCCCCAGAGAACAATCTCGACATACCCTGTCCTCTGCTTATGAATGATGGTGCTTCCTGTGTGGAACTGTATTGTCCTGGGAGCACAGCAATGTCATTGATTTGGTTAAATGCAGAATGCTAAACAAAATGAAAACTGTTAAACCAAAAGGTTGTCCCTGATGGCCTGATGTAATACACAGGTGATATATGGACTAGATGGTGCCAGGTTCAATTGCTGGTCTCTGCTGGTTAGTTGCTCTCAAGCAAGGATTACAGTTTGGCACTGCAATTGACCTTTGCTCCCCTAGACTAATGAGCAGGTGGGGAGGAAACTAGCTGGGCTTCTTGCTAATAATTAGTGACCTCTGCTGGAAGGTCTGTATATCTGGGTGTCAGGTAATCCTCTCCATGTGGAATAGCTAACATAGTCTCTCGGCAACCATCACAACTATGTGGTGCCCTTTACAGCTTAGAATGCTCCAATACCCCTTAGATCCACTCTTGCTTTTTCTGCAGCTTCTTGTTTGAATCCTTCCAATCGTGTTTTTGCTCTTTTCAAAATGGTCCGAACAAACAACACTCTACATGATTGTGATGCGTTATTATTCCACTTTCTTGGCCCTTTTGTAATTTGACAGTCACGCTCCAATTTCTTTCTTGTCCAACGTAGTGGGACAGCTGTCATTTGACTTCACTCTTAGCTCTGATGACAACAGGTTAGCTATGATATCAATAGCATCTCTTCCCAGTCACTTCAGGAAGTCCCCAAGGATCTATTTTTGGCATGCTCCTCTTCCTCATCTATGTTTACCTTTTGTGACATCTGTGGACATGGGATCAACTTCCACATGCTTTCTGCTGACACCCATTCTGTCCCTCGCTCCCTCCACTGCCTATGACTGCTTAGCTCAAATATATCTAAGCTCTGAACTGTAAGCTGCATCAAAAAATTGTGAAAACCAAGGCCATTCTCTTTGTCCCCCTGCCGCAAACTCCATGACCTCAGTGCTGACTCCAGCCCCTCCCTGGCCACTGCTGCTGGCTGAAACAAATTGTTGGCAATTTCAGCATCCTGTTCATAGGAACATGGGAAATAAGAGCAGGCGTGGGCCATTCGGCCCCTTGAGCTTGCTCTGCTATTCAACTAGATCATGTACCTCTGCCATTTTCCTGCACTATCCCAATATCTCTTGATATCTTTAATATCTAGAAATCTATCTGTCTGTCTTGAATATACTCAGTGACAGTCTCCACAATCCTCTGGGGTAGAGAATTTTAACGATTCACCACCCTCTGAAGAAATTCCTCCTCCCCTCAGTTGTAAATGGCCTACCTGTTATTGAGACTGTCCTTGTTCTAAACCACCCTCCTCCCACCATTCTCTTTCCCTCCCCCCCCCCCCCCCCCCCCCCCACACACACGCACACAAAGCCAGGGAAAACATCCTTCTTGCATCAACCCTGTTGAGCCATGTAAGAATTTTGTATGCTTCAATGAGATCACCTCATTCTTCTAAACTGTGGAGAATATAGGCAGTCTCCTCAATCTTGTCCCTCAGGGCAATCCTGCCGTCCCAGGGATCAATCTGGTGAAACTTTTGTTGCATTCTATGGCAAGTATATCCTTCCTTGGGTAATGAGACCAAAACTGTACACAATAATCCAGGTATGGTTTCACCAACCATTTATACAATTGCTGCAAGACTTCTTTACTCCTGTACTCAAATCCTCTTGCAATAAAGGCCAACATACCATTTATCTTCCAAACGGCTTGCTGCACCTGCATTTTAGCTTTCAATGACTTATGAACAAGGGCATCCAGGTCACTTTCGACATTAACATATCCCAATCTCTCTCCATTTAAGAAATACTGTGAATTTGTTTTTCCTTCCAAAGTGGATCACTTCACATTATATTCCATCTGCCATGTTTTTGCCCACTCAGTCTGTCTAAATCCCCTTGAAGCCTCCTTACATCTTCCTCATAACTCACATTCCCACCTACTTTTGTTATCAAATTTAGAAATATCAACTTTGGTTTCCACATCCAAATCATTGATATAGATCGTCAATAGCTGGGGACCAAGCACTGATCCTTGTACCACATTAGTCACAGCCTGCCAATCAGAGAATGACCTGTTTATTCCTACTGTTTTCTGTCCATTAACCAATTCTCAAACCATGCCAGTATGTTACCCCAATCCCATGTGCTCTAATTTGGCTTACTAACCTGCGTGGGACCTTGTTGAAAGCCTTCTGAAAATCCAAATTCACTACATCCACTGGTTCCCCCTTATCTGTACTGCTAGTTACATCCTCAAAGCTCCAACAGGTTTGTCGAGCATGATTTTCCCTTTCGTAAATCCATGTTGACTTTGCCCAATTCTACCATTGTTTGTTTTCTAAGTGTCCAGTTATCACATCCTTTATAATAGATTCTTTTCAACCACAAGCTGAGCTTCTAACCACCTATCCTCACTAGGATGGCTTACTTCCTTTGCTTCAACCCCAGCTACTGAAACCTTCAGTTATGTGCTCTCACCTCGAGTCTGACTATTGCACTTGTGACTGTTGTCCCATACTTCAGCTCATCCAAAACTCTGCTGCTGCCCTATTTTACCAAGTCGTTGTCCATCACCCCCATCCTGGCTGACCTGCATTGGCGCTTACTTCCCCTAGTGCCTCAAGCCTAAAGTTTTGATTGTGTCTTAAATTTCTCCATGACTGGAAAGAGATGCTATGAATTTCCCTCTCTCTAGTCCCCTCCAGTGATGCTCCCTTCCCCACTGAATGCTTTGTCCCTGTGATTCTGACCTCTTGTGCATTGTCCTCTTCACACAATGATTGGTAGCTGTGCCTTCATCTGCCTAGGTCCTGTTGTATTTAGGGTAATCTCAATGTAGGCTCGAGATAAGAACAGCTTATTGATCTTGATCCTTGCAGGTCATTCACTCTGAAATTCCCTTAAATGTCTTCACCTCTACCATCAAACCCATCTCTTTGACCAAGATTTTGGTCATTTCCCTCATTGTTCCATCTTTGGCTTGACATCACTTGTGAAACACATTGGGGCATGCTGTGTTAATGGCACTGTTCATTTTTTAAAAAGTACTTGTAGTTGTAGTTTAAAAAGACGTACAAACGTTAAGGTACTCCAAGACATTCAAGGATTCCCCCCACCCCCTCCCCCACAAGAATGCACTCTGGTTTAGAAATGAAAAAACATGGTATTGAGTAGAATATGAAGTGCAGGCCATCAAGTGGCAAACTACATGATGTGCAGCTAGTGCCTTAATTCCACTGCAGTTGTGATTTCTGGCAGTCTGTTCAAATGCGCAGTGCAGATCCAATACACTGTATTGAGATTAATGTGCTTTACAATTGGATAATGTCCACTTTTATAGCTGAGAATTTGATCCATCATGTCATGGTAAACTGTAATTAAAAATGACTTTGTGAGCTGTCATGGTGATGAACAGTGGGAAATGCTAAATGTGGCAGCTGCAGGTGTTTTTTGTTTCTCCATTATCTGCTATGATTAAGCATAGTGAAACCTGCTGGACGGTCCTTACTGAAGACTAGCAGACAGCACTGGTCTGTGTGCAACAATGAATCCTGTACCCTTCAGCCCAACAATGAGGGTTCAGTGACGGGCTTGGTAATGGTCTCCTCTCATTGCATGTCCTTTCGCAGCTGTCATTAAGCAGCACTTTATTGCTTTGTGTTGAGTGAAATTACATTTTCCTACTGTATCTTAAAGCTGTATCCGGTTATTATGTGGTGCTAGTGATGAGCTGCACGTCGTTGACTAGGTCAACCATTTTTTGGCTGTGGTCAGTGCTGTTGGCGGAGTGACGGTCAAATCTACCGTTAAGTCTTTGCATCTGGCCTCTAAATGTGACCAGCTCAATCCTTTCTCAAGTCATTTCTTTGACCCCACTGGACTCAACCCCCACCCCATATCAGTTTCTCATTGCTTAAAACTTTTGTAAATAGGACAGACTGTTTTCAGTATTATGCATCAAAATGAAAACTTGTATCATTGCAATTTAAATCTTTTTGGCTTTGTCCCTGTGCTGCAACTGATTTGCACCATGCTTTGATTTTTTATAAAAAGAAATGCCTGGACAATCATAGTTGATGACTTGCATCTATTCATTTAATTTTGAAGATTGCCTTTCTCGAGCATTTGTTTGAATCCAACAAGATCAATTCTTCTTTTTTTGTAGTGTACATTATCCCACAAGGAGCGATTATTTACATTCAATGGGTATCTTCAATATGCCCCATGTACAGAATGTCACCTACAGTATTTGACAAATAGAATCCCATATCCACTGCCTATGTCTATGTCTCAAGCCAGTTTTTCTGCCCCTAAGTACTTTAAACAACCCTTTTTATTTTTAGCTTCCCAAGCTAAAGGACATTTCCCATTTTCACCTATCAAATATTATGAAACCAGCTGTCATCTAATACCCATCAGGAAGATTAGCATGTGAAGGATCACTGAAAAAATGACTAGTTTCATATTCTTTAGGTCACCCAAGAATGGGAACTTTAGTATGCATTTACCCAGATTTAATTTTTTAATGTTTGATTTGCCCTTAAATCAATCATTCTCAACTTTTGGGTATTTTATCGTAGGACTAACTCCAACACATCAAAACAAGCTTTTTTTTAGTTTGTTTAGTTTAGAGATACAGCACTGAAACAGGCCCTTCGGCCCACCGAGTCCGTGCCGACCATCAACCACCCATTTATCCTACACTAATTCCATATTCCTACCACGTCTCCACCTGTCCCTGTATTTCCCTACCACCTACCTATACTAGGGGCAATTGCTAATGGCCAATTTACCTATCAACCTGCAAGTCTTTGGCATGTGGGAGGAAACCGGAGCACCCAGAGGAAACCCACGCAGACACAGGGAGAACTTGCAAACTCCACACAGGCAGTACCCAGAATTGAACCCGGGTCGCTGGAGCTGTGAGGCTGCGGTGCTAACCACTGCGCCACTGTGCCGCCCTTAACATCTTGGCATCTAGTCTAGTCAGAGTGCACAACCAATTTAATTGACAAAATCAAGCTTTGCAACTGCTGTCTCTCTAGATTTATTTATTATCTTTCTGAATTTCCAAGCACCATTAACTAGGATAGATGTAACACTCTCTAAATAGAATTGTTGATTTAAAGTTATTCCAGACGTACTCTGCTTAATAGCTAAACAAATATTTAAAAACTCCACAAGCCTGACTCCCAACCTTAAATTCTACTCATCATAGAAAGTTTATGGCACAGAAGGAGGCCATTTGACCCATCGTGTCTGCGTCAGATGAAAAATGATCCACCCAGCCTAATCCCACCTTTCAGCATTTGGTCTGTAGCCCTGGAGGTTACAGCACATGAAGGTTTCTGTCTCGCTTAGCCTTTCGGGCACTGAGTTCCAGACCACCACCACCCTGTCGGTGAAAATCCTTTTCCTCCTCATCCCTCTAATCTTTCTACCAATCGCTTTTTAAGTCTGTGCCCCCTTGTCACCAAGCTCTCTAAGTAAATAGGCCCTTCACATCAACTCTATCCTGGCCCCTCCAAATTTTGTACATTTCAGTCAAATCTCCCCTCCACCTTCTCTGTTCCAAGGAGAACAGCCCCAGCCTATCCAATCTTTCCTCATAGCTGCATTTTTCCAGTCCTGGCAACATCCTCGTAAATCTGCTCTGTACCCTCTCTAGTGCAATTACATCCTTTCTGTAATTAAGTGACCAGAACTACACACAGTACTCAAGTTATGGCCTAACCAGTGAGTTATACAGTTCCAGCATAACCTCCCTGTTCTTGTATTCTATACCTCGGCTAAAAGGAAAGGATTCCATATGCTTCCTTAATCATATTGATCTGTCCTACCTTCAGGGATCTGTGGACATTCACTGCAAAGCCCCTGACTTCCTCTACACCTCTCTGTATTCTCCCATTAATTGTGTATTCCTGTGTCTTGTTTGACCTCCCCAAATGCATCACCTCACACTTCTCTGGGTTGAATTCCATTTGCCAGTTTTCTGCCCACCTGACCAGACCATCAATATCTTCCTGCAGACCACAGCTATCCTCCTTGCTATCTACTATATGGCCAATCTTTGTGTTGTCTGCAAACTTTTTGATCATGCCCTTTTACATTTCTGTCCACATCATTAATATATACCACAAAAAAAGCAGGGGATCCAGTACAGCCCTCCAGTCACAAGTACCAGTCAACAATTACCCTTTGTTTCCTGCCACTGAACCAATTTTTTTATCTACCTTGCTACATTACCCTGGATCCCATGGGATTTTATTTTTTCAACCAGTCTGCCATGTGGGACCTGGTCAAAAGCCTTGCTGAAATCCATGTGGACCACATTAACTGCACTACTCTCAATCTTCCCTGTTGCTTCAAAAAATTCGATCAAGTTCGTCTGACAATATCTTCCTTTTAACAAATCCATGCTGACTATCCTAGAGTAATCGCTGCACTTCTAAGTGACTGTTTATCCTGTCTCTCCAAATTGATTCCAGTAATATTTCCACTACTGAGATTAGACTGACTGGCCTGTTATTATTCGGGCTATCCCTCACTCCCTTTTTAAACAGAGGTACAACGTTAGCAGTTCTCCAATCCTACGGCACCACACCTGTATCCAGTGAGGACTGGAAAATGATACAGATCTTCCGCTATTTCCGCTCTGGCTTCTGTTAACAGCCTGGGGTACATTTCATCCGGCCCTGTTGATAAACCTTTAAGGTTGCTCATCCGGTTAATACTTCCCCTCTCCCTATGTTTATCATATCAAATACTTCACATCCCTCTTAACTACAATATCTGCATCTTCTCCCTCTTTTGTGAAGACAGATGCAAAGTATTCATTAAGAACAGCACCAACATCTTCTGCCCTTGCACATAGGTTAGTTTTTTGGACTGTTATGGGCCCTACTCTCTCTTTAGTTGTCATCTTAGTTATCTACATACTCTAAATGTATTGATATAACATCTTTGTGTTCACCTTGATCTTGCTTCCCAATATTCTTTCTTGCCCTCTCTTAGCTTTAATTTCCTTTTTGATTTCACCCCTCCACTTTCTATATTACTTTCAGCTTTCTGTAGCATTGAGTTCTCTGTCGGACATCAGCTTTCCTTTTCTGACTTATCTTACCCTGTAAATTCCTTGACATCCATGAGGCTCTAGATTTAGCCGTCCCACCCTTTTTCTTTGTGTGAACATGTTTACTCTGAACCCTTGAATCTCCCCTTTTTATGCCTCCCACTGCTCTTAACACTGATTTACCTTCGGTAGGTGTTTCCAGTCCACTTTTGTTAAATCACTCCTCAGCTTGGTAAAATTGGCCCTTCCCCAATTGCGAGCTCTAACTCCTGTTCTATTGTCTTTTTCCATAATTATGTTATAGCTGACTGAATAATCACTACCACCAAAATGCTGTCCCACTGCCACTCCTTCCACCTGCCCATCTAAAACTGTGCCATCTCTTATTGGACTTGCTACATACTGGCCAAAAATGTTCTCCTGAATTTACCTGAATTCCACTCCCTCTATTTCTTTCACATTAAAAACTATCCCAGTTAATTTTAGGGTAGTTAAAATCTATTATTGCTCTATATTTTGCATTTCTCAGATTTGCCTACATACCTGCTCTTCTACCTCCCTCTGTTTGGGGGGCTGTAGTACGCTCCCAGGAGTGTGATTGCCCCATTTTGTTTTTGTTCGCTCGGCTCATATGGCCTCATTTGATGAACCTTCCAAGATGATCATCCCTCTTCACAGCTGTAATAGTTTCTTTGACCAAAATTGCTGCTCCCCCTTTCTTATCCTGCTCTATCGTATCTGAAAACTTTGTAACCAGGAATGTTGAGCTGCCATTCTTGTCCCTCCTTAAGCCATGTTTCTGTAATAGCTATGATATACTGCCACGTGTCAATCTGTGCCTCAGCTCATCTGCTTTATTTGCTATACTCCTTTCATTGAAGTAGATACCCTTGAGCACTGCCAAACTCTCTTTAAATTTTCTAACCTTTGTTTCCTCTGCCTTCCGGACTCATCCAGTAATTTTCTGCCTTCCATTTTCATTTGATTTTGTCCCAACTGAGTCCACCCTCAGGTCCCCATCCCTCTGCCAAACTAGTTTAAACTCTTCCTAACAGCACTAGCACAATGTCCTGCAAGGAACTCAGTCCTGCCTCTCTTCAGGTGCAGCCTGTACAGGTCCCATCTCCCCAGAGCAGTTTCCAATATCTCGAGAATCTAAAACCCTCTCTCCTGCACCATCTTTCCAGCCATGCATTCATCTGTTTTATCCTTCTATTCCTGTACTCACTTGCACATGGCACTGGGAGTAATCCAGAGATTACTACTTTTGAGGTCCTGCTTGCTAATTTCTCACCTTGCTCGCAACACTTTTTTTGCAGACCGCATCCCCCTTTCTACCTATGCCATTGGTACCAATGTGGACCACGGCTGCTGGCTGTTTACCCTCCTCACTCTGGATGCTTTGCAGCCGTTCAGACATCCTTGACCCTGGCACCAGGGATGCAACACACCATCCTCGATTCACGTCTGTGGCCACAAATGCTTGTCTGTTCCCCTAGCTATTGAATCTCCTATCACTCTCCTAGTCGTCTTTGCACTATCCCCCTTGCCCCCCCCCCCCCCCCCCCCCCCCCAACCCATGTAGCTGAGCCACCCATGATGCCATGAACATGAATACCTGTTGGAGAGTGAGACACACTCTGGTCTCCTGCACTACCTACCTGTTTCTTCTTGACTGTCTGGCTGTCACCCATTTCCCCCCCCTTTCCCTGCATACTCAAGCTGCAAGGTGACCACATCTACAAACATGTTATCCATGAAGCTCTTATCCTCACGAAGGCACTGCAGTGTTGCCAGCTGCTGCTCAAGTTCCAAAACCCGGAGCTCAAGCTGCTGCAACTGATGACACTTCCTGCACAAATGGTTGTCCTGGAGTTCCCACATAGCACAGGATGTGCATGAACTGCAGAGGTTGGAGCAGCCCTGATATTCCTTTGTCTATTATACAGTAACCTTGGTACTACAACTAAATCCTGTTACTAATAAACCCTGCTGCTGCTAATACTAATAAGCCTACCAATAGCAATAAACCTTATCAATAGTAATACCCTTACTACTGCTAATCTTAAGATTTCTCATTCTGCAGTATCACCCCATAAGGAATTATCAGCATGCATCATGATTCCTGAAAGTTTTCTTCTGATACCATTAAAAATTTGTGGGATCTGCTTTTAGTTGAACAGAACCAATTTTCAGCAAAACCGATCTCTCCACGAAATACCACACCCTGGAAGCATCATTCAGGCCATAGATGCATTTGTTTAGTTTCCATCGTTTTCTTTCTGCATCTGCTGCCTCTTTAGGCCGTTTCAGAAACACTTCTCTCTGAAAAGCATCACCCTGCAAAAACGTGGCTTTTGTTGATTGATTGACACTTCCATGAATGTGGCCAAAAGAGCGAAAAATTTTCAAAATTAAGTTTCCAGCTGTGGCAGAGTCCAGTCTAACATCTCGCGCCCAGTTCTTCGTCAAAACCCCTCGCTACTAGCATCACTTTAGCTTTCTATCTGCAATGACTTTTTCAGTATAAATCCATCTGTGACCAGGCTGGTTGTCTCTTATCTGGTACCTCAGAATAAACACCAAATGCTCTCCAACTCTTGATTCCTTTTGTTTTGCCCCTTAGTTTATCCAAGTTTATTGGCAGCCACTAAAAACTCACAATCAGGAGGACTTCTAGTTCTATTGAGACACTTCTTTTGGCCGCCTTTTTGTTGTGTAATCTGTCCAAACTACGGCCTCTGCTACCGCTTTGTTGTCTTTCGGGACTACTATTACAAGATCTCTCTATCGGAGGCTCTTTCTGCAGTATGTGATCGTTTCCTGACGCAAGTGAGGCTGTCCTGACCCACTATTATAACTTGCATTGTGCTTTCTTTCTTTCTATTCTTGCACGCCATTCTGCCAGTCCATGGACCTCACTTCTTGACCATCATCCTGAACATTCAACCAATATTTAAATTTGCCAGCAGATTTTCTTGCACAGCCCAAAATTGTTGCATCCCTTCATTCATTAGACCCCTCAGGAATATGTCACCCAAGTACCTACTCTGAGCAATTGGCCTTTGGATGCGATAGCTCTGTTCTGTAAATTGTGATCACTCACATTGCCACTATCCAACCCTTGATCTACTGTATTCTGTTCCTCAGGACCTTCATCACAAAACACATGAGCATTTGAGGTACAAAGTGCCTTGTTTCCTTCTATCAGCTGCTCAGATTGAGGTTTTGTAATAAATCTTGATTAATTGGGACAAATAAACCTTAACAGTTTGGTTCCTTGGTTAGATAACTATTGTCTTGCCATCACTACTTATTACCTTACCAGGGCCTTTCCATTTCCTGTAATAATCTTTTATAAAACACCAAATCTACTGAATTAAATTCTCTCAAATGGCCTAATACGATGCCTGAGTTCTGAATTTTTTCAGAGACCTCCGCCTTTATAGCCTGTCGCCCTGCATGTAAAGCCTTGAACTGTGCAGAAAAAAAAGGACCTAATTATAGTGCTTTCTAGCGTAGAAGGACTGTTGTGCAGCAGAGGGCAATTTGGGATTTTGCTCCATAGATCAATTGGTAGGGACTATATGCTTCAACCATCTGAAGTGAATTCTTTGCATGAACTGCCTATGCCAGGGCAGTTGTCAATTTACAGTTTGGTTGGTTAGCAAAGATTTTATGCAGCATTTCATGAATTACTGAGATTCCCTCAGAGCCCAATGCTGAATGCATTTTCAGCTGTGGTATTCATGACTATAATGTTCATGGTTTTCACACATGTCTCTGAACTAATCATAGACAAATTCAGAAACTTAGTTGGTGCCCCAAGTCCAGTCCCTATCCATTTCTCCATGATTTTATCTATAATCACCCCTTTGTCCTTACTGTGTATTATTGTAGAAAGACTAAATCTGGTGGTCAGGTCTCTAAAATGTAGAATTCAAATAAAGAACAAAGAAAATTACAGCACAGGAACAGGCCCTTCGGCCCTCCAAGCCTGCGCCGATCCAGATCCTCTATCTAAACCTGTCGCCTATTTTCTAAGGGTCTGTATCTCTTGGCTTCCTGCCCATTCGTGTATCTGTCTAGATACATCTTAAAAGACGCTATCGTGCCCGCGTCTACCACCTCTGCTGGCAACGCGTTCCAGGCACCCACCACCCTCTGCGTAAAGAACTTTCCACGCATATCCCCCCCTAAACTTTTCCCTTCTCACTTTGAACTCGTGACCCCTAGTAATTGAATCCCCCACTCTGGGGAGAAAAAGCTTCTTGCTATCCACCCTGTCTATACTCCTCATGATTTTGTACACCTCAATCAGGTTCCCCTGATTTCTAATGAAAATAATCCTGATGAACCTCCTCTGCACCCTCTCCAAAGCATCTACATCCTTTTGGTAATGTGGCGACCAGAACTGCACGCAGTATTCCAAATGTGGCCGAACCAAAGTCTTATACAACTGTAACATGACCTGCCAACCCTTGTACTCAATACCCCGTCCGATGAAGGAAAGCATGCCATATGCCGCCTTGGCCACTCTATTGACCTGCGTTGCCACCTTCAGGGAACAATGGACCTGAACACTCAAATCTCTCTGTACATCAATTTTCCCCAGGACTTTTCCATTTACTGTATAGTTCACTCTTGAATTGGATCTTCCAAAATGCATCACCTCGCATTGCCCTGATTGAACTCCATCTGCCATTTCTCTGCCCCAACTCTCCAATCTGTCTTTGTCCCATACCTTTAAATCCATGGAAACTACCTCATTAAAGTCATGCGCCAATGGAAGGCTTGCAATAGGATGTGACAGTCCTGATGCTTTCTTTTTTACAGATTTCGCACTTCTTACTAATATCTATTTGCCTCATGTACTCCATCAACCAGGCCATCCTTTAGCAGAGTTTTTAACGTTTGGTATTGGTGAGAAAATTATGAAGCTTTAAGACGACTTTTTTTTTTGATTATTGCCTGATGCCATTAATACTACTAAACAAAAGCTGATGTTTCTAGTCAGTGTTAGGGGATATAATAATGCCCTGACTTAGAGGCCTGCTACCCGACAGGACCCGACGACATGGGTTGGGTCGGGCCCATCTTCTGGGCACGGCTTTCTGCCTCTGGTCGGGTCGGGTTGAGTCCGGGTCGGGCTGGACGCACAGGTAAGTACTCTTACTGGTGGTAAGTATTGAAATTAATAAAACTTACCTGAGCTGGGAGTCCGGGATGAAACTGAATCTACGCAGTGAGTGAGTGACATCACTCTGACGTCATCACACGTGCGCTGCAGCTTCTTGCAGGTTCAATGTCAGGAAGGTAAGTAAATGGATGGTCAGGTTGAGTAGTGGTGGGGTCGGGTCGGGCTCGGGGCAAAATCGAAGGGACTCGGGCTGGGTTTGGACCGGGTTCTTGTTCCCGACCTAAAGTAGGCCTCTACGCTGGGTAAATTGAAAGGTGGAGTTTCTTGACAACACAACCACCAGGTGGCACAGTACTGGCACATGCAGCTTTATCGACAGAAACGTCACTGTCTGCGATGTCTCGGGGAGCTACCAGTAATAAAAATGGCACTGCTCAATTTGACAATTGAACCCAAATCCCCTTACCCCTCAATGGCTGCGATTGTTGTCTGCGCACACCTTCCAATGGAACCCTGCTCTCTCTCTCGATTGCTGCATCTGTTCCCCGCTCCCTGCAACAATTGCTGCCTCAATCAGCATATTCAGTTTCCCACTCCCTTGTGCAATCACCACTTCTCTTTCCCACTTCCTCTGGTGTCTGCCTTCTCACCTGCCACTCCTTCCCACCGTGTTCTCCTGCGCCCGTCTGCTTGCTGTTCCATCCCTGCCTCACTGCCCAGAGGGATAGAGGTAGGGGTGAAGCAACACTGTCATTGTGTCTGACATCATTACAGGATGTTGATGCGCACATGCACAGACCTATACTGACAAGCTGGTAAATGTTTGGATGCACTGATGACGTTGGCGATCGCTCTGCGCATGCTCTGCGTTGTCAGCAGACATGCCGTAACTGAAAATCCACGGCCTGACTTTCCCAAAGCAATTGCCTGATCATGCTAGATATCAAATTTCGTTTGTGCCTTTTTCATAGGTTTACTCAACAGTAAAGATATCAGTACTGATAAAGTGGCTTATACCAGCTATTTTACATGGATTACAACTCTTAGTGACGTCAATGTGTTGTCATCGCTAAACTTAGAACCAGTACTTTTATACTGCTTAGCCTTGCTTCGATCCTCATTACTGTGAATCCAGATAACATTTTAACTAGTCTGTTCTACATACTGTCTATGCAAGCACAGTTGAACGAATCTGTGACTAACGCATTTTTTACAGGGTGAAAACTCCTGTGGCTGGATTTTACGCCGGGCGGACGGGAGTTGGTCACTGACACAAAATTTGGTGGCAAACCCGCTTCCGCCTCGCCTGGGGATCCGTCCCGTATTTTACGGGCATCCAGACTTTAATTGTTACGAGGCAAAGCTTCCACTCGCTTGAGGGAGGAAGTCGGGCCTCATTGAGCTGCCGGCCAATCATCGGGCTGGCAGCTCTTAGTTCCAGTAGCGCCACTGGGAGCGGAGGCCACTGCTGGGACTGCAGCCCAGCCGAGGACATCGAACCATAAGTTTGGGTTGCCTCGCCGGGGCATAGCCGATTACCCCCGATGAGGCAATGGTGCTCGTTTGTGGGGGGTGTCTTGGGTCCTGGGGGGTGTTGGGGAAGCGAGGGTGACCCTCAATCAGGCGAAGGCCCTTAACTGGTCGTTAATTGGTAACTTAAGGGTCTTGATTGTCCCGGGGCGGGCGACCCATTTTCCAACCCCCGTAAAGTGGGGCGGAGGCAGGAGCGGGTCGGGAAGGCCTCCTGCAGCCTGCCACTCCATTTTACGCCACCCCACACCGCCATCCAGCTCACTGGGGTGGCGTAAAATGGAGTGGGAGGCCTTCCCGCCTTTGTGACTAGTACAGTTAGTCAGATAGATGATTATCTTCCTGTTCTGCCTCAATTCTCTGTCCTGTCTCATTGAGGACCCTGCCTCTCCACTTTGCGCAGTTCACTGTGTAATACTGGAGTCTCATTTGAAGAAGCTATGAATTGTTTCTTGGGCATTCCTGGGATTCATTTGCCTATTACTGTTCCAGTTCTGTCTTTTGTAGTAGCCAGACCTAATAAAGGTGCTTTCATCCTCATTCCTCCTGTCTGTAACCCTTCCATTGTACTGGTGCCTGCATTCAGTAATTGGACCATTTTGAAATCTGGCAATCGGTCTTCCATTCTTTGACATTGCAGAATGTCCCATTTGTTCGACCATGGCTACAGAAAATGACTGTCTCCCCAGAAATTTCGTGAAGGCAGCAGACATCTAATCCAACAGGGAGTCTTTTTTTTCTGAGAATCAAACCCCAGTTGGAACCAGGAATCAGTCCATACGCAGCATCCTAACACAATCTAGCAACTTAAACACTAGCACTGAATCGGGATCTCTAAATTGCATTTTCTCAATTTTCTATACAGTCTGTCAAAGTCCAAGATATATTTCCCCATTGACTAACCATCTTTTCTGAAATCTATCAAAGTCTGACCATGCCTCATTGGCATTTAATAGATTATCTTATAAATTTCATCCAAGAATTCTAGCAGAAGATCCAAACCTTCATCAGTATCCAACTAACAAGCATCCAGCTCACAAAATACTTCAGTTCTGATTTTACTTTAGTAGGAATTGACAACTGCAAGGCCATAACCTTGTTTCCTCTTTGGTAGGGATGCAACCCGTGCCAACATATCCACTTTATTATTCCACTGGTCGTATGATTCCGACTGAACGTCGGAGGGTAATCATACCCTGTCAATTTTCCACTTGCTTTTTGCCATTTTCCACAATAGCCACTGGGATTTTAGTTTTCCATAAGAGTTTTTTTCCAACCTTTAGCTTCAGGCAACCATCTTCTGCTATCATGTTCTATTCCCGAAAGCTTTGAAGGATGATGTTGGAGCCAGTCTTTACTCAGTTGTACATTTATTTTAGAGTAAAAAGATCTCAAACATGTAGCTCCTTAATCAAATGTCAACTCTGTTTCAGTGTCTCCTTATGTGCTCAAGTAAGACCCTAATTAACACCACCATCCTGGATATAATTAAACACAATTGATATGCAATTAGCATTTCTATCATCTAGAGTACTTGCAAGTTGATCCTTCATGAAGTTGTGCCACCTTTATCAAAAAAAAGGTTGTGCCTCTCAAATCCAACATTGCTCCAAAATACGAGTCCGTTTTTTAATTACTTTGCAGGATGTGGGTGTTGTGGTAAGACTGGAATTTATTGCTTGCCCCTAATCGCTGTTAAGGTGCTGAGCTGCTGCCCCAAATACAACTGAGTGGCTTGCTAGACCATTTCAGAGGGCAGTTGGGAGTCGACCAGTTTGCTGTGGATCTGGACTCGCATGTAGGCCAGACTGGATAAAGGCGACAGATTTGTTGTCCTAAAGGACATCAGGATACAAGATGGGTTTGACGATCTGTTGATTTTGTGATCGCAATGACAGATACTAGTTTTTTTTTAGATTTTATTTAATTCATTGAATTTAGATTCCTCTGCTGCTGTGGTGGGATTTGTACTCCTATTCATTAGTTTGGATCATTAGACTGGGCCTCTGGATTAGTAGTCTAGTAACATAGCCACTATGCTACCATATCCCTAAGTGTTGAATGGATGTTCAGATAAGGTTAAGTCACCATGTTCTGTGAAGTCATGGAATAATTTTAATACTAAAAACCTGTTATCACATGATCTTTGAATATTCCATCAAAAATTACGACTGAGTGCTCACCTGATGCTTAAGCAATGTACAGCCATAGGAACATAGGAGTTGGCCATTCAGCCCATCGAGCCTGCTCCGCCATTCAGTATGATCATGGCTGATCATCCACTTCAATGCCTTTTTACCACACTATCCTGATATCCCCTTATGTCATTTGTATTTAGAAATCTGTCAATCTCTGCTTTCAACATACTCAATGACTGAGCTTCCACAGCCCTCTGGGGTAGAGAATTCCAAAGATTCACAACCCTCTGAATAAAGAAATTTCTCTTCATCTCTGTCCTAAGTGGCTTCCCCCTTATTTTGAAATTGTGTCCCCTGGTTCTAGACTCCCCAACCAGGGGAAACATCTTAGCTGCATCTACCCTGTCTATCCCTTTAAGTAATTCGTAGGTTTCAATGAGATCACCTCTCATTCTTAGAAACTCTAGAGAATACAGGCCCAGTTTCCCCAATCTCTCTTCATAGGACAGTCCTGCCATCCTGGGAACAAGTCTGGTGAACCTTCGTTGCACTCCCTCTATGGCAATAATATCCTTCCTAAGGCAAGGGGACCAAAACGGCACACAGTACTCCAGGTGCAGTTTAACCAAGGTTCTATGCAATTGAAGCAACACTTCACTACTCCTGTCCTCAAATCCTCTTGCGATAAAGGCCAACGTACCATTAGCCTTCTTAATTGCTTGCTGCACCTGCATGTTGTCTTTCAGTGACTTATTGACTAGGACACCCAGGTCCCTTTGTACATCTACACTTTGTAATCTCTTACCTTTTAAGAAATATTCTGCACATCTATTCCACCTACCAAAGTGGATAACTTCACATTTTTCCACATTATATTCCATCTGCCATGTTCTTGCCCACTCACTAGGTCTTTGCTGCTTTGCATCTTCCACACACTAAGCATTCCCACCTAGTTTTGTGTAATCCGCGAACTTGGAAATACTACATTTGGTTCCCACATCCAAATCATTGATATATATTGTGAACAGCTGGGACCCAAGCACTGATCACTGCTGTACCCCACTAGTCATAGCCTGCCAACGCGAGAATGACTTGTTTATTGCTACTCTCTGCTTTCTGCCTGTTAACTGATCCTTAATCCATGCCAGTATATTACTTTCTATCCCATGTGTTTTAATTTTGCTAACCAACCTCCTGTGGGGGCCTTTATCAAAGGCCTTTTGAAAATCCAAGTATACCACTTCCACCAACTCTGCTTTATCAATTCTGTTATAACATCCTTTTTCAAAAAAAAAAAGCTCCAGCAGGTTCATCAAACATGTTTTCCCATTCATGCATCCATGTTGACTAAAGCCCAATCAGATCATTACCCAAGTGTCCATTTATCACATCCTTTAGAATAGACTCTAGCATTTTCCCAATGACTGATGTAAGGCTAACAGGTTTGTAATTCCCTGTTTAATCTCTCCCTCCCTTAAGTAGTGGCGTGACATTTGCGACCTTCCAATCTGCAGGAACTGCTCCAGGATCTATAGAATTTTGGAAGATGTTGAATGCATCCGCTATCTCCATAGCTACCTCTTTCAACACTCTGGGATGTAGAATATTAGGTCCTGGGGACTTATCAACTTTCAACCCTGTTAATTTCTCCAATACAACCTTCTTACCAATACTAATTTCCTTTAATTCCTCATTCCTCCTAATCGTTTGGATCTTTAATTCTGGGAGATTTCTTGTATCTTCCTCCAGTGAAGACAGACGCAATGTAACCATTTAGCTTCTATTCTTTTCTTTTGGGCCTCCTTATCTCGAGAGACAATGGATACGCGCCTGGAGGTGGTCAGTGGTTTGTGAAGCAGCGCCTGGAGTGGCTATAAAGGCCAATTCTGGAGTGACAGGCTCTTCCACAGGTGCTGCAGAGAAATTTGTTTGTTGGGGCTGTTGCACAGTTGGCTCTCCCCTTGCGCCTCTGTCTTTTTTCCTGCCAACTACTAAGTCTCTTCGACTCGCCACAATTTAGCCCTGTCTTTACGGCTGCCCGCCAGCTCTGGCGAATGCTGGCAACTGACTCCCACGACTTGTGATCAATGTCACACGATTTCATGTCGCGTTTGCAGACGTCTTTATAACGGAGACATGGACGGCCGGTGGGTCTGATACCAGTGGCGAGCTCGCTGTACAATGTGTCTTTGGGGATCCTGCCATCTTCCATGTGGCTCACATGGCCAAGCCATCTCAAGCGCCGCTGACTCAGTAGTGTGTATAAGCTGGGGATGTTGGCCGCTTCAAGGACTTCTGTGTTGGAGATATAGTCCTGCCACCTGATGCCAAGTATTCTCCGAAGGCAGCGAAGATGGAATGAATTGAGACGTCGCTCTTGGCTGGCATACGTTGTCCAGGCCTCGCTGCCGTAGAGCAAGGTACTGAGGACACAGGCCTGATACACTCGGACTTTTGTGTTCCGTGTCAGTGCGCCATTTTCCCACACTCTCTTGGCCAGTCTGAACATAGCAGTGGAAGCCTTACCCATGCGCTTGTTGATTTCTGCATCTAGAGACAGGTTACTGGTGATAGTTGAGCCTAGGTAGGTGAACTCTTGAACCACTTCCAGAGCGTGGTCGCCAATATTGATGGATGGAGCATTTCTGACATCCTGCCCCATGATGTTCGTTTTCTTGAGGCTGATGGTTAGGCCAAATTCATTGCAGGCAGACGCAAACCTGTCGATGAGACTCTGCAGGCATTCTTCAGTGTGAGATGTTAAAGCAGCATCGTCAGCAAAAAGGAGTTCTCTGATGAGGACTTTCCGTACTTTGGACTTCGCTCTTAGACGGGCAAGGTTGAACAACCTGCCCCCTGATCTTGTGTGGAGGAAAATTCCTTCTTCAGAGGATTTGAACGCATGTGAAAGCAGCAGGGAGAAGAAAATCCCAAAAAGTGTGGGTGCGAGAACACAGCCCTGTTTCACACCACTCAGGATAGGAAAGGGCTCTGATGAGGAGCCACCATGTTGAATTGTGCCTTTCATATTGTCATGGAATGAGGTGATGATACTTAGTAGCTTTGGTGGACATCCGATCTTTTCTAGTAGTCTGAAGAGACCACGTCTGCTGACGAGGTCAAAGGCTTTGGTGAGATCAATGAAAGCAATGTAGAGGGGCATCTGTTGTTCACGGCATTTCTCCTGTATCTGACGAAGGGAGAACAGCATGTCAATAGTCGATCTCTCTGCACGAAAGCCACACTGTGCCTCAGGGTAGACGCGCTCGGCCAGCTTCTGGAGCCTGTTCAGAGCGACTCGAGCAAAGACTTTCCCCACTATGCTGAGCAGGGAGATTCCACGGTAGTTGTTGCAGTCACCGCGGTCACCTTTGTTTTTATAGAGGGTGATGATGTTGGCATCGCGCATGTCCTGGGGTACTGCTCCCTCGTCCCAGCACAGGCATAGCAGTTCATGTAGTGCTGAGAGTATAGCAGGCTTGGCACTCTTGATTATTTCAGGGGTAATGCTGTCCTTCCCAGGGGCTTTTCCGCTGGCTAGGGAATCAATGGCATCACTGAGTTCCGATTTGGTTGGCTGTATGTCCAGCTCATCCATGACTGGTAGAGGCTGGGCTGCATTGAGGGCAGTCTCAGTGACAGCATTCTCCCTGGAGTACAGTTCTAGGTAGTGCTCAACCCAGCGGTCCATTTGTTTGCGTTGGTCAGTGATTATGTCCCCCGATTTAGATTTGAGGGGGGTGATCTTCTTGATGGTTGGCCCAAGAGCTCTCTTCATGCCATCATACATTCCTCTGATGTTTCCGGTGTCTGAGGCCAGCTGAATATGACTGCATAGGTGTTGCCAGTAGTCGTTTGCGCAACGCCTAGCTGTTCTTTGTGCAGTACTTCTGGCTGCTTTAAGTGCTGCGGATGTTAAATCGCTGGGGGCTTTCTTGTAGTTCAAAAGTGCAATGCGCTTAGCGGCTATGACAGGTTCCAGCTCTTCATTATGAGATTGAAACCAGTCTGCATTTCTCTTCGCACTTTTGCCGTAGGTGGTCAAAGCTGACTCATAGATGGCGTCTCTGATGTGGGCCCACTTGGTCTCAGCATCCCCTGTGGGAGTGTTTTGAAGGGCTGTTACAAGTGAATTTAGAAATTTTTGTAACAGCTGTGGGTGAGAAATTCTGCTCGTGTTGATGCGCGGGTGGCCCTTCTGCTTGGAATGATGCAACTTCTTTGGTCTGAGTCTAACCTTGCTGCACACCAGGGAGTGGTCGGTGTCGCAGTCCGCACTGTGGAAGCTGCGTGTGATTTGAACACTGTTTAAGGCGGCTCGCCTTGTGACAATGAGGTCTAGCTGGTGCCAACGACGTGATCTTGGGTGCCTCCATGAAACCTGGTGACAGGGTTTAGTGTGAAAGAACGAGTTGGTGATGCAGAGGTTATGATAGGTACACAACTCAAGCAGTCTCTGCCCGTTCTCATTCATCCTTCCAACGCCATAGCGCCCAAGGCAGGAGGGCCATGAGTCATGGTCGGCCCCAACCCTGGCATTAAAGTCCCCCAGCAGGAATAGGTGTTCGGTGTTGGGGATGCTGCTAATGATGTTATGGAGTTGTTCATAGAACTGGTCTTTAGCTTCAGGTGCGGAACAGAGTGTTGGAGCATAGATGCTGAGTAGGTGTACTGGACCAGAGGTGGTGAGCAGTCGGATGGACAGTATGCGTTCCGAGCCATTTGAGGGAGGCTCTATCATGCTGAGCAAGGAGTTTCTGATGGCGAAGCCCACTCCATGCTGTCTTGGTTCTTCAGGATCCCTGCCCTGCCAGAAGAAGGTGTAGTCTTGCTCTGCTAGAGAGCCACTCACGGGGAGGCGAGTCTCCTGAAGTGCTGCAATGTCCACATTGAGTCTACTGAGCTCGTTGTTAATGATGGCGGTCTTCCGAGAATCGTTGATTTGTGTAAGGTCTTCCGACAGGCCAGGACACATAGTTCTGACGTTCCAGCTTGCAAAGCGAAGGGCTGGTACCTTCTTTCCTTTTTTCATGTTGTTTGGTGCGGTGTATCAGTCCACCTTTCGGGCAATGACCCTGAGCTCCAAGCACCCATTGAAGCAGGCAGACTGTGGCTGGACAGAACCTTATTGACCGGGGGCTGCCCGGTTTGAGGCGGGCGGTAGCTGTCCAGTGAGGTGCAATGACCTCTCCCACCGACAAAGGCAACCCGTGGCGCCCAGTTTCTACGCCAATTTATCTGGACTTATAACCCGTAACTGCTGCCTTCCGTGTTGTTTCAGTCGCTGTGAGGCAACTATGGAGTGACCTCTCCATGGCGCATGCCTGGGCAAATTTATGGAGGTTGAGAGTTGCCCAGTCGTCAAAATCCCCCTCTCGGCCTTTCTGGTGGGGTCCAAAGGAGTGCAGGACACGACGTTTGGCACCAGTATGGCTGCAGGAACTGCCGGAAACATGCCAAAGGTGACACATGACCGCCTATACCATTTCTCTATTCATCATTATAAATTCTCCTGACTCTGCCTGGAATGGACCCACATTTGTCTTAGCCAAACGTTTCCTTTTTGCGTACCTATAGAAGCTTTTACAGTGCGTTTTTCTATTTTTTGCTAGCTTAGTCATATTCTATTCTCCATCTGTTTCTTCGTCCTACTTTGCTGTATTCGCAAATCCTCCCAATTCTCAATAGTGTCTCTTGTTTGATCCTTGGTTTTGAGCTATCTGATCTCAGCCAGGGTTTAATTGGAATGCAAAAGTGGTCCAAAAAAAGAGGAAATCTGTTGGGTGTTTGTGCTTCTGATGGCTGTCCAACTACCACTTCTATAATTCATTGAAGCAGCTCAAGTTGGGTCTAGGATGCTGCCCTGAGGAACTCCTGGGGCTGAGATGATTGGCCTCCAACAGCTGCAACCATCTTCCTTTAAGTTGGATATGACTCCAGCCAGTGGAGACTGTCCACCTGATCTGCATTAGCTTCTGTTTTACTGGAATTACTTTGTATTGCACTTGGCCAAATGCTGCCTTGATGTTCAGGATCGTAAATTTTCACTCTGGAATTCAGCTCTTGTACCCGTGTTTGTACCATTGCTGTAATGAGGTCTGGAGCCGAGTGGTTATTGTGAAGCCCAAACTGAACATTGGTGAGAGTTATTGGCTGCTTGATAGCACTGTTGATCATTCCTCCCATTACTTTGATTGGGAATCGGCAGAACTCATCATGACATGGGCTGTATGCTGGTAACCCCTACAATTGCTGTCATGCACAGGGGTCTCGAACAGGTTATTTGGTGTCAGATTATTCCTTCATGTTAGTTCTTTCCACCTGTAGCAAGTCCAGTCTGGCAGCTAGACTTTCAGAACTCAGCCCCTTCAGTCAGTGGTGGTACTACCGAGCTGCTCTTTGTGACAGATATTGAAGTTTCCAACTCTAACCTTCTGTGCTTTTGTTATCCCCCGAGCTTCCTCCAAGTGCTGTTCAACATGGAGTACTTATTCATCAGCGATGTTTAGGTGGTAATCAGCAGAAAGTCTATATTTCTGACCTGAAGCTGAGAGACTTAATGGGGTCTAGAAGCATCATTGAGAACTCCTAGGGCTACTGCCCCCTCCCTGGGGGGTGGTGGTGTACTGGAGACAGGACATAAGGCATGGTGATAGAGGAGTCTGGTTGAAAGGTATGATTCTGTAAGTATGACTGTCTGGCTGTTGCTTAACTAGTCTATGGGACAACTCAACCATTTTTGGCACAAGTCCCCAGCTGTTAGTGAAGGACTTTACAAGGTTGAATCAGCTATCTGTGCCTTTGTGTCGAAATTTGATGCCCACGTCAAGCGAGTGGTCTGTTGGGATTTTATTAGTTTGTACCTTGCCTGCAGTTTTGCTGCAACTGTCCAGCTTGCCAGGCCACTTCAGAAGCAGTTAATCAGCCATGTTTGTGTGGGTCTGGAATCACATGTAGGCCAGGAAGAGTTAGGATGGCATTGTGCCAGTTGGCTTTTTATGACTGCTACCTGGTCATTTTACCATGCTTAATATTTCTAGATTTAATATTTTTAGTGGGATCTGAACTCTGGTTCTATGAAATATTTGTTCAGAAATATAGTAATTACACCACTAAGTGATTTTAAATTTATAAATGACCATTGCATCAGACCGGCATTTTATGATGGGTATAGAAATTAAGTGCCATTTTCCTCTATTGAATGATATCATAGCACTAATTGCAGTAGCTTTTGGATCTCGTACCTCAACAGCAAATTGAAGATTTTTCTCCAGTACAGAGCAATGATGGGGTGGTTTTGTGGTTTAGGTGTACTCTTGAACAGGAGTTAATTTATGCTATCTTAACTACTTATTCTGTCCGAGAATAAATGGACAGTCCTTATGGTTAGCAGACTTAAGTTGTGGCTGACTTTTGCTATTACTCCAAGTGGCTACATAAAGCATTCTAGGCTCACTTTAAATGCCATATTACAATATCAGTTGGAAAAATAGAATATATTTTAATTTGTGCAATGGGTAGTGGAAAATAAAGCTTCACACCAGTGCAGTGAGTTATGATCTGGAATGCAGTGCCAGAAAAGGTGGTGAAGCAGATTCAGCAGTAACTTTCAAAAGGATGTTGGATATAAACACACATGGAAGATTTTGCAGGGTGTGTGGAAAGTGGGACTAATTGGATAGCGCTCTTGTAGAGCTAGAAAAGGCTGGATGGGCTGAGTGGCCATTTTCTGGTCTGATCATTCTATGATTCAGTGTACCTTTGAAGACTACATCTACATGCTTAAGGAAATGTTGCGCAGAGTGACTGACTGTCAAGCTGCAGTTACCTTTCTGCTTTGCCAGTACTGTGTTCTAGAATTTTTATAAAACGCCCCATGTTTCTCCAACTTGCACTGTTAAAAGTAAGGTAATTATGAACAAATCAGACAACTATTTGCTGAAACAGGATCTTCATATCTGCTGTAACTGGTACTTCATGTAATCATCTAAATGAGATTGCCAGTTTTCTTCGAGCACTCAACACTGTTGTCGCTGGACGTTAGATATATTGGCTGCTTTATTCTTCCCATTGGCTGGTTGCAGCTTACCCAGTGGATTAATAGGTAGGTGCACTGCAGGATGCAGTATTGAGCATTACTGAACAGAAGGATGTGGGTTTAATCTTTAGTCTGTAATGAGTTAGCTAATCTCAGCCAGGTCACAACTGGAGTGCTATTGTGGGTCTGGTACCCCTGAGGGAGGGGAAAGAAAAATTAGCTGGAATTCTGACTCCTGATTTCAATTGATGGGATCACAATCAATGGTCAAAAAGCCTGCCAATACTTTCTACCAAGCTCACCGATGGAGCTTAGCAGGTTGACTGAGGTACCAGAGGGCAAGGTTTAGGGTTGGGAGAAAATTGCAGGGAGTGTGGGAAGGACAATGGTTTTGGTATTATATTATTGTCTTTTTAATGAGTTATAATAAACAATTTCTGTTTTCTATGCTTAGTGGATCAAACTTCCCACTTGTTTTTGCTCTTTTTTTTTTTATCCTGCATGCTGCACCTGGATGGAATATTTCTGTTCTAAAGAAAATGTTTAAATGTCTTCAACATAGTGAATTATTAGCAGAGAGTGCATTGTAGAAGGTTTGATGAAGTGCAGCTTGTTAAACTTGACATTGAATCTGTATTTTTTTTTTTGGCTTTCTTGTTGCTTCTGACTGGATTGCAACACTTCCCTTTTTGATTCAGCGTGAACAATTCAAATAGTTTTAGCTGCGCAGTATCATTACTGGCTTACTCGACTCTGTCAACCTGTGCTAAAAATACAGTATGGAGTTTTTTCAGGCTTAATTTGGAAAACTATGATTGATGTGGTTCTCATCAACTAAAACTAGATTTAATAATCTATATAAAAAATAACTTATAATTCAAGCTAAAGTTATGTATCAAAATTAACTAAGTGCAATTCTTTTTGAGCAACTAAAACCATACTGGTAAGTAGATTTTCAATTTGATTCCCACCCCTTGAAGTTTTGACTCCTAATTGGGGTACTGTTCCACAGATGCTGCTCACTCAGGTCCTCCACTCTCCATTTTCTAACCTTTCTACAGTTCAGCTGTGAGAATAAATAGTAAGTACTGACTATTTGAAGAGAGGTATTGCAATTGAATCTAGGTTCTGTCCTCATCTGACATTCACACGGGAGAAAGAATCACTACATAATGGATAGGAACTGCTTCTAGTCCCAACTGAGGGCAACTGCAAGCTAGGTAAATGCCAATCTATTGAACGAGTCTCATCACTGGACAATTAACAGAGCTCATGTAGAGGCTTTACAGCAGTAATACTTTTTAAGTCACCAATTTAATTGTGGAAAGGCAAGCACTGCAGTGAAATGTAGAATCATTATATTCCCAAGAATTTTGTTAAAATCCTTTCGAATTCTGTGGTAGTTTTGATCTTGCTCAAATGTCGACTTGATGCTTCACTTCATTGCAGTGCTAAGGGAATGCCCCATTGTCAGGGATGCCATCTTTTGGGTGTGACATTAAACTGAGGCCCCAGTCGCTGTCTCAAATGGATGTTGAAGATCACTATTAAAAGAGCAGGGGAATTTTTCTGGTGGCCTGGTCAACATTTATCCCTCAATCAAGAGCACTGAAAAGGAGACTGTTAATTCATAGGATTGTACTAATTGGCTTGTTTCTGTGCTGTATATCCTTTTCGGCCCAACCAGTCCATGCCAGTCTTTATGCTCCGCTCGAGCCTTCTCCCATCTTTCCTCATCTAAATCTATCATAACCCTCTATTCCCTTCTCCCTCATATCTTTGTCCAGCTTTGCCTTGTATACACCTATACTATTCAATTCAACCACTCCCTATGGTGGCGAGCTCCACATTCTCACCATTCTTTTGGTAAAGAAGTATCTTCTGAATTGCCTATTGGATTTCTTGGTCACTATCTTATATTGATGGCCTCTAATTATACACTCTTCCAGAGTGGATACAAAATATCTCAATATAACATAATTTTAAAAGCTTCTATCAGGTCACGTCTCGGCTGCCTTTTTGAGAGAAAAGAGACCCAGCCTGTTCATTCCTTACTGGTGTGTATACCCATGCATTTCTAGCATCATCCTTGTAAATCATCATCTCTGCAGCCTCCAGTGCATCTATATCTTTTTTTTAATATGGCGACCAGAACTGCAAGCAGTACTCTAAATGGGGTCTCACCAAGGTTCGATGCAAGTTTAACATAACTTAGCTATTTTTCAATTCTATCCCTCTAGGAATAAAGCGGAGTGCTTGGTTTTTTTTCTAATGGCCTTGCTAACCTATGGCACAACTTTGTGTTTGGTGTATTTATTTATTTAGAGATACAGCACTGAAACAGGCCCACCGAGTCTGTGCTGACCAACAACCACCCATTTATACTAATCCTACATTAATCCCATATTCCCTACTACATCCCCACCATTCTCCTACCATCTACCTACACTAGGGGCAATTTACAATGGCCAATTTACCTATCACCCTGCGAGTCTTTGGCTGTGGGAGGAAACCGGAGCACCTGGCGGAAACCCACGCGGTCACGGAGAACTTACAAGCTCCGCACAGGCAGTACCCAGAACTGAATCCGGGTCGCTGGAGCTGTGAGGCTGCAGTGCTAACCACTGTGCCGCCCATTTGTACTTTGAGATCCTTTTGTTCTTTTACCCACCTAGACACTCTCCTTCCAAGTAGTAAGTGACCTCTCTATTCTTTCCAAAATGTACTACCTCACGGTTATCTGTGTTGAACTTCATTCGCGACCCCGAGCTTCCTGTTGCTTGTCATTTCAGTTTTCCACCTTGCTCACATTCTGACTTTTCTGTCCTTGGCCTGCTACAATGTTTCAATGAAGCTCAATACAAGCTCAAGGAACAGCATCTCATCTTTCGACTGGGCACTTTACAGACTTCCTGACTCAACATTTGAGTGCAGCAATTTTAGATCATAACCTCTGTCCGCATTTTTTCTTTTTTGCTGGTTTGCTTTCCACCGCCGCCACCCCCCAAATTTCTTAACCCCTTTACCTGTTGTTCAGACGGATGCTACCCTGCCATTTGCATCTCAACCAGATGCACCTTTTTGTTTCTGTCCTTGTCCCATTGCCACTCCTCTTGGCTTTGTACCATGAAACCTCGTCATTTAATCTCTTCTGCCCTCCACCTTATCATAGGCCTTCCCTTTTGCTCTTCTTGCTCCCCTCCCCCTTTCACTTGCTCAAAACTTATTATCTTTCCAACTTTTCTCCGTTCTGATGAAAGATGACAGACCTGAAATGTAAACAGTTTTTCCACAGATGCTGTCTGACCTGAGTATTTCCAGCATTTTCTGCTTTAATTTGCGAATTATATGCCCATTGTGCAAATTTATTAACGCCCTCCTGTAATTTGTTGCAGTCCTCCTCAGTATTGACCGTCTTTTCACCCCACCACGCCCGACCTCCATTTGTTGTGTCATCTGCAAATTTAGAAATTGTTTTTGATTTCCAAGTCCAAATTATTCACGTAAATTGTAAATAGCAGTGGTTCCAGTGCTGACCTTGTGGAAGAGTACTTCCCACCTTCTGCCACTCTGACTAAGTACCCTTTACTCCCACTCTCTGCTTTACATCTTAAAGCCAGCTAGCAATCCATCTTCTCGCTGCTTGTGGGACCTTGCTGTGTGCACATTGGCTGTGCATTTTCCTACAAATGAAACACTGGCTCCAATTCAAAAGTAATTAATTGCTTGTGAAGCATTTTGGTATATCCTAAGAATTTGAAGTATATAAATGCAAGTGTGTTCTTAACTTGTAATGAAAATACGAGCAGCCAACTGAGCCACCTTTTTTAATTACGGATGCGCCACTAGGCCAGGTGGTAATTGAGGGCATAAGAAATTGAGTTGGTACATGGTCTATAAAAAATTGACTAGTAATATAGTGATCTGTTTTATTGCATGACGTACTCAATGATTATGCTTATATAAGAAACCATACCTTGAGGTTTCAGCAGGTGTGGGTTGACTAGCTGGGTCAAGTGGCTAAAACTGTTGACTTCTTGTGCCATTAGCTACGATGACATGTCAGTTCTAATTGCTCCACTTGGAAACTTGCCTAAGAAGTCGGTTTCCATACTTTCTGCTTTAGCATCTGGTGGAATTTCGGGTAAGGGTGAACTAGTAGTCAATCTGATGTAATGAGAGGAACGGTCTTTAGTTTGTGCGTAGTATTGCTGCACTCATGCAATGTGGGGTTAACATCTTCCTTTTAGTCTTTTTAACCTCTTGTGTGTTGAAAGTAATGCCATCCAATTTAAAAAGAACAATTCTATAGAAAGTGGTACCCTGTCTTCCCATGTGGTCCCTTCAGGCCTGCTTTTGATAACTCTGAACAGCTTGATGTTTTAACACTTATTTACAGAGACATTTGCTCCATATTTGCAAATAATAAAATTTATTGAGACTGACAGCAATGTTAGAACAACAGAAATACTGCATGTGCTGGCAATATCCAATTGCAGGCTCTCTATATAGTGCTGCTACAGCCTGACCTAGCAGCTCAGTCCTACAAGCTTTCTTAACATGTGTTTAAAAGCTTTGAACTCTCTCAAAAGTGGGACAAACAGCAAGTAAGGTCTATTAACTCAAGAATGTCCTTTTTACACTAAATGACTCTGCCCCACAGGTTCATCTTCCGGGGCACAGATTTTTCATGGTGGGGGGCTGTGTCAGGAGAAAGAAGGTTGGCTGTGTGTCCAAACTCTGTCCACCTCTCAACATTCCGTTTGAGTCTGTTGTCTAGTTTTTAATCTGCACTGGTTAACCACCAGGAATGTCATGTCTTGACTGACTGACATGTTCTCCTTAACCTCTTTGTCACCTTGGACACTCCGTTCTCCTCCACTGCATCTCTATCTTCATGGCATACTTTCCTGGTTCCTCGCGTCCTATTTCAGTCACACTTTTATCCTCCATATTTGCAAGTCACCTGTGAGATACCTTAAGGTTCTTTGCTCTGTCCACCTATCGTTTTATATGTTACCCCTTTGGGGCATCTAGAAATAATGGTTAGCTAATGTGTATGGTGATGACATTCACCTCTACTCCTTGGCCTTCCCATTTAACCTCACCTGTCGCCATACTGTCCACCTACTTGTTCACCTTTAAGTCCATGGATAAATTGAAATGTCAGTCAGCTCGTCAACGGAATCAGTTATCCTTCTTGATTCCCACTAGTACCTACAGGACACCAGTGTATGGCCTGCTCACTTAATTTGAACAGGTGGTGCTTAACATCAGCATTCTCTTTGATCCAGAGCTGACCAATCCAGTGCATACCAAGACCGATTTTTTGCATATTTAAAATGTATCCCCTTGCGTAAGTCAGAGTTCCTATGCTGCTAAAACACTCATCAATGCCTTCACTTGTGATGTCAGAGATGAATTCTCCTAACCGAACCAAGTAGTGTCAGAATGTTGTATGTTCAAAATCTCCAGGACTTGATCAATTTAGGAATGCAGTACTGAGTAAGTGTTGTTCCATGGATTCATGCAATCTCTGACAGTTAATACTGTTTAAAATATTTTGTTTCTATTTCTAGTTGGGGTATTTACACATTTTCTATTTTTAATGGCATGTTGGAGAGATGAGACAGCTAAGAATGCAGACCACACCAGACACTAACCCAATGTAGAGCTAAATGGCCTCAAATAAATCTCAGACACTGAATTTCAGAAAATCTCTGTGGCATGGGCAATTCTGTCCCTATTTTGAGGAAAAATTGGTGAAGCGTGACCTCTTGACCTCCAATGTTTTCTGCTCCATTCTTTCTGCAGTATCCCCCTATGGCTTTGACAAAACAAAACAATGTATTGGAACCATGATGATTGAGATTGACTTCCTACAGAAAAAGAGTGTGGATTCAAACCCATATGACACTGACAAAATGGCAGCAGAGTTCATTCAGCAGTTCAACAACCAAGCCTTTTCTGCAGGCCAGCAGGTACGGGTCATGTCTCGAGTGAAATGTGTGCTTTTTATATTTGGTGACTGTTCGATTGCCTAAACAGAAATGACTTGGCAAACCTCAGTGATATGTTTTTTAAAAAAACCTGTTATTTGCTTGTTGCTAGCCCTTCTGTTGGGTGCCTTTTGCAGCTTGAATGTGGAAGGCAATGAAGCCTTCCAAATGAGTTTTTCAGACATACCCTTATCTAACTTTGGGAAGGCTGCCCTAGTACACAACACAAGAAATAAGAGCAGGAGTAGACCGTATGGCCTGTTGAGCCTGCTGCACCATTCAAAACTATCATGGCTGATCTTGGGCTTCAAATCCACTTTCCTGCCAGTTAGCCATACCCCATGATTCCCTGAGAGACCAAAAATCTGTCTATCCCAGACTTAAATGTATTCAAGAATGAAACATCCACAACCCTCTGAGGTAGAGAATTCCAAAGATTCACAATCCTTTGAAGTAATTTCTCCTCATCTCAGTCCTAAACGATTGGTCCCTTATCCTGAGACTCTGTCCCCACGTTTTAGATTCCCCGACCAGCGGAAATAATCTGTCTATCCTATCTGGCCCCTTCAGAGTCTTGTGTTTTAATGAGATCACCGCTCATTCTTAACTCCAGAGAATACAGGCCCAATTTACTTAGCCTCTTATCATAGGATAACCCCTTCATCCCAGTGACCAGTTTAGTGAACCTTTGCTGTACTGCCTCCAATGCAGTATATCCTTTCTTAAATGTGGAGACCAAAACTGCACTCAGTACTCTAGATGTGGTCTCACCAAAACCCTTTACAATTGTAGCAATACTTCTCTATTTCTGTACTCCAAACCCCATGCAATAAAGGACAACATGCCATTTGCCCTCTAATTGCTTGCAGCACCTGCATGTTAACTTTGTGTTCCTTGTACAAGCACGCCCACATCTCTTTGAACATCACTTAGCAGTTTCACGCCTTTTTAAAAAAAAAAAAAATTCTGCTTTTCTATTCTTAAAACCTAAGTGCATAACTTCACACTTCCCTACATTATACTCCATCTACCATCTTGTTGCCCATTCACTTAACCTGTCTAAATCTCTTTGCAGCCTCTATTCCCTCCCCACAGCTTACCTTTCCACCGAGCTTTGTATCATTAAACTTGGATACAATACTCTCTCTTCATCTAAGTCATTAATATAGATTGTAATAGCTGAGGCCCCGCACTGATCCTTGCGGCATTCCACTATTGACTGCCTGCCAACTTGAAAATGCCCCATTTATGCCCACTCGTTGCTTCCTGTCTGTTAACCAGTCGTCTATTCACTCTAATATATTGCCCTCAACTCCAGCCCTTACCTTGCCTAATAACCTTTCGTGTGGCACGTTATCGAATGCCTTTTGGAAATCCAGGTATTCTACATCTACTGGTTCCCCTTTATCTACCCTACTAGTTACATCCTCAAAAAACTCTAATAAATTTGTCAAACAGGATTTCAGTTCAGTAAAACTGTTAACATGTTCAGATCATACCATGCTTTTCTAAGCGCATTGTTAAGACTTCCTTAATAATACTCCGATTCCTGCATTTTCCCGATGACTATCGTGTGGCTTTGCATGTTGGTGTTGGATCTCATCATCTCCCTGCTTGGTCAGAGATTTGCAGTTGCACTAAGATGACCAAAATTTGACTGATAAAACGTGAAGTTTCTTTTCCCTTTCAGTATATTATTTTGTCTTTTTTCTTAGCAAAGAAGTCCTTAACAAGAGGTCTGCATGGTTCTTGTCTGATTATAACAAAAAATACATTGAGCAGAATTTCTTACTATAATGTCAGGTGTATGCCCTGTAAAATGCTGTTAACTTGATGTACGTCAAGGCAAATGAACAAGCAACCAGTTAATCCTTGACCATAATCCTTCACAGTAACCAGGTATCTGATGATATGCGCTCTTACAATTTATTGGGTATCTGATATTCTGAAGATCACTGAGTTTGATGTAGCTGGTGTGTTTAGGGGTCCTTTGGGCCATCAAACTGGGTTCACATGAATATTTGAAAACTGGTGCTAGTTCTAAGGAAATTGAACTGAGCAATCTTTGCTGATGACAAAGCATGGAAATAGCATGCATAACATCTACTAAAACACCAGGATAAGGTTTGGAAATTGTAGTTGATGATTTAAGATGAATAACTTCTCCTGTTCCTTCCTTTGCTCCTTAGCTTGTGTTCAGTTTTAATGATAAACTCTTCGGGTTAATGGTGAAGGACATTGAAGCTATGGACCCCAGCATTCTGAAGGGAGAGCAAGCTTCTGGCAAGCGGCAGAAGGTAGAAGTTTTAACGTTAACTTTTATTTTAAACTATATACTGTGAAAACCACCTTTTTAATAAAAGGGAGCAAAATAGAAAAGGTTGGAAACACTCAACAGGTCAGGCAGCATCTATGGAGAGAAATAATCACTTAATGGTCCTGGATACTGACCCTAGGACAAAACTTGGTCCAATTTTGAATAGAAACTGCACATTAACTCAGCTTTTCTGTCCACAAATGCGGGATGACCCGCTAAGTGTTTCCAGCATTTTCTTTTTTGTTTTCAGATTTCAAGCATGGCTATCTTTTGCGTTTTGTTCAATAAATGATATTCTGTTCTGAAACGAAAGAGTTGAATTTGTATAAGCTCTCGGGTTTAACAGGCACCTGTAAAGAATCTGTTGCTGCTGTAATAGGATTTGTTACATTGGTTTTGTTAGGTGAACTCCATTAGCCTTCAGCTATTAATTGTCATTCTATTCAGAAGGCAGTGATATAAATGGAGGATATGTGTTGTTGCAATATCTTCAGCTGGATGTCTCAAACCAGTAATTCATAAGCGATTGTGAACAGTCACTACATCTGCTTTGCTTAGTACTTTAGGGTCATCAGCTTGACAGTACTGTCACCTCTGGGTCAGAAGGTTGTGGGTCTGAACCCCAATGAAGACAAAGGTGCATAAAATTAGCTGACACTATGCTGTTCTGAAGGAGTGATTTATTGATGAGGTGATGACATTTTGATGAGACATCAAGGCCTGAATGTCAAGGTGAAAGTTAACATTGCAATGGGGAAGCAACAGGGATGGCATTCTAGAAGGATGATGGCAAAAGGGCAAAAGGATTGTTTATCCGAACCTTTCTAATCTTGTAATGCCAAGCTTATTCAATACTGTCTCTTCAAGTGGATGTTCAGCTTGTCTCCTGCCTGCTAGATTATAGAGAGGAAGCACTCCTGTTTCCTGATGGCACTTTTTAGCTGTTATTGTTAACCAAGTGATTGTAAAGAAATGTAAAGCTGAAGAAACTGCTGCAGGGAACACAATTTACAGTCCTATCACAGCTGAAGGACTGAATGAGGCTTGCCTTTATCATTTGTGTTTTTGTCTCACTGCCTACTGCATCATATTTCTATAGTGGTATCTCAAAAGGCATGTTGCAAATCACTGCCATGCAATAATGACAGATGGAGGTGTGCAGTAAGGAGAAATATTTGCAAAACTCTTTCTGTACATTTTAATTTCTTCATCTCCAGCAAGATTCTAACCACCTCCCTATGACATTCGACGGCATTGCCATTTCCGAACCCCCATCAACATCCTGGGTGTCATTGACAATAGACATTGCCTGGCATATGTGGTGCAAATGTTATTTGCCACATCACCCCAAGCTTGGGTGGTTGTCAGGTCTTGCAGCATGTAGACACAGACTGCTTCATTATCTGGAGTTGCGAATGGAACTGAATGTCCCCACTTCTGATCTTATAATGGAGGGAAGGTCATTGCTGCAGCAGCTGAAGATGGTTCGACTTCGGATGCTGTCCCAAAAAACATCTGCAATGATGCTCTGGGGTTGAGATGATTGGCCTCCAATAACCATGTCCTTTGTGCTCACTATGATTCCAGCCACTGGAGAGTTTTCCCCTGATCCCCATTGACTTCAGTGTTTCCTGGTGCCATGCTCTCATTGCTGGCTTGATGTCAGAGGCAATCTCACTCACCTGCAGAATTCAGCTCTTGTGCCTGGGCTTGCAACATAGTTGCAGTGAGGTCTGGAGCCGAGTGATTCTGGTGGAGCCCAGACTGAGCATTGCTGAGTCAGTTGTGGCTGCCTGATAGCACTGTTGGCAACTCCTTCCATTACTTTCCTGATGATTGGGTGGAGTCAGGACGTGGATCTCCACACAGGCTGTGTGGTTGTCACTCCTACCAACATAGTCATGAACAGATGTATCTATGACGGGTAGATTGGAGAAATTGATGTGAAGTAGATTATTTCTTTGTGATGGTTCTCTCACGACCAGCTGCACGCCCAGTCAGGCAGCTATGACTGTCAAATATGGCCTTAATGTCAAGGACAGTCATTTTGGTGAGAAAGTACCACTTGGAAGGAGTCATCAAAAGCGCTACCATCTTTTTGTTTGAGCGTGTGCTGATAGCAGTTGTCCTGTTGTTTTTGTGAACAGGGCATGCCTGGGCAATTTTCCACATTGTGTAGATGCCAGTGTTGTAGCTATACTGGAACATTTCGGCAGGAGACACGCCTAATTCTGGAGCACATCACTTTCGCGCTGCAGTGGGATGTTAACCCCAGCAGTTTCTTGATATTGTGTGGAGTGAATTGAATTGAATTGGCTGAAGACTGGTATCTATAATGGTGGGGACCTCAGGAGGAGGCAGAGAAGGATCATCCATTCGCTGTTTCTGGCTGAAGTTGGTTGCAAACGCTTCAGCCACGTCGTTTGCACTCATGCTGGGCTCCAGCATCATTGAGGATAGGGATGTTTATGGAGGAGCCTGTTCCCGTTAATTGCTTAATTCTATGATTCTCGCTGTTGCTGTACTGTAAAATGCTGAAATAAGGTGTTGCAAAGTAGAGATGGTCACAGGTTGGTCCCGCTGCACTATTAACAATTTGACCCATTTTTAGTGGAGCTGTGACCTGCCTTGGAAGGAAACATCAGAAGAAAGCGTTATGCCTAAGTAGCCTCTGTGCTTTGTTTGCTATCTACTGAAGAGTGAGTGGGGTGGGGGAAGAAGGTGGGGATTGTGGTAGGGTGCGAGAATGTGCCACACTATGCGCACTCATTCTTGTCTGCAGGTATTGGGCAAGACAGACGAAGGAAAAGGGATGTCAACAGAGAAAAATAGACGGTGACACCCCTAGACTGCATTACTGTTAACAACCTAGCTCTCAGGTCATACTATGGTGTGTAATTTATCTGTTTTGTTTTGTTAACCCAGATCGATCTTGGCCTGGCCATAGCTAATTCCCAGGTTATATTTGAAAAGTCAGATAGCTCGTCTCTGACTCTCATCGGTGAGTATTTCCGAATCTTGTGTTTCAGTTTTGCTGGAGCCAATGATGTAAAGTTGTTTTTTTTTTAAATTTTAAGCCATAATTTGCTCCTGGCTCACAGTGCAATATAAAATTGATAAATCTAAAACAAACTGATTCAGTAGTACTTAAAATTTTACATTTTTTTTTAAGTAAGGATACTGAAAGCTGAAAAACTGTCGTTGCACTTTGCTTTCCTCATCCTCGAATTTCTCCTTTTCCTTCTTGCCTCTTTTGATGCTTGTGCTGTTTATCTCGCATACATTCTTTCCTTCTGTTTGTTCTCAACTCCCTGCCTTTGTCTCAACAAGGAAAATACAACTGATTCAGTGACACAGCCTTAAGTTGCTCTTAATCAACTGAGTGAGATGATTTGTCAAGAGAAATTCCCAAAAGTAGGATTGATACCGCAAAGTTATTACATTGTAAATAGTGTCTTACTAAAAATTAACTTATTGAAAATACAGGTAACTGATCTACTTTGCAGTTGTTTGTGATGAAGCAAATATTGTATTGCTGGGCTATTTCAGAGGGCATTTATGAGTCAACCACATTGCTGTGGGTCTGGAGTCAGTAGGCCAGACTAGATAAGGATGGTAGATTTCCTTCCCTAAAGCACCTTAGTGAACCAGATGGGTTTTTACAACAATCGACAATGGTTTCATGGTCACCATTAGACTAGCTTCTTAATTCCAGATTTATTGATTGAGTTCAAATTTCACCATTTGCCGTGGGTGGGATTCGAACCAGTGTACCCAGAGCATTAGACTGGACCCTGGATTACTAGTCCAGTGACATTACCACTGCGCCACTGCCTCCCCACCCTCCCACCATTTTTATTCATTCACAGGATATGGATGTTGCTGGCAAGGCCAGCATTTATTGCCCATCCCTAATTGCCTTTGAGAAGCTGGTGCTGAGCTGCTGCCTTAAACTGCTCAGTCCATGTGGTGAAGTAATGCCCACAGTGCTGTTAGGTAGGCAGTTGCAGGATTTTATGAAGATAAAGGAATGGCAATATATTTCTAAGTCAGCATTTTGTGTGACTTGGAGAACTTGCAGGTTGATTTGTTCTCATGTGCCTGCTGCCCTTGTACTCCAAGGTGGTGGGTATGGGAGATGCTGTTGAAGCCTGGTGACTTACTGCGTGTATCTTACAGATGTGGATTATCCTTTGTGGCTCATTTATGTGATACTGCCCTCAAAAGATGCAACATAGCTCTTCTACCTTTAGCAATAACTCTACTGCCATACCTGCATGGTCATGTCAAACTTCCTTGGACCCCTACTATTGCTTCTCTATATGTTGGCCATTGGTTACCTGCCTCAGTTTCCATTTGCAAACCAATGCCCAGTTTTATCTACTCACTGCCAACTTTGATTCCTTAACTGTTGTGTTGTGTGACTGGATGTCTTCCGACATCTCTGGTGAGGCAAACTTTTCTGCATCTTAGCGTGGCCAAGACCAAAGGCATCCTGTTTGGCTCCTTGAGTTGGCTCTCCATGCCCCCTTCCGTTCTTTGCTGGATGTTTAAAGCTCAACCCAATGATGCACCACCTCGGTGCCCTGCTTGACGCCTGAACTGAGCTACAAACCTCATGTTCAGCTGATCACTTGCTTGTATCTTTTTGAAAAATTGACCTTGCTATTTCTGGGTGCTGAAACCCTCCTCCATGTCATTGATTCCAGATGCAATTTTTCCCAACAGCCTCACCAGTCATTGGCTACGCCCTAAATGAATGTCAAGTGATCCAAGCTTTTGGCAGCTGTGCATTACCCTACTTTACATCTCTCTGAACTATCGCTCTGCTCCTGCTGAGCTCCATTGGTTCTGTTTCTCCACAGCAAAAATACTCACCTGAAAATCCATCCACTGCTTCGCTCCACCCTGCTTTCACAATCCCCTCTAGCTGTGTACCCATGCTGTCAATCTCTGCTCTTTCTGCTCTGCATTTTTGTGCATTCTTTTATCTCTCCCCACTATCATTGTTACAGCTTTCAACCATGTTTCCCAGACGCTCTTAGGGAAACTCTCATGCAACCACTGAGGTTTTTTCCTACATTAAAATGCAAATTGCTGTTTGTTTTCATAACAGACTGTCTTGGTTGTTCCAGGGACTCTGCCTCCATGAAGTAAATTCAAAACCTCATCTTTACCAAAAAGCAATCTTTAAATGAATTTCACAGCAAGCAGAACTAAGCAAAGCAATAATGGCTTTTCCTTGAACATAATTAGAAGAAGCAGTTTCAGTCTAGTCATGGCTGGTATCTCTTGTGCGAGGATTAATACTACTGTTTGAGAGCCCAGTGTTACTTCCGTTAGAATTCTAAGTACGTTCCACGGAATGAAATTGGCTTCAATTGTGCAATTTGAAGTTTCCAACAAGCAGCAATCCAGCAATGAATGTTACAGGTTTCTAAATCAAGTAAAGCAGCTTGATGTGTGAAACGAAACAGTGCATTACGCAGTTCTGCTCACAGCATTTATTGTGGCCATTATAATTCAAAGTGCTGTTATTTAAATCAGTGAAACTTCCTTTCTCCCTGCTTGTTTATGAAATGCTGAGCAGCTAAGTTTAATCCTTCAAGTAATTAAATTTTGTCAACTGTACAACGTAGCACCATTATCACAAAGCGCTTTGGCTGTGTTCTTTCCGGCTAGTTGATATTTTTGTTCCTTCTCTCCCCATCATTGGGTGAAACTGTATGCTGCTCCAACCTAGACCCAGTGCTACCTACAATGCTAGTTTCTTGATTCTTGCTGCATCAGTTTCACCAGGTTGAACTCCATGGTCCTTGAGGCCTGGGTGGAGGTCAAATGCTCTCGATCCATCTGTTGGTGATGTAAACTTATCCAACAATGCTAACACTGCGAAACCAAGCCTCATGGACTGTGGGATTCGCAGGCAAAACTGATGGAGCAAGAAGTACTGACATTTTGGAAAAACTCATTCACTAAAGGCTGCCTACCCCTAATTGGAGGGGGACATATCTTCTGGCCACATCATATTTGAATAGGATAAGTCATATGTTTTTGCCCACTCCTTGAGGGATTAGATGCCCTCCATCTCCTCCTGCTCCCCAGGATCCAGTCCCTGTACTCCTTGCCTTGAGGGAGCCCAGTCAGGTTACTCCATGGTGGACTTGCAAAATGGTTCTTCTTTGGCTCTAATTGGCACAAATGTGTGGTATGTTTCTATAGTGAAACAATCTCCAATGGCATTAGCTGCCTAAAATTTAATGTGCAATGATACCCAGACTTGCACAATTGAGTTATTAATTGCAGTTCTTCAACAGCGGATGTCTTACTCCCATAATCAGTTGCACACTTCTTATAACATAAGAACTAGGATTTGGCTATTCAGCCCCTCGAGCCTGCTCTGCCATTCAATACTATCATGGCTGATCTCATCTCGGCCTCCACTCCAGTTTCTTGCCTGTTCTCCATAACCCTTCAACCCATTGCTAACTAAAAATTTGTCTATCTCCTCAAATTTACTCCGTGTCAAGGCATCCACCGCACTCTGGACTAGTGAATTCCACAGACTTACGACCCTTTCAGAGAAGTAATTTCTCCTCTGTTTTAAATCTGCTACCCCTTATCCTAAAACTATGACCTCTCGTTCTAGATTGCCCCACAAGAGGAAACATTCTCTCTACGTCTACGTTGTCAATCCCCTTAATCATCATGTATACCTCAATTAGATCTCTCATTCTTCTCTACTCTAGAGAGTAAAGGCCTAAACTGCTCAATCTCTCAAGACAAACCTCTCATCTCTGGAATCAATCTAGTGAACCTCCTCTGAACTGCCTCCAATGCAACTACATCCCTCCTCAAATAAAGGGACCAAAACTGTACGCAATACGCCACGTGTGGTCTCACTAATGCCTTGTACAGTTGCAGCAACACTGCCCTACCTTTATACTCTATTCCTTCAGCAATAAATGCCAAAATTCCATTTGCCTTCCTTGTTACGTGCTGTACCTGCATGCTAGTTGTCTGCAATTCATGCACGAGGACACCAGATCCCTCTGCACCTAATCACTTTGAAGTTTCTCTCCATTTAGATAATTTGCCTTTCTATTCCGACCAAAATTGATAACCTCTCACTTGTCCACATTAAATGCCATCGGCCAAATTTTGGCCCATTCACCTAACCTATCCATATCCATTTGTAAATTTCTTATTTGTTTATTGCAATTTACTATCCTACCTATTTTAGTGTCATTAGCCAAATTTGGCTATAGTACTTTCTATCCCTGCATCCAAGTCATGAATATGGATTGTAAGTTGTTGGGGCCCAAGGCCCAAACCCTGTGGCACCCCACTAGTTACACCTTGCCAATCAGAAACAGACCCATTTATTCCGACTGTTTTCTGTTGGTTAGCCAATCCTCTATCCAAGCTAATAAATTGCCCCCAACCCCATGTGATCTTAACTTCTGTATTAACCTTTTGTGCGGCACCTTATCAAATGCCTTCTGGAAGTCCAGATATGCAACATCTACAGGATCCCCATTATCCACTTTGCTTGTTACAGCTTCGAAGAACTCTCGCAAATTAGTCAAACACTACTTGCCCTTCTCAAAACCATGCTGACTCTGATGGATTGCGTTTGACTTTCTAAATGTCCTGTTATTACTTCCTTTATAATGGATTCTAACAATTTCCCAATGACCGATGTTAAGCTAAGTGGTCTATAGTTTCCTACTTTCTGCCTCCCTCCCTTTTTGAATAAGGGCATTATATTAGCTTTTTTTGTAATCCACTGGAATCTTTCCCGCATCCAGGGAATTTTGGAATACTATTACCAATGGATCCACTATTTCCGCTGTCACTTGCTTTAAGACCCTAGGATGTAGGCCATCAGGCCCTGGGGACTTGTCTGCCTTCACTTTGCTCAGCACTTTTTCCCTACTGATTGTTCTAAGTTCCTCCCTTTCTATAACCTCTGCATTACCTGTTACTGTTGGAATGGTACTGGTGTCCTCCATCGTGAAAACTGAGGCAAAATACTGTTTGTGTGTCCACCATTTCTGTGTTCCCCTCTGTTAACCCCCCAGTCTCATCATCCAAGGGACCAACATTCATTTTGGCTACACTCTTCCCTTTTATGTAATTGTAGAAGCTTTTGCTATCTGTTTTTATATTTTGCGCTAGTTTTCTTTCATAATTTACCTTCTGCTGTTACTTTTTTAGTAACCCTTTGCTGATCTTTAAAAGTTTCCCAATCTTCAGCCTGTCACTGGCCTTTGCAATATGGTATGCCTTAGTTTTTGTCTTTATTATCCTTAACTTCCTTGCTTAGCCATGGATATTTTTTTCCCCCCTCAGTCTTTCTTCCTGTCTGGAATATCTTTTAGTTGGGCGGAATTGAATATCTCAAAGATCTGCCACTGCTCATCAACTGTCCTACCTTTTAGTCTTCCTGCCCAGTCCACTAGGGCCAAATCTGTCCTCATGCCTATGTAATTACCTTTGTTTAACTCAAGAACGCTACTGTGGGACTCTAGTTTCTCACCCTCAATCTGAATTTGAAATTCTAGCGTGCTATGACCACTCTTTCCTAGAGGATCCTTAACTGAGATCATTAATCCCACTCATTACACAACACCAAATCTAGAATAACCTGCTCCCTGGTTGGTTCCACAACATATTGCTCCAAAAAGCAATCTCTAATACATTGAGTGAACTCTCCCTCCAGGCTACCCTTGCCAATTTGATTAATCCAGTCTATATGCATATTAAAATCACCCATGATTATTGCTGTACCTTTTTTACAAGCCCCCAGTATTTCCTGGTTGAAACTGTGCCCCACTGCGGAACTACTGACCTATAGATTACTCCCACCAGGGACTTCTTTTTTGCTATTTCTTATTTCTACCCAGACTGATTCTATGTCTTGATCTCCAGTGCCTATATCATTTCTCACTGCAGCACTGATCTCTTCCTTTACTAACAAAGCTGCACCACCTCCTTTTCCTTCCTGCCTATGCTTCCGCAATACTGAGTACCCTTGGATATTCAATTTCCAAACCTGGTTTCCCTGCAACCACGTCTCCGTAATCATCACTAAATTGTACCCATTTGTCACTATTTCGCTGTTAACTCGTTTATTTTATTCCGAATGCTTCATGCATTCAGATACAAAGCCTTTAAGTTTGTTCTATTATCCAATTTCCCTACTGTTGTACGATTCCTTGGTGCAATATGACTTTCACACATTCTGTCCCTTCCTTTTATTTTCTGGTAACAATCAGCCTCATCACTAACAAGCTCTACCTCTATAATCCAGGTTCAGTTGGAGCATATTTCCTGTGAACCAGCATTGGATTGTGTCTCCTTTGCCTTGCACAAGGTGCTGTTATATGGCACCTCAGGTGGATCAGAGTTTGTGTAAACTACACTAGCCCCTTCCCCAAAAAGCTGCTGAAGCTAGGTCAATTGAAAATTTCAAAATTAAGATTGATGGATTTTTGTCAGATTAGGGTCTAAGGTGGGTAAATGGAGTTAAACAGATCAGCTTTAATCTGATTTAATGATGGAACAGGGTCAAGTGGTTGGAGGGCCTGCTCCTGTTTCTATGTTCCCCAGTACAACCATGCCCAGTTTTGAAAATCAGATGTGCACAGGTCCATCTTTGGAAATGGGACTACAACTAGAGTAATTAAGATCAGATGACAATTGGGCAGAGCAGTGTGCAGAGGTCACTGATCTTTTTTTCTAGTGAGCAGTGTCCATTGCAATATTCAAATCTATTGACTCGTGAACATGATTGCATGTGAAAGGCTAATGGATGAAAAGATTGGCAGAGACCAGCAATGGCTTGTTGGGGGTAGGTTGAACTCTCTCACACTTTCTTGAGTAAGCCTATATTTGCAGCAACTGTTGGTAAATCATGTTTGTTTTTGCCTGTAATGTGAAATGTAACTTTTCACCAGTATAATAACTGGGAGCGACCCCTCTCTGTACCTTCTGGGTGTGGTGTTGCAGCTGCTGTGCATTCAACCACATGATGCTACAGCCAGATTTGTGACTGGTTATACAGAATTCAGCTCGCAAGAGTGGCAGATCTGTGGAGCAGTTAATGGAAACTTAGATTGGATAATTGCTGCTCTGTAAAGTCTTGTAGTGCGATGTACACATGAGCTCTGCACTTGTTAAAGTAATACTTGGTGTTCAAACCTCATGAAATCCAGTGCTTTGTCTTGTGGAGTTTCTGGCATTCGTACAACCACTGAGTAATTTTAGTGTAGATTATGTCCATTTATCAAATTGTAGACTTGTCCTCCATGTCCACCTGTGCCGACTTTGTCATTGCAGTTCTGATGTTATGAGAAACAGTTTTTTTTTAAACTTCAAATAGTTGTCCCATAATTGGTCCCAGTCTTCCCTCCCCTTCATTCCTGAAGTCGTAGAATCCAGTAGGGATACAATCCCATGCGTGCCCAAATGGTTTAAGCAAGTCTAGATGTTTTGAACGTTGGTGGTCTTTTTGATCATGGAGAACATTGCGCCAAAGTTTAAACCAGTCCTTGAGATGTCCAAATGCATTCACTTCGGTTGGAGTCACTGGATCATGATCAGGAATGGGAAACCTGACTGATTTTGTCCCCCCCTTAGGCCTGATGCTACATCCCAACTGCTGCTTTTGTTGAGATGAGCTAATTCAGCTCAGACCGGAGTTAGAAACTTGAGGGATTTTAATGTGTATGACTTAGTTATATGCTGACATTACCAACTGAACTATTGGTGGAGCTTTCTTTTTTAAAGAATAAGTACAGAGTAACTTTTCACTGGTTGGCGGGTCGGAAACCAGAGGACATGGATTTAATATAATTGGAAAAGAGTTGAGTATTTTCTTTTTATGCGGTGAGTTATTATGAATTGGAGTGCACTGGCTGAAAGGGTGGTGGAAGCAGGTTCAACAGCAATTTTCAGAAGGGAATTGGATATGCATTTAAAACTAAGTGGGGAAAGAACATGCGAGTGGCACTAATTGGATACATTTCAAAGAGTCGGCACAAGCATGATGGATTGAATGGCCTCCTGTGTGGCTCTATTCAATAATCTTATGAAAATAGAAAATTTCATCAGACATCTCAGTATTGGTAGTCCTTTTTGTGAATAGAATGAAAAGAATGGATGCCCAGGGTAGTTGATGTAATAAATTTCAATAATTGTTCTATGTGTTTGGAATACTTTTTCAAGGAGTAGTTCTCAGGGTGTGGCCACCACTGGCAATGCTGACATTGCCCATGCCTGGTTGCCTTGCAAAAGTGTGGTAATTGAGTGGCTTGCTAGACCATTTCAGAGGCCAGTTAAGAGACAACTATGTTAGTGCGGAACTGGAGTCACATAGACAATGGCAGGTTTAATACACTAAAGGGCATTTGTGAACCAGCTGGGTCATTATGACAACCTGACACTTTGGCCACTTTTACTGATACCTGCTTTTTATTTCTAGAATTTTTTTTCAAAAACTGTATTTGGATTCTCAAAATGCTATGGTGAGCTTTGCATTTGTGGTCTGCGGATTATTGGTCCAGGCCTGTGGATTACTAGACCAATAACTAGTTCAATTTGGAAGTAAATTTTATACACCAATTCAGTGAAAGCCCACAGATTTTCTACATACTTGTGCAATGATTTTATTAACTGATCATTTTGAAATGTTTTGGCGAAGGTTTTAAATTTTGTTAATCAGAAAAACAGGCAGGCACATAGAGATCGATGCAGTACTGGCAAATTGTTGCTTCAGTTCCATAAATCGCCACTTGGTGGCGACAGATTTGTGTTCCAGTATGTCATGGCTTTCTCTACTCTCTTTTTAAGGCAAATCTAAAACCAAGCAGGGAAGACAATCCATCATTAACCCAGACTGGAACTTTGAGAAAATGGGAATTGGTGGCCTCGACAAGGAATTTTCCGATATCTTCCGCCGAGCGTTTGCTTCAAGAGTTTTTCCTGTGGATCTTGTGGAACAGATGGGTGAGTAGTTACAAATGGTAAAGATGCAGTAATACTAAAGGATCATATTGATGTAAACATTGACTAGACTTGATACATTCCTATTAAAATTGTTGTATCCTGGGGGAGGGCTTTTCATTGCCTGATCAGATAGAAAGCACGAGCTTCAAGTTTTTTTTCCCCCTGACATTCTTGCATTTCTTTTAGATTTTGTTCCATGATTATACTGCTTGTTGCTGTGGGGTCTTTTAGCAGGTGGAGGGTAGTGATTGAGCTGCTGTCTTTTCTGGCTCCTGTCAGTGTGGCTCTGATAGATTAGTGGGTGGTGCTGTTGAAGTGAGATGCACTGATGGCTCTGTTCTTGTCACCCTTCCCCTTTCCCTGTTCAAAACACATTTTCTGAAGCTGATCTTTTTTTTCCTCTTATTTTTAGATGAAAGTCAATAAAACCTCAATCTCTACTGTTAACCAGTGCTCAGATCTGCAGTGCACAGTTTTGAAGTAACTTCTGTTGAGTGCCACGTTTCCTATCTGGTTTTCATCTGCCCTTTTTTTTTAAAGCAAAATCAAAAATATGAAATACAGCCTTGTAAAATGAAAGATTTTGCAGTTATCTAATTGACCAAGTTTCTACTGTGAAGTGTTCATCAGTCTTAATTTGTAATGATTAGCAGTCTAAGCCAATATTGGGGAAAAGATAATTTGCCCTTTGTTTAGTACACCAGGGATTGCTTTGAACCATGGTGAATGCCACTGGGCTGCAATCTGGATAAACAAATAGTTTAAGATGATGGGATTTCATGGGGTAAATGGAGAGAAACTAATTCCTCTGGTGAGGGCGTTCAGAACGAGGAAGCATAACCATTTAACCATACGACCTGTTGGACTGACTGGCCTGTTTCTGTGCTGTCTGTTCTCAGATGTCTAACCAGTGGGCAACAGGAGACAGAGTAGCAGTGGAAGGGAGTTTCTCAAAATGGAGACGTGTGACCAGTGGTGTTCCACAGGGATCTGTGCTGGGACCACTGTTGTTTGTGATATACATAAATGATTTGGAGAAAAGTATAGGTGGTCTGATTAGCAAGTTTGCAGACAACGCTAAGATTGGTGGAGTAGCAGATAGTGAAGGGGTCTCAGAGAATACAGCAGAATATAGATAGTCTGGAGAGTTGGGCAGAGAAATGGCAGATGGAGTTCAATCAGGGCAAATGCGAGGTGATGCATTTTGGAAGATCCAATTCAAGAGTGAACTATACAATAAATGGAAAAGTCCTGGGGAAAATTGATGTACAGAGAGATTTGGGTGTTCAGGTCCATTGTTCCCTGAAGGTGGCAACGCAGGTCAATAGAGTGGTCAAGAAGGCATACGGCATGCTTTCCTTCATCGGACGGGGTATTGAGTGCAAGAGTTGGCAGGTCATGTTACAGTTGTATAGGACTTTGGTTCGGCCACATTTGGAATACTGCGTGCAGTTCTGGTCGCCACATTACCAAAAGGATGTAGATGCTTTGGAGAGGGTGCAGAGGAGGTTCACCAGGATGTTGCCTGGTATGGAGGGCGCTAGCTATGAAGAGAGGTTGAGTAGATTAGGATTATTTTCATTAGAAAGACGGAGGTTGAGGGGGGACCTGATTGAGGTGTACAAAATCATGAGAGGTATAGACAGGGTGGATAGCAAGAAGCTTTTTCCCCAGAGTGGGGGATTCAATTACTAGGGGTCACGAGTTCAAAATGAGAGGGGAAAAGTTTAGGGGGGGATATGCGTGGAAAGTTCTTTACGCAGAGGGTGGTGGGTGCCTGGAACGCGTTGCCAGCGGAGGTGATAGACGTGGGCACGATAGTGTCTTTTAAGATGTATCTAGACAGATACATGAATGGGCAGGAAGCAAAGAGATACAGACCCTTAGAAAATAGGCGACAGGTTTAGATAGAGGATCTGGATCGGCGCAGGCTTGGAGGGCCGAAGGGCCTGTTCCTGTGCTGTAATTTTCGTTATTCTTTTCTTATTCTTTATTCTTTATTCAGTGAGGGATAAATACAGAACAGTAAATAACTAAGGAACCCATGAGTTAATAAATCTATGCCTAATGCAATTTCTGAATCCAAACTGGACATTCTTGTTCGTTTTTCACACTGACGGGGAAAAAACAATTAAATTTGTGCCAGTTCAAAATTATTGATTTGAATCTATGGCGAAAAGCCTTAACTTGGGGGTGAAGAGTGGGAAGTGATTGAATTACATTGCTGCTCTTATTCTCCATTCACTGTTTTTTCACTTTCTACCCTTCATGTGATGTCTGATTTCCTTTGCTGTATTGTGGCCAGATTGTACAGGTCACACACCTGCTTTAATGGGTGAAGCTCTGCTCAATGAGGATTAGTAGTGGCTGACAGCAAACCTTCCAGGTCCAAGCAGTGATCACTGGCACACCTGGCTTATCGCCTGAACTTCGAAACTCCCAACAGCACGTCGCACAGAAGTAAAACTCGAAATAATAACCTTTAATGCGCCATCTTTGAAAGGCCATCTAAACCCTGATAAAACTTAATTTAGCAAAAGGCTTAACTTGCCAACACTGTGGGGTCATCTCTTCGAATGGCTGTCAAACATTCAGGTGGTTTCATTACTGGGACAATTTTGACATGTCCAGAATGTGCTATCAACATTTCCTGGCAAGGCTCCAGGTTTTTGGCTTGTCGAAGCAGCTGTGTACTCATTTCATTAGTAGAAGGAGAGAGAGAACACGTCTTTTTCCAAAATGTGGCTATCTTTCTTTCTTAACCTCTTCTTTCCTGCTCCCCCCTCTTTAAATTTGAGGGGGGTGGGGGGACATTTTCAGGACCGTATCCTTGTGTCTAATATAATTTAGATACTAAGTCTCTTTTGAAGTAGTTCCTTTGAGAATCTGTTTGTTTAATATGCTATATGCCGATAGAGTAGGAAAGTAGGGGGATTTATTGTAATCCTTTAAGTTCTGCTCTAGCACTTCTGCACCGCACTATATAATGCAATGAGATTAGCATTTGTTCGGCTATCTGGGGAATTCTTTTTTTTTTAAGGAAAGAGCAAGCCTAAGCATAAGTGGGGCATATTGGAACATTTTTGCAAGCTAGATTTGAATTGCTTCTGCCTGTGTTTGTTTTTTTTTTTAAAAACTCCTTAATTTCTCCATTCCTACCCCTTAATTTTCTTTCTCCATGTGAAAATGCCGACTCTTGTGGGATTGCAGCTTCTAGATGTCATTAAGTGGCCGTTGGTCGGATGTGAGCGTAGTCTGCATGTTTTGGTAGACAAAATGACTCTGCAAGGGTTCAGTGCTGTCCTTGTAGTTGACCATTCTGCCAACTATCACAGGATAGTCATCAGGCCTGAAGTGTGCTGTTGTGCTCATTTACCTTCCTAACCCTGTAACAATAAGGCTTTTAGTACAACCTCCTGTCATGCTGGCTGAGATCAGCTAACGGTGAAAACTGGGATTCCAACCTGTGTCCTTCTGGCCTGTATTGCTTAGTGCAACAATGAGTGGTGGTTTTATAGAGTTATCAAGGGAGCTTATCAAAATCTTTGCTCAGATGTGGGAATGTTCACCTCTGAACAACTTCACTAGATAGAAGGTGAATGAGGTTCTGTGCTTAGCAAAATATTTTTCAATTCTAGCTACATTACAGCCCCCAGTACAACAAATCCTCTCTGGTCAGGTTTTGGATAAAAGGGTGATTTGAGGAACTAAAAGAATTATCCCTTCTCTCACGCTAAGATAGGTAAAGATGAAATGAAAATAAAAGATTTATAGATGGCAGTGGCACAGATTCAGATGCCATGTGTCAGGGCACAGTGGTGAAGAATTTTGCCACAGTCCAACACGTGGTCTTTCAGCTTCCTCCTGTATAATAGTAGCAGGCAAGGGCCATGGTCCATCATTACAGTCATAGTCATCCTGGCTGTTTTTTTCCCCAGAGATACAGCACTGGAACAGGCCCTTCGGCCCACCGAGTCTGTGCTGACCATCAACCACCCATTTATACTAATCCTATACTAATTCCATATTCCTACCACATCCCCACCAGTCCCTATATTTCCCTACCACCTACCTATCCTAGAGGTAATTTATAATGGTAAATTTACCTATCAACCTGCAAGTCTTTGGCATGTCTGATACTTTGAATCTTGTGTCTGTGTGCTACTCATGTCTGGCAAAAGGACCAAAGAAGTGGGGAGGAACAAAGTGAGTTGGTTTAAAAAAAAAATAAGCAGGGTGACTCGAGCAGTCAGCTATTGCATATTAGAACAGTGCCAGCATCATTCAGGGTGTAGCCATTTTCCTGCCCCTATTTTATATTCCTGTTCACACACGATTGCAAGGATAACAGGTCATCTGTTAATATTCCTACGTGAAGTCATTTGGAACATGGTGTGAGTGCAGCCAGGGTTGAATTCTTTCTTTCTCACTTGTGCATGGTACTTGCCCCCAACCCCTTTCTTGCATGTAGGTGTTAACTGTGCTCCAGTTGGTAGCGCTCTCATCTGAGTTGGAAGATTATGGGTTAAGTCCCATTCCAGAAACTTGAGCATACAACCTAGACTGACACTCCAGTACTGCACTGTCGCAAGTGCCATCTTTCAGGTGAGACATTAAGCCAAGGTCCCAATTGCTCCCTCACGTGGACGTAAAAGATTGCGTGAGAATAGTTATAAGCCCCAATATTTATCCCTCAACCAACATCACTGAAACAGACTATCTGATGATTATCGCATTGTTTGTGGAATCTTGCTGTGCAAATTGACTGCCCCCTTTCTGACATCGCGATAGTGATGACACTTGGAAAATACTTAATTGGCTGTAAAGTGCTTTGCAGCATTCTGAGGTTGTGAAAGGCAAATACAAGTCTGTCTTTCTTTCCTTCTCCCCCTCTACATTTTAATGTGTAATCCTTTGATGTTTCTCGGTGTTTCCTCAGCTTCTTGCATGTCCCCTCAAGTTATCCCAGATCCTTATTTTATTTGTGAAAACTGGAAAAATCAGACAAGGTTTCTGTTCCTGATTACTAATTATGACTGGAAGGTCTGTGTATGAGGATCTCTGGTCATGGTAAGATCATACTTGGCTGTGAAGCACCCCATGGTTGAATGGCCTCTCAATTCATTGTCTAGGTTCACAGGGTGCCTGCTCGCCTGAACTACTGGCTGTTGTCCGTGAAACCGTATTGCACAACGGGAGATGGGGAGTCAAATGAAGGGGGGGGGGGGTGGGGTGATAATTGATGAGAGAGGAAATGAAGCATACAGATTCAGCATGCACTTCACTCTGCAATCTTCCCCCATATTTGAGTGACTGGATGTGTTAAATCATCTTGTTTCTTAGCACCAGCTAGCCAAGAACAAATATTTAATAAATTTAAGTTTTTTTTTTTGTTTACATTATCATCGAAAGAAACTGTCAATGGTCTTACATGGGAGGAGCTTGCTGTCTAACATTAAATTAGAGTACCTGGAGTTTCCTTTTCAGTTTGTACATCTTCAGTACCTTGGCAAACTGTCAATATCTGTCAACTACGTCATTCAAAGTGCTAAAGTGGTGGTTGTTTTTGATGTCGATTTTCTCTTCAATGTTTACAGTTGATTGATTAATAGCACGTGGCATTCTCCGATTAACCATGTACTAACAGAGGAAGTTTACAGTAGCTCACGTTCCATGTACTACAGTAAGGAGAAATTCTGTTTAGAATTAACTGTTGTGGCATTGTTCAAAAAAAATTAACTTTAGAAACTGACAGTTTTGCCAATTCAGGTTGCTTATTGGAAAATTCAGGCCTCCTCCTTTTACCTTACTGATATTGCCCTTTCTCCTCCCCTGTGGGGGAAAAAGTGCAGGATTTTCATTCTGTACTTTTGGGGAAAACCTTTTTTCCTTTTTAAATATGGAGAACATACAGCACAGAAGCAGTCTGTGCAGCCCAGCTGGCCTCTGCCAGTGTTCATGCTCCACACAAGTCTCCTCCCACCCTCCTTCATTTAACCCTATCAGCATAAAAATTTGTTGTTGTGAATCTATATTCCAAAGGGACGCAGTTTAGCACTATATGACCTGGCCCTTTCTGTTCTTGCTTCTTCCTCATTTGAAGTGCTTTCACCTCTTGAAAGTCCGCATTCTTTTGGACTGAAAGTTGGGCTCCAAGCACACTAGCCTTAGCACTGTTATCCTCGTGGTTTTAACCTCCTTTTGGAATGCGAGTTTTGTCTGTCTGCTTTAACTGCTCTGCTTTCTGCCATAATGTCTCTAAATGTGCATGACCACAGCTGCTACTGTTTTTGGCTGTGCTCAATTTACCTTTTGAAGATGTTCTTTTTGTTTTGGGGTGGTTGCAAACAGCTTATGTAACTTCAAAAGGAATGGCCTTAAAAAAAAGGATGCTTTCCCTTGTCCCTTCTAACTGCCTGTTAAAATTAGCACCATTCTTTGCAGGGCATTGTCATTAGGACAAATGATTTGTGTGGCAATATTCTGTTGCATTACTATGATTACCGAAGTACTGTCATTATACATGAGCTGATCCAGATGCAGTGACATTGATGGTATCCAAGCAATAAAGGTCTTGCTTTAATAATCCCAAATAATTGCCCAAAATACCTGGAAGAAATGGAACCCTGCAGCCTCAGTTTATCCCACATTTCCTTCTGTGTCCCTACTGGGTTAAACCTTGGTGTAGTACAGGATGCTGGGGATTGGTGGAGAATCCAGACATGACTGCTTCCAATCTGGCTCCTTATTTTAATGCTACTGACTACTTCTGTTTGGAATGGTGACAAGTAATTTCCACTGCTTGTGATTATCAATATTGTGGATCAAATAGACTACTCTAAATTCAAAGCTGGTTAATTCAACTTGCTGTGGGGGAAAAAGAGCTTTGAATTGTCAGGAGTGCAGAAAGAAGAACTTTCTCTGTATAGAGCTTTTCACAACCTCAGGATGCTACAAAGTGCTTCAGTCAATTAAATGCTTTTGAATTGCAGTCACTTTGAAATGTGGAGAAATGTGACAGCCAATTTGTGAGCAGCTAGACCCCACAAACAGCAAGGTATTATCCAGGAAATCTGTTTTTGGTGATGTTGATTGAGGGGTAAATATTAGCTGGGGCACCAGAGACATCTCCCATGCTCTTCTAATAGATGCTCTGTGACCTAGTTCACGATTCCAGATCTATTTAGAAAGCTTCATAGATATTTTTCAAGTCAATACAGTTGTGTACATAAGCTTAACTTGCCACTCCTAAACAGCCCTAGCCATGATGGCACCGTTTCACCACTTGTCCCTTACCTCTTCCCTACTTCCTTCTCTGTTAATGAGCAAGACAAAGTCCTCAGTGGAAAAGGAGATTGCGTTTCTCTACCAACGCTTACACACGCACTTTTTATAATCCAGGCAAGGAGTGTGACATAAAGACACGATTGGATTGATAGAATGTCCTTTTAAGAATTGAATCCTTCCACTTCTCCAACCTGAGAAAAGGTAATTACCATACCTCCAACAGGGTTTAAAATTGATCAAAAAAAAACTGAAGGGAGCTTTGTGCACACCTCCCACCCCACAACCCCTGTGCACCAGCAACAGATAGAATGTGACTCATACAGGCTTCCTACCTTCATTTCCGACCATTCTCAAACATGTGCTAGGATTCCATGCCTGGTTTATATCTCTAGTAGGCACCCTAGCTTGAGGACAGGTGAGGTAAAGCATGATCAGAGGCAGGTTTTAAGCAAAGTATTAAAGGAGGAGAGGGAAGTAGAGAGCTTGAGAGGGAATTCCAGAACTTGGGGCCTAGGCAGCTGAAGCCACGGTCGCCAATAGTGGAGTCAAGGAAAATGGAGAGGTGCCAGAGGCAAGAATTGGAGCACAGATTTTGTAGGGTTGTAGAACTGAAGGAGGTTAATGAGCTAGAGAGGAACTAAGATTTGGAGGGATTTGAAAACCAGGATGAGAATTTTAAAATTGAAGCACTGCCAGACGGCGAGCATGGGGTGATAGATAATGGCCAATGGCAACAAGGGAATATGCATCATTCTAATGAATACATCCAGGAATTTGAAAGTGTTGGGAAACCACGCTGTCTGTCCTTTATTGGGGACGCCTTTGGTGATTTTAATACAATGGCTGCATATGCCAGACGTAAGCATCTTAAGTTTAAAACGTCCTTAAAAGACTGATCAGGTAACTTGGGCTGGATAATAAAATACTATACAAATGTGCTACTTTCACAGTAGGATTTTTGGAATGCTGAATGTGGAAGTGAGTGGTTTCATTGCAAATTTTTGCTTTGAAAAGTGGGATGCAGTGAGCACAAATCAGCCTTCCAGGACTTAAACACACAAATCTATAATAAACCATGAAATGAAATATAGCTGTAGGAAAGGCTACTGAAATGTGTCCGGGGGAGTAGGGTGGAGATTCAGTCCATGCTTAGGGAGCAATGACCTCCTGAATTTTATGTCAAGTTCTATCCTGTATTTAAAAGCCAGCTCTGTTTAAATAAATACTATTACATTTTTAATTTGCTGATACAAATGCATTGTACTAATTATTTTGTTTCAAACCGATGCAGCAAGAGGAGGAAGTCCAGCTGTTGGGTTCTTCCTTTACTCATATTTATTTTAACTTTTTGTTAAAACTACTCAGTAAATATAATATGCATTGTGGTGCAGTAATAGCCATGTGGGATTGAGTGTTTCTCGGTGGTTTGCTTCACTACAGTCTGTCAGCATGCCTTAGCTGGGAGCAGTTAAGCATTACATCTTTGAACATCACTCATCGTCCAATCCTCCCTCACACACCCTTTCCCCATATACAAAAGGGATCGGATTGCCACTTAGTACTTATTAATGGCTTGTATCTGACGCTAATTTGGCAGGACTAGTCTGATTTTGTTTCTCGTCACCTTGGTGTAACATTAGCTAATAAGACTGCAGCAGTGACTCTTGTGGCTGATAACTCGGGTTTTATCAATTGTCAAGATTTGCTGAACCTCATTAACTGTAGTGACTTGAAGGGCTGGGATACTGCTCACTGACTAGAATGAAACTTGCTGTGCACTTTCCAGGTCAGCCGAGGTGGCTGTGAGCTGCCAATGCAAGCAGTTTTAAAATTTTGAACTCTGCTTTGTTGAGTTTTGGCACTTAGCAACAGTTACATTGTCAAAAAAATGGCTGATCTTGGCCGCCCTTTTTGCTAATACAAGAGCAAAATGCTGTGGATGCTGGAAATCTCAAGTAAAAACAGAAAATGCTGGAAAAACTCAGTTGGTCTGGCAGCATTTGTGGAGAGCAAGAGTTAATTGGAAATGTATTTCCAGCAATTTTTTATTTATTTCATATGCCCCCATTGTTTGAGTAAAGACTCCACCAGGGGTAGAGTTGAGCCATATAAATCAGTCTTGCCAGGTAGAGATTGTTGACTTACCACCAGTGTGGCTGCAGTGACATTGTTTTAACCACATGCACTAATTTTAGAACAAAACATCTTGCACACCTCAATACATGTAAATGCACTTCAATGTATATTTCCTTAAACAACTACCATTATTCAGTGACAAGGAGATACAACACTCAACAATAACACATTCTGCTTTTCGTAGTATTTTACCAATGCATGCGCAAAAAAGGTAGAAGTTCACACATATGCTGTACAAAAGAGTGTTGAGGCCACATGCCCAATGATTATCAATGCATTTTTTATTTACTAATCAGAAATGCTATTAGTCTCATTTGGATTCCAAGTAGCCACGTATGGCTAATGTATTGGACACCACTGAGACAGACTAGGAAGGTCTTGTTTCACATTTCCCCATATATGTTAAGTGCATTGATCTATGCTGGGACTTTCAGAAGAGCACTGCATGAAACATTATATTGGGAAAAGGATAAATTGACGAGGGCGCTTGCTCTCAGTTGCTTCCCAGAGACCACCTGAAATGTGAACATGGGTATTCGTGTGTGAAGGTGAGGTTGGGCATGACTGTAGTGGCTCACTTTATTTATTTAGAGATACAGCACTGAAACAGACCCTTCAGCCCACCAAGTCTGTGCTGACCGACCAACCACCCATTCATACTAACCCTACAGTAATTCCATATTCCCTACCACCTACCTACACTAGGGGCAATTTACAACGGCCAATTTACCGATTACTTGCATGTCCTTGGCTGTGGGAGGAAACTGGAGCACCCAGCGAAAACCCACGCGGTCACAGGGAGAACTTGCAAACTCCGCACAGGCAGTACCCAGAATCAAACCCGGGTCCCTGGAGCTGTGAGGCTGTGGTGCTAACCACTGCGCCACTGTGCTGCCCACTTGTTGACTGCCATGGTAGTATGCAATCCTGTCAACTTATCCATGCTTTGGCAAAAATCAAGGAATGGGGGAAATACACTGCATTTGACTGTATAGGGTTTGGATTGCTGCCAGGTGATCTACACACTTCATTGGCTTGATTGGGTTATGTGTCTGTCTCTGTGCACATATCATCTTTGAATTTTAGAGCTTTTGAACTGGTTTTGCTTGTATATGGTGTTGGCGTTTCTGCCAGTTGATTCACTCCCCTTGCTTGGGAAAAAGACCCAAGCTGGTATGTTTGGAGTATTTGATTTTTTATTTCAAGTGCGCAGCAGAGCTTAGCCCCTCCATATGCTGTAGGCGGAATTTAGAGTCAGTAAATTAATAAATTTGTGTTGTCCCCAGCTACTTGAATACATTTTTCTGCTGCTCCTAGCCTAGTTCTGCAGACTGCTCGTATATATTTCTCAGTTGTGTTCTTCTGGGTAGGGCAATTTGTTTTTGACATCGTTTACAAAGGATTTTAATAGGTCCCACTGCCATGTAGTGTGTCCTTGGCAATGGGTATTTTGTTTCTTACAGGCCTAGGTCATAGAACTTTTGTAACTGTCTTGGGTTTCAATAGCGTGGCACAGAGTCTGTGATAAATATCTTAACATTGCACTTTTGAAGGCTTTGGATGGGTGAGGGGGTGTGGAGGTGAAGGTAGTAAGAATGGTGCTTAAGTTGAAAAGGTAACTATGTAATCCATGACTCTGTTTGTAATACCATTCTTAGTCCCTTCTTTTGGTCCCGTTCTGTCTTGATACCAGCAGGGGTTATGCTTTTCTTTCTTTGTTTTTTTTTGTACTATTTACTGAATGTGGTTTTATAATGCTGGTGGCCAGATTAATGGGATTGATCTGCCTCATGCCACTTATTCTAGTGACTGAAGTCTGCAACTATATTGTTAAAGTTTACATTACATAGTATTTATTACACAGAAATGGGCCATTCAGACCAACAGGTCTGTGCCAGTGTTTATGCTCCACGCCTACCTTTTCATACCCTCCTTCATCTCTCCTCTTCAAGATATACTTCTATTCCTTTCTCCTACATGCATTTACCTAGCTTCCTCTCGAATGCATCTACATGGTTTTCCTCAACTACTCCTTGTGGTAACAAGTTCCACATTCTAACCACTCTAGGTTAGCAATGTTTCTCCCTGAATTCCTTATTGTATTTGAGTGACTATAGTTATGGCCCCTAGTTCTGGTTTCTGCTGAAAGTGGAAACATTTCTGTCTGCCCTATCAAACTCTTAATCTTCAAGTGTATCTGTATCCCCAGGTCCCTCTGCTCCTCCAACCCATTTAGACTCACTTTTTCATGGAGTGTATGGACTCCTTATTTTCATTACTGAAATCTACTACCTCACACTTGGCAAAATTCAAGTTCATTTGCCAATTAAATGGTCATTCTGCAAATTCATTCATGTCTTCCTGTATTTTGTCCAAGTCCTCCTCCTGCATGGATTAGACACATCCAAATATGTCTGCAAATTTTGAAATAATACTTCTGATTCCCAAGTCTCAACTGTTGATGCAAATAGTCTGAGCACTGATCCTTGTGGAACACCACTTCCTAACTTTTGCAGTCTGAGTAACTGCCTTTAGCCCCTACATACACTCGTTTTGTAGCCAGCTTGCGAACCATTTTGTTTCTCGTCTCCAACTTCACATCATCTAACTTCAGTCATGAGTTCACTGTGATAACCTTATTGAAGGCCTTTTGAAAATCCAAATATATTTCGCCATCCTGTTGAGATTTGACTATGGTTGGTCAAGGGTGACCTACATTTTGAAATCTGCGCTGATTTACATTTTCAGTTTCTAAATGTTTTTGTATTACATCTTTTAAGTAAGGCTTCATATTGGCTCTCTGCCAGTGCTCCCTTTTCTAATGAATTTTTACATATGTAATAGTGTCTCTGCTATCTCTTCCCTAACTACGTTTAATGTGTGAATACAATCCATTTATACCATGGGTTTTATCTGCCCTTGTTCGATAACTCTATTAATTATCATTTTCCCCCCCCCATCATTTTGGTTCCATCGTCTATTGTCATATCCAACAATTTGGTCTCCCTACTAAATTCCAAGGCAAAGTAATATTTCTGCCATTACCTGTGAGCTTATGTATAGCCCTTAGCAGCCCTATCCTGATTTTTCTTTTATTATTGATGTCTGTTCAATACTATTGTTTACTGCCATTGATTTAATTTTTTTTAGTTTCTTTGCTTTCCTAATTTTTGACCTATTCCCTTTCCATCCTTTTGTGTATACCTTTTTCTTTAATTTCAATTTTGTCCTTGTATTGTTCGTTCATGGCATATTATTGCTGCCTGGTTTGTTCGTTTTAGTGAGATGTATTTCTTCCCGACACCCTTGATTACAGTTTTAAATGTTTCCCACTATCGTTCTGTTTCTTTGTCAGTAATTTTTTCCAGTATATTTTTCCCTCATTCGATCCTCAACCCATTTAAAATCAACTTACTTCCAATTTATTAATTTGGTCTTTTTGTCTTATCAATGTCCTGATCAATCCTTATCTTAAACCTTGGGTTGCGATCACTATTAGCTAGATGTTCCTGTACGCTTCATTTTTCTTTCCCCTGTTCTGGTTCATTTCCTGTTGCTAGATCCAGCCATTCTTGGGCTTTTTACTTACGGGTAAGAAGGGAGTCCTGTACACATTGTATAAACTCCATTCGCTCTAGCCCTTTGTGATTAAGTGGGAAATATTGATATAGTAATTTACAATGGGGGGAAATTAGTTTCTTCATTATTAATTCAGGATTTTTCATTCTGCTGAGAATTTGTGCAACTGTACATTTCTTTTGTCATTTGTCCTACAACATGTCTTTATATCTTTCTCATAGGTTGTAAACACGTGAAAGGTATTCTGCTGTATGGTCCACCAGGATGTGGGAAAACCCTAATGGCACGACAGATTGGGAAAATGTTGAATGCTCGTGAACCCAAAGTTGTGAATGGCCCTGAAATTCTCAACAAATATGTGGGTGAATCTGAAGCGAACATTCGTAAACTCTTTGCGGATGCTGAGGAAGAGCAGAGGAGAGTGAGTGTTTGGAATCTTAATGAATTATAGTGTTTTATTTTGTGCAGAAATGGCCATATTTGGAGGAAATAGAAAGGGAGAACATTGTAGGAATGTTTCCAGGTGGAGGAGGTGGGAGGGAGTAGGTGTCAGCACAGATGTTGAGCATTCTCTAGCGATTCAGATTTGTATTGTGTCCAGAATTTTCTCTCCAGGCAATGTAGTAGTGCTAGCTAATTTAGATTTAGATGAAATTCCCTTTTCCTTCTGAAGAAAATAGTTATGGATGGAGAAGGCAGAATTCTTGTAAGTTTGTCAACTCTTGAAGATTGTGCTGAGGATTTTATTTTCTTTTGTCCGTAAACTGCTAAATGGCTAATTATTCCTAACTATTTCCATG